>NC_139512.1:28949025-29274025 GCF_947247035.1 Vipera ursinii | reverse complement strand
GAGAATACATTAGTTTGGAACCAATGCTTACTAGTGTGAGCGCTGGAATAGGCAGTGACTAACAAGCTTCTGAAATTTGTTATGTCAGGAAGGAGGAGGAACTTAAACTGAGAGCTCTCGCTTTTCCCAGAGAAAGAAAACACGGAGTATAGATGTGTGTGATCTTGTGCTCCAAAGCTGGCAAGATATTGTTTCATAAAGACGGGCATTTGAGTTCTTGGTTGCCCTGCAGTGTATTGAAGGAGTTGCTCTTGAGTACAGCTGTTGCATTGGTAAAATTAAGGAAAGAAAAAAAGCAACAACAAAAATGCTGGAAGTGAAACCTTGCTCAACATTTACTTAATGCTCATCAATGATTACAAAGTCAAGCACAGTTCATTCCAAGACACTCAGGTAGGTGTTAGTATTTATATATTTCCTCTGTGTGTGCATGTCTACAGCATGGGTGGAAATAATACGTGAATAATATACATAATCATAAAATCAGTGTGCAAAAGAGGAGCACGTTCTAAGCTTGAGAATAATTCTGGAAAAAAGACAGTTTGCTAAGCTTGAAATGGTCTTTTCTCTGAGAATGACATAAGCAAATATATTTATTTATAGGTCTCCTGGTCTGTAGAAGTTTATGATATGAGCTGTTGGTGTGTTAAGTTTTCCTCTTTCTCCAACTGAAACCTTGAGAAGAAAACCTGGCAGTAGCATAAGGGCTCAAATATTGTGTCAGTACTTCACTCAAAATTGCAGAGAAACTAGTCCCCAGCAAATAAGCTGAATTATGCCAATAAGTTTTCTGTATGACAGTAAAGTTTCTTTGGATAAGACCTCATAGTTATTGCAATAAATACGGGGTTTGAGTGATCTTATAAATAGACCCAGTAAGCTGTCTGTTGAAATGTCAAATAATGGATTTTTTTTTTTGCCCTAGAGCTCTTAGGGGAATATTTTCTTCAATGTTTGTGTCCATGACCCATTCTTTCTGGAATATTACAGAAGAGCTTAATAAAATAGCATTTATAATTAATTAATTGATTATCAAGTCCAGCATTTCTCATTAGTTTGGGATATGCTACCTTAATTTCTAATTTGCTTTTTTTTCATGCAGATTTCTCGGCAGCATTTTTGGAAGTGGGTTGCTGTTGCTTTTTTCCTAGGGCTGAGAGAGAGTCACTATAATAAACTTAGGCTTCCCCCCCTTCTCTGTATATACATGGCTTATCTTTTTTCTTTATTGGCAATGTAGGGGCTTTTTTATTTCACCATTTAAAAAACCCACAAATTTCTAATTTCCTGAAGTGGGATGTTTATATAAGAAGAGATCGCCCAGCGCATATAGAAATGGATTGTTATCTTTTGGGCATTCCAGCCAGTATTACTTTTAGCTGTAATAGGTTCATTTGGGCGGCAGTACTTTGAAAAAGGAGATGTGTATAGAATTGCAATGTTTGTTTCACCTATATATTAATATGAAAAACAGGTATGTTTATCACTCCACTAGGTAAAAACCAACTGACTTCAAAGTATATAATTCTGAATAGATTGGAGAAAAGTATGCCTGATAAATATGTATTTGGGGCAAGAAACTCCCATGTCTAATTTCCAAATGTATGGAGTTATTGTAGTTACCTGAGCAGTACAGTGCAAAAGCTTTTCCATTGTATCAACATTTAAACATAAAACATTTCTGGTTTTATATTGAGATATCTCATTTAAAATTCTAGCACGAGAAGTGAATTTCTAGAATAAAACTTAACATACCAGAAATGGGATCTTTGGTTATTTCTTAGGTTTGTAACTTACTTTACTGTATTATCAAAGCAGGTGACACTCCTACCAGATGGGGACCCAAAGCCTGAATGATGTGCTTTTGTGCTGGCTAGAAGGGCCTCTTGAACCTCTAGTTTTTAATCCACCTTTCTGTACGCTGAAGGAGACTTGGCTTGGTATTTCTAAAATGCTAATCATTTCATAAGTTTTGGTTTAATTCATTATATCCCCAGTTTCAATTCCTGATGTCATCCTTCAAGATCCAGGAGGGCCACTACAAATCAGAATGTAGAACTTTTGGCTAGAGTGAGCAATAGCTCAACGTAAGATAGCTTCATATGATCTATCTTGGGAACACTGCCCCAGAGCTTCATAAATATAATTCTGGATCCTCTTCAAGTCTTTCCCAAGCAACATTCCACCCCACCCCCACCCCTCACCCTGTCCCGTGGAAAATATGCACAGTATTTACTTATTTGTTTCTTGGTAATGACGGACATTCAAACTATTGCTTGATTTGCTTCTGCCCAGTGGGGCAAAGAAGAAGAAACATAGAAGATTATATATGTAGTTCTATTCAAAGCAGAAATTATATAGTAAACATTAAACTTCAGAGTTTTGTTGGCTGACTGTATATATGTAACTTTATAAGGTATATCCATAGTTTTATATTAGTAAAGCATGTGCCAAATTAAAGATAATTACAGGCTTATACTTTTTTGGAAAAAAATGTAATGCTGACTGGTGCTTTGTCACATAATTTGAAACACAAATTATAGCACTAGAAATGATAAACAGCAAAGAGCTGGGTAGTAATTCAGCTATCAGATCAGCCAGAACAATTCCAATCTCCTTGGACTATGCAGAAAGGTTCAAATTTTGTTTTGCAAAACACAGTTGTCATCTGTATCTCTCAGTTCTCATGCAGCTTTCTAGATTTTGGGTAAACATAAACTGGACAATGCAGTAGCACTGCGAAGAAATACATATTGGTAGGTTTTCAATATGCAAGTTAAAATGCCAAGTTATATCAGCTTCTTTGTATGACTAAAACATTTCTGTACTTCCCTGTACTTCAGAATGCCTAAGGCTGTTTACAACAAACACATTTAGACAATGAAGGACATTAAGTGCAGGTATGGGTGTGTAGCAGTAATTTGGGTAGGATAGCACATGCATCTCTCATATTTATTGAAATGTTTGCTTTCATTTTCCCAATTCCTAAATTATATTTTACTTTAGTCTTTCCCAACCTGATGCTCTCCAGTTTTGTTATGACTAACTATACTTCTTCTAGTTTCCAGAAGATGTAGCCAACACTTGAGAACATTAGACACTGAAGGGTTGGGAAGGGTACGTTATTTCAGTGAAACACAGCAATTCTAATTAATAATTTGGATAATCATTTCCCATGTTTTCAAAGTGGAAAATGTGCAAAAATGATGACAAACCCTATAAGATTGAAATAAATTTCTAACACAAAGTGAAACATAAATATTTTCCCCTAGAATTCAGGAAAAAAACCTAACCCCATCTACATATGTGCCATGGCCTTTCCCACTTGTGCATAATTGCATTGCTTTGTCTAGTGCTCACTTTCTTAAAAGCTGTTCAATGAGCCATGCAAGCCACTAAAAGGTGACCTATCCTTGGTATAGGGAATTAAAGTCTTTCCTTACTTGATTGTCAGTTTTGATTCCTCTGTATTAGTGATTTTCCTCTAAAGCATTTGACAAGCGGTGGCAGTTTTGGTCTTAGTATAGTCTGAGAAGGCTACACTCATTAGTCATTTTGTTAGAGGTGCTTCAGGTAATGCAAAACAGCCAGACCTGGCCAGCACCTATTAGCTACATTAAGCTCTGATCTCTGGGCTATTCAAGGTCTATTCTGCTTTAGGTAGCAGAAGTACCCAGTTTTGTCAAAGTCTGTGGAGTTGTGTTAAATCTCTGTTCAAGAACAGCTGGTGAAGGGTTATGCCATAAAGTACTAGGGAGGGAGGGAGGGAGGGGGAGAGAGAGAGAGAGAGAGAGAGAGAGAGAGAGAGAGAGAGAGAGATAATATGCTCAATTCCACTGTGCAGTTCTGCTGCCACCACTGATTAGCTGCAATAGCTGCAAATTTGACTTTATCCAGGACTTTGGGCCAGAGGTAGCTTGACAAGTAAAAAGCTTCCTCTCCTCCTTCTCTCTACCATATTTCCCAGCTCAAGCAATTGATCTCTAGCCAGGGGGCAGGTAGAAGCGGAAACCAAGTTTAACAAAAGGCTGACCCTGAAAATCTAATCTGTCAAAAAAATCCTCAATCACAGCAGTGTTATGATTGGAAGATAGTTTTCCTGTCTGGTGGGGTTGTCGAAAAGAAAACCTGTAGAGAGGGGACAGCAGTCTCCTCTGGAGGAAGAATGCAAACATCATCGTCCATCACAAAATAGATCCTCTCAGGATTGGCAATGGGGATGGCAAAATCTGTGCCAGTTTAGTTTTCTGCTGGACCACACATAAGAGGTCAATATTGTAATCTGTACATCCTTGATGCTTGGAATTATTGTGATTAAGCCTATACTACTTCTGTAATGAAGTCAGCACATGGTACTGCCCTTACAGGCTTGGTGTGGAATACATTAAGGGAAATGATGGGTGGTTCTCCTGGCTATGTTTCCCTTCTAACCAAGCCTTAACTGCCAGTAGGGAAAGCAACCATCAGTTGCGCCCATTAATGTATGGTGGGGCAGAGCTATGGGAGTATAGGTGGATTGAAGTGGTGCATTTAGCTATCTGCCAGGTTGCTAAAGTTCACAGCTATGGGAGGTGTACTGCACATATGACTGTCAGTCAGGTCAGCAGTGAATAAAAGTGTAGTTTTGTCGATAAGGACCTTGCATAAGACTGATATCTTTTTGGAAAGCACAGATCAGCATTATGTGAATAAAATTTTCTTTGGAAACTAGGCATCTTGTTTCTCCTGCAATCCAAGCCAAAATGGCTAAGAGGACAGTGCCCAGTGATTGAAAGGGAAGGGGTGTGCTCACAACAGCTTAAATTGGCCAATAGGAGCCGGACAGATCTCAGCTCCTATTAGCATCATCAACCAATGGTCAAGGGTGGGCGAGTAAAGAAGCAAATAAACTATTTTGATTATTATTCTGCCTTTTGTGCTTTCTTCATTTTGATAGAAGTGTCCAATCCTAGGCACGGTTCCGTATTGTATTATTACCATTAATTTTATTATAGTGTTCTCATTACTGGGTTATGTATCTTGCTTAGAGTTCAAATTGGACTGAGATGATAAATAAATCCAAGAAAGAAAGAAACTAAAGAGGATACTATTATTATTATTGTTGTTGTTGTTGCTTACTTTGATTGTTATATTTTCTCTTTCCCCCTCCCCCACCAGAAAAAAAAGTTGTGGGCTGGAGTTAAGAGCATGCAGTGTCATAAAAGAATGGTTCCTGGGGCCTGCTGTGCCACAGGTAGTGAAAGCTGAAGAGGGGCCCCACAGATGATTCAGTTGCCACCTGCTACATCAGAGTGGAGTGCCCTTGATTGGTGCCAAATTGCCTACTCAATCCTACTTCTCATTGAGACAATGTAGTTAATGAGAAGCACAGCCTGTTCCTCCAAGAAGCATCCACTGTTTGATTGCTCCTTCTCTTGCTCCTTCAAGTCATCCAGTGACAGACAATGAACGAACAGACTATCATTTGTTTTCTTATTCCATGCCTGGGTATGCTAATCCCTGCTCTGTTGCCCCAAGAGAAAGCATGTACTTGAGCAAGGGGAGCATTGCAGAGGGAGAGTACAGGGGAATAGGCCTTGATAGAGGCATCTGTCACTTGGCCTAGTCCTTGGTATCGGTAGAAGAACATCCTCAAGATGGAGACAGCATCTGCTCCTGAAGGTGCTGATCCTAATGCTGATGCTGCTTCCTCTTATTAACCCTCCATCCCTGGAGGAGCCAACAAGGAGTGTGTCCTTAATTGTCCTTAATCTGCCCTACAGTGCTTTTACCCAGAGAGATAATTCTGAGAAACAAGTTCCTCCTATGACCAGCATTTTTCTGCACTGCCCAAGAGAGCAAGTGCACCTTCTCCCTAGGCAGCACTGGATCCCCATTCCGCTCTACAAGGAGTGTGCTCAAAGAATGGGAGAGAAAAAGAAAGGATGAATATCGTCCTTGGTCTTTGGTTGCTTACATATTTCCCCACCATCCCCCAAAGCGGAAAAGTTTAGAAGAGATCTTATCCCCATGGGGTAAAGACTATTTCGGGAACTTCCTGGTTATAGACTTCCTTCCAGCATTTGTATTCCAACTTCTCCACAAGAGGCAAGCAAAAGAAGCAATGACTGTTTGGGTTTACTAATTGCTTCTGCTTGTCTAATCATTTTGTCTCCTTCAGTATAAGAGTGAGGAACTTAGGAATTCTTTTGGAAATGTTACTAAATTAAAAAAATAAATGAATGAATATGTTACCACATAGTAAAAAATATCTTGTCTGGGTTTTTGTTTTTTTGGCTTGGATGACTTGCTTGACCTTGAGTTCCAGGATTCCTTAGCTGAGAATTGTGAGGCATTGTAGGCCTAATATATCCTGTGGTTATTGGGTTGAGAGATGGTTAGCATCTGGTGCCCCACCTCAGCTTTTTTTATGTAGGAAGAGGAGTGTCAGTGAAATCAAATGATACAGCTGTGCATGTAGAAGTAGTAAACTGAATTACAACTGATGCATTTATAATGCCAGAGTATGCCAAAGACTTGAGCCACATCGAGGTTATGGTTTATTTTCTTAATTTATGTCATACCTTATTTTTTCCAAGAGTTTGGGAACTGTTCACTTATATCAACAATGCTCATTATTCACTGGCTATGTATTTTTGAATTTGTTTATTCACGAAAATGTTTTTGTAACCTCCAAATCTGTACTTGTGGTACTGTTGGGCATATTTGTGGACATGTGGAGTGACAAACCACTGGAATTGTCTCATGCACATATGAGACAACTAATTTGGTATTCACAGCATTTTCACAGAATATAGCAACAGGTAGTTCTCGACTTACAACCAATTCTTTAGTGACCATTCAAGGTTACAAAGGCACTGAAAAAAGTGATTTATGATCGTTTTTCACACTTGCGATAGTTGCAGCATCTCCCTGGTCATGTGATCTAAATTTGGATGCTTGGAAACTGGCATTTATTTATGATGATTGCAGTGTCTTAGGATTACATGATAATCTTTTGCGACCTTCTGACAAGCAAAGTCAACGGGAAAGTCAGATTCACTTAATAACCGTGTTACTGATTTAACAACTGCAGTGTCTCACTAAATAACTATGGAAAGAAAGGTTGTAAAATGGGGCAAAACTCACTTAACAGTTGTCTTGCTTAGCAACAGAAATTTTGGGCTCAATTGTGATCATAAATCAAGGACTACCTGTATCACAAATAACAAAAAGTGCCTGTATTACATCTTTCTAAGCCAAAGCTAACTTCAATCAGGTTATAATAATTTACACAATATATACTGTACTTCTAAGGTTCTCAGGGAGTTCCCTACTCATATACTGCAGGAGACATATTCAGACACTAAAAATATAGAGAATATTTGAATGCTTCACATAAATACTGCCTCCTCTGGAAATATCACTTCAGTGATATTTTATTCTCAGATGGCGACAAAATGCATCTGAATATCCAAAGCAGATACAATTTGTTTTGGCTTCCATGTGACCAGCGCCTGTATTGGTAGGTGTTTTGGGATAGTTGTAAGCACAAAAATATCTCTGCTGGACATTTTGAGTACTTCACTAGAGCCTGGGGGGCTAGTAAAGTGGTGCTGTTGTGAATTGAGTGCTAATACCTAAATTGGACTATGACTGCAGCATTATGTGGTTTTGTATAATGTCCAGAAGCTCAATTGCTTCTTCAACCCTTCATTCAATTGGTGAACTTGTCAAGACAAATATGCAGATCTAAGGTATGTCTACTAGTGAACGCGACGAGGATTTTGATGATAGAAGACAAGCATAATAGTTATGCATATGTTCACACATAAAAATCATAGAACTCATTTTCATATTTCAAATAGGAGGAGAATTTGCTTTACTTCCTCAAAATGTGCTTTATTTTAAATCCAATACGAAAGCTTCAATCTCCCTAAATTTGTGGTAGCTGTGATGGTGACAGTTCCACACAATCAAGGGTTGGAAAGTGTAAGGGTTTTCTATTAACCCACCACTTTTAGGAGCCAGTATTCATTTCTTCCTTCAGGCATGTCAACAGAGACATAGGGAGAGTGGTTGAGAATAGCTCTCTCCCGCTTCTGTAAGTGTCTGTGAGAGATAGTGAGCTCTTCCTCGCTACATGATCCACATATTCAACTTTACTGCTATAGCAGTTCTGCAGGAGAGGATAATGAGCAAAGACAGGTCAAGAAGGCGTTCATAGGCCTGTTGACAACTTCAAATGTTCTGAAGGGATTCCGAAAGGGCTGGAATCAGCCCATCAGAGAAGATTTGAAGCAGCCTGCTAAAAAAAGAAAACCACAAACAAATATAGATGATGAAATCTTTCCCTAAGGAAGGACTGTGGAATTTTTATTCTTCTGGAAGAAATGTAGTGAAATTATTGTCCAGTTTCTCTGCCCACATCTGGAGCATCTTAAGGTATTTTTTGCCTTCTGTTTTCTGTTGAAGTAGGTGCTTTTTTGTGGAAAGGTTATTTCTCTCTGTGTGAGAGACTGATAGACAGGGCTTTTTTTTTCTCATAGAACGCTCAGAACGGAGTTCCGGCACCTTTTTTGGATGGAACCTTGTAGGGTAGGCAAGGCGGCTTGTATGACATGTGTGAGTTCCGGCACCTTTTTCTTTTACAAAAAAAGCACTGCTGATAGATATGTACAGATGGGGGAATTGATTAATTTTATGGGCAATTTACTTAGTAGTTTTGAATTCAGGGAGTGCTGGCTTATCAGTGAATGACTTCTTGCACTTGTATATTCACATACATATAGTCCTACACAGTGTAAATATGCACATCTGCATGGAATTGAAATATTGGATTGGTGAGCCTTGCATACAAGTTTTGTTTATGTTTATCATTTTCTTTTTTGTTTCCTTTTTTATGTTTCATTATGCAGGCCATCTTAAATTCACAGTTCTCTCTTTTTTTAAGAAAATGCTGATGAACCAAAACAGAGGGAGAAAATATAATCAGTAGGAAATAATGTATTTTTTGCTACTTAAAAGCAACTGCTGATGATTGGCAAAGGGCTTGGGGGATCGATACTATAAACGTCTGCAGAGATTCCCAGCTATCCATCCCAGATGGGATGCATTTTGGCCATCAATCTATTTTGGCAATATTAGTTTCCATTAAAACAAATCTTCCTTTAAAGAACATATTTTGAAATTAATGTCAACATTTATTCTCACGTAACACTGCCTAATAACATCAGTCATGAATTCCTGTCTATTTGCACTACTTTGCAGTTTGTAATATGTTAGGATTAAGGCAAAAACCTCATTCTGAATAGATAATAATCAAAACATGCTGTAAGGATCTGTAGAAGCACAATATTGATGCACTGTGCACTGGTATCACTGAGATCTCCAGTATTTGTGTATTCTGCTGGCAAAAAGTATTCCTCTCCAACAAAATGCACCCAGAAAGTTATGCATTATTTTATGCAGATTGTTTTATTGATGAAAATTTGATTAGATAGTGTCCTTTTTACTCGGTGCTCAGGGCATGGAACAGTAAATAAATAAAAATAAATAAATAACATGATGAGTTTATAAAAAGTCTTTTACAAATGAAGGCAACAGAAGAAAAACAGGAAATATCAGTAAGAATATGTGAATTATGCATCAATTTTACATACTTTGGCTTAGTTGAAATGCTAACAAATAACAATTAAACAAATATTCCTTCATGCTGCTTTGGATTTAAAGGGAGTTCACATTATCTGGGAAATATCTGCAAAATCTCAATGTCTTTATTCAATCTTACTATAACAAATGAAATTTTTCTTCAGCTGTCTTTTAAAAACATTTTTACCTCATTTAGAAACAACCAATATACTATTACGGGAGAAATAGACCTTAAAATAGATTTGAAGATTATTCTTTTAGATACCATCATTTTCATGTTTGTGTATGGATGTATTTGTAGTTTTTCCCAGTTTAATTATTTGTCTGCGTATCTCTCTGGCCATGACTTCTGCATCGATTCTGTATTTGATCTGAGAATAGTTGGTACCTTGGCAATGGGAGAACAAAACAGAATAACTAGAAACACAGAATAGCACCATAAAAATAAAGTAAAACCCCACTTTCAAAGTAGAGAGGATATTTCATGAAATTGTATATTGGACATTATTGTTCTTCTATTTTAATTAAATTTGTGCCTGTACCTTGCTTTTCTTATGAGAAACACTGAAGTCAATATAATTTTAGTGATGGCACCGTTTTATTATTCAATATCAATTTTATTATTTAAGTTACGTATTAAGAAAGTAATATGATTAACTGCATTTTTGAAAAAGAGTGAAATCAAATGCTCTCTGAGTATTCGGCAAGCTCATGAAATGGATATTTTTCTGTCTTCCTCTGGCAATCTTACTTTCTTATTTAAAAAATCTTTCCAATGATTAGAAGCCTAGCAATCACTGTGTAATGTGTCTTATAACAATTGCAGCATAAAGGGGACACCACTCAACATTAAATTGACAATCTACTCTGATTTTGGTGGCTCTTCCTTCTATTGCAGCTCTTTAAAATATAACTTATAATATTCAGCATATTCATCAACTCTCTTAATATATGGATTCTAGATCTAAAAATTTTGCTTAGCCAATTTCTCCCTTAACTTTTGTTTTCATGTTCGTTCTACATCCAATTTCCTATTTGCTTGTGTGTTTTAATTAACTTTTTCCTTAAAAAAGTCTAAAACAGCCACAGATGTTTCCCATCATTGCTGTTTCTTAGCTGTTAAACAGATTTTGCTCCCTTTTTCATTGTAGCTTCTTTTCTTTTGCATCCAACTGTATTTATATATGAACATTTAGTAAGGGTTATCTTTTTAAAGTGTCTATGACTGCTGGTTTAATTGAACCAATTGAAATAGAAAAATACCTTTATTCGGTCTGAGCCTCTATTCTATTTTCATATTTTGTTTAAAAATTATTTTTCTTGTTTCATACTTTCATTGACTCTATTTCCATATAAACAGAGACAATATATTTATATTAATGGAGACTTTTTAATTATAATAAAACTATCAAGTATAGCACATCAGTAAATCAATAAAGCTAACATCAAGTATCGTTAAGAAATTAAAATATTGATTTTTTTATTAGTCAGTGAAAGTTGAGAAACATTATCCAACCCAATCCGCAATTTATGCTTTAATATTATCTAAATCATAATTTCATCCTGTAAATTTATACCATCCACAATTGCTATAATTACATTACAATTAAACATGGTTGTTCTATAATCTGTAATATCCACTTTTGTCACTGTTCATTTTATACATTGCAATTTTTGGATTTACGTGGCTGATATGAAAAAAAAATTAACTGAATTAAACATTATTGAATTGTTTAATTCCGGGATTAAGGAAAGGAATGAATTGTAACAATGCAAATCCTTTAAATGTAATGTAAGATATGTGGTAATATTGGGGAAGACCTCTACCTGAGGTCTTAGATAATAAGAGGAGAGTAATGAAAATAAAATTTGCTGTTTGTGGCTGGAGACTGCAAGGCCATTGCCTTCTTTCCAGGGCTGACAGACAGTGATTAGCCAAAGGTTACCCAGTTGGCTTCATGCCTAAGGGAGAAGTACAATTCACCTGACTAGACATTTACTTGTCTGAAACGGTATAGGTTCTCCTGCTTGAGCAGAGGGCTGGACTAGAAGACCTCCAAGGTCCCTTCCAGCTTCTATTCTATTCTATTCTATTCTATTCTATTCTATTCTATTCTATTCTATTCTATTCTATTCTATTCTATTCTATTCTATTCTATTCTATTCTATTCTACTCTATTCTACTCTACTCTACTCTACTCTACTCTACTCTACTCTACTCTACTCTATTCTATTCTATTCTATTCTATTCTAATTCACATTTCATTTTTAAGATCAGCTGTATAGGAATCAGCAGTCAAGAACTATGCTGCACACTAGTAGGTTACTTATGAAGCTTTAGAAAATATATTCAGATGTTGGAAAAGACTCTTGAGAATATCATGGATAGTCATGAAAGCAAACAAATGGATTATAAGATAAAACATTCCAGGTTTCTCATTTGAGGCATCAATAACCATGCTCAAATTATCATATTTTGGACACTTTGTATGAAGATCTAACTCTCTTGAGAAGCCTATAATTCTCAAGAGAAAGAGAAGAAAAGAACCAACAGCAAACTGCACGGATTTGATATTAGCTTTGGGTGCATTATTGGGAAAATAAACTTGAAGGGCTCCAATGAGGACATATATTATTCTGGAAAAGGTCAATTTATGAAGTCACTAAAAGGTGACACTGACTTGATAGCACATGATCAATTAATCAATAGGAGGTCCAGGTGAGTTAAGACCAAACATGTCCTTTTGTACTATTTATTTTATTAAAGGTATATCTCGTGGCATGCTTAAGATCATTATCTGCTGTTTGTGGACTCAAGTTATATCAAAGTGGGATTTTGCTGCTTTTGTGATTAATCTGGAATAGGCCACTGTGTACTTAACTGAAAAAACAAAAAACAAATATGCAAGATAGAACATGGCATAGAGAAATGCTGGGGAAAGAAATGAAGACAGATAAATAGGGGGAAAGCATTATGGTACAAACATATAATTAGATTTAATTTACATGCACATATGTTGATTAACAATTGTATTTTCTTTTGTTTTAGAAATCTCTTTTAAGATGTATATTGTTCTCAGAAAATGCTGTCTAGGTAAGCTAAACTATTTTAATGGGATCTGATTTTGGGAACAATCCAGGTTTATGTTTTTGAACAGCTTCCTCCTATCTAGCATCCTTCAGCTATAGTGGAATTATAGTTGCTAGAATTTCTGCCAACTTGGTCAACAAATATCTCTTGATAGGATAATTCAAGAAAGATGGAGAAGCACCAGTGTTTTCTCTCCAATGTACCCCAATGGCTGATTAATTATACCATGTCTCCTGGACAAACTGCAATGATCTATCTAGAGGTGGGCACAGTTGGCCTTACAAAATTCTTTTATTAAATTTGTAGAAATTGAATTGACAATTTCTTCCAATTGTTCCTGGAAAAGAAATAATTCTACAGACTTTCCTTATGGGCAGGATTTGTTCTTAGTAATGACATAGGAGAAGTTAAACATTTGAAATACCTTAAAGTTGCTGGCATAGGAATCTTTCTAAGGACATATATCAGTAATATTCATCTTTACAACATTTATCTTAATAGGATTTAAATCATCTATTATAGGTTGGGCAAAGACCATAATAAAGATATGTGAACTTGAATTTAAACCATCTATTTATATCAACATTGCCAACACCAGAAATAATTGTCACCCTGCGCCGCAGTAGCCCTAACTGGAGACTGCTGGAAGCTGATGATATGGAAAAGCTCAGGGTCAAACTTGACCCCCCACTAATTCTGGGGATATTCCATTTCTGACAGAGTTGAACTCCCTGTACAGAACAGGCTCATTTTTGGAAGTCTTCTTGAGTCACAACTCCTGCAGAAAAAAAGGTGGCTGTTGTGGCTTAGATGTTTTGGAGAGCTTCACTTGTGTATGGGTCTTAAAACATTTTAAGTTCTTGTTTCCTCTCTTTGATAAAAAGTGAGTCATTCTTTAATAATATTAAATAATATAATAATATATAATAATAATATGTAATAACATAATAATAATATTTAATAATATTTAATAATAATATTTAAAACACCATCCTAAAAAAATAGACTTTTTTCTTACAACAAATGCTAGTGTTTCTGGAGCATGATCAGATGTTACAATAGGGCCTACATTACATTTATCCATCTGACCAGCTGAGGTTTGAGATAATAAACAATAATCAAGCTGGGAATAAATCTGATGAAGAGTTGGGGGAAAAAAAGGCATATCCTTTCTGGCAAAGATTTAAAACTTGTAAGCTGACCATTAAAAGTTCAACATATAAATGTATAGTACTTCTTTCCTCATTTGAGAATTAAACTTAGTCGAAACAATATTATAATCTAAAAAAAGATTTAAAACCTGATTAAAACCTTTAGCCATAATTATCTCATACTAAACTAAACTGTTGATAGGGCCCGCAACCTGGGTGTCCTCCTAGACTTGCAGCTCTCCCTGGAAGATCACATAGGAGCTGTGACCAAGGGGGCCGTCTCCCGGGTTCGACTAGTTTGCCAACTACGGCCTTATCTGGACCTGGATGCCTTACGTACAGTCACCCATGCCCTTGTGACCTCTCGCCTAGACTACTGTAACGCTCTCTACATGGGGCTGCCCTTGAGATCCACTCGGAAGCTTCAACTGGTGCAAAGTGCAGCGGCACGGACACTCTTGGGAGCCTCCCGATACTCCCATATCACACCTCTCCTCCGTGCGCTGCACTGGCTTCCAGTTGCCTTCCGTGTGAAGTTCAAGGTGCTAACAATGACATACAAAGCCCTACATGGCATGGGTCCGGAGTACCTACGGGAGCACCTTCTGCCAATGTCAGCACCCCACCGTCCTGTGCGCTCCCACAGAGAGGGCCTCCTCAGGGTGCCACCACTCAAGGAATGTCAGCTGGTGGCCCCCAGGGGGAGGGCATTCTCAGTGGGTGCGCCAGCCCTCTGGAACTGCTTGCCAACCAAAATCCGGATGGCCCCCGACCTCTGCACCTTCCGGCGCGACTTAAAAACTTACCTGTTCCAGCAGTCCGGCCTGGCCTGATAGCTCTAATTGGGGTCCCAGTTTGTTTTTACTATTGTTTTCACTATTGTTCAATCTGTATACCTACCTTACTCTGTACACCGCCCCGAGTCCCTCGGGAGAAGGGCGGTTTATAAAAATAAATAAATAACTAAACTAAACTAAACTAAACTAAACTAAACTAAACTAAACTAAACTAAACTAAACTAAACAACTAAACTAAACTAAACTAAACTAAACCAAAGCAAATTTCTAAACTAAACTGATATTCAAATTACTTGAGTAAAACATCTGAATGGTCCTTTGTATAATAGCAAAACATCCTACTAGGTCACTTATTATTTTTTTTATATTAGGTGTATTAAGCTTATTGGCATTGCATTTGGGCTATCCTAATATAAGACTTAGGGACGCGGTGGCTCAGTGGGTTAGGACGCTGAGCTTGTCGATCAGAAGGTCGGCAGTTTGGCGGGTCGAATCCCGAGTGCCGCGTAGCAGAGTGAGCGTCTGTTACTCATCCCAGCTTCTGCCAACCTAGCAGTTAGAAAGCATGTAAAAATGCAAGTAGAAAAATAGGAACCACTGCGGTGGGAAGGTAACAGTGTTCCGTGTGCCTTTGGCATCTAGTCATGCTGGCCACATGACCACGGAGACGTCCTCGGACAAGCGCTGGCTCTTCGGCTTTGAAACGGAGATGAGCACCGGCCCCTAGAGTCGGAAACGACTAGCACGCATGTGCGGGGGAACCTTTACCTTTACTTTACCTTTAATATAAGACTTGGAGCCATAGTGTAAGATTCAGTTGTTCTACAAACACAAGGGTAATCTGTAAAAGTTCGCATGCTAGGGGTGCCAGAATCCCTTGCACTAGAACATGTTGGCTTCTTCTTTCTGCTTGACTAAGAAAATCAATGTCTTTGATATTGTGAAATTGCAAAGTAATTAATTCCTTTGGTTATGAGGAGAACTGAAGTTGTTTTTGCTGGGACAAAGAGAACCAAATATTTGTTGCAACTCAACTAAACACGCCACTTTGGTGTTTTGCCTGGGAAATAATGGAAAATACGAGTGGGAAGAGATTTCTGTGCATTGAAAGGATATTCTGTTACTGTATTTCTTGGTTTCCCTATGTTGATTTAAAAATTAGTCCACTAGAAAGAAAATAACCAAAGGCTGGATTCTACAAAACCACCAGGGAAATTTCTATGTTTACTTGTATATACTGAAAAACTTTTTCCCCCCTATGTTTAGGAAGTAAAAACTTTCTATGGAACTCACAATGAGTGACAATTATTCTGCTTTTACCAGAACCTCAATCTGGAAATTCTAGTCCAGAAATTAGCACGTTTTACAAGAGCCTCACATAGGCTATCCTTTCCCACTAATTGCCCTCCAAGTATGTTCAATTACCAATCCCAGAGAATCAATTTGGAGAAGGTAAATGTAGGTCAATGTTTCTCAACCTTGACAACTTTAAGATGTGTGGACTTTAATTTTCAGATTTCCCCTTAAAGTTGACAAGATTGAGGTAAAAGGTAAAGGTAAAGGTTCCCCCGCACACGCGTGCTAGTCGTTTCCGACTCTAGGGGCCGGTGCTCATCTCCGTTTCAAAGCCGAAGAGCCAGCGCTTGTCCGAGGACATCTCCGTGGTCATGTGGCCGGCATGACTAGACGCCAAAGGCGCACGGAACGCTGTTACCTTCCCACCGGAGTGGTCCCTATTTTTCTACTTGCATTTTTATATGCTTTCGAACTGCTAGGTTGGCAGAAGCTGGGACAAGTAACAGGCGCTCACTCTGTTACGTGGCACTCAGGATTTGACCCGCCAAATTGCCGACCTTCTGATCGACAAGCTCAGCGTCCTAACCCACTGAGCCACCGCGTCCCTTAAGATTGAGGTACCCTAATGTAAATGATCTTAAGGTTGAGTAATCAGTGCTTTATTCAGGGCTTTCCCAGCAGAAGGC
Source organism: Vipera ursinii (assembly GCF_947247035.1). Classification (NCBI taxonomy): domain Eukaryota; kingdom Metazoa; phylum Chordata; class Lepidosauria; order Squamata; family Viperidae; genus Vipera; species Vipera ursinii. The sequence goes on along the minus strand of NC_139512.1, from coordinate 29,257,374 downwards.
AACATATTTAGCAGCAGGCTCTGCCTCAATGGATCTGTTCTTATCAGCAATCTGTCTCCCCAGCAAAAGTTTAAGACTGCAAAAATTAGGTTAAGGGCTTACAACAGTCCACTCAGCATCTTAGAACTCATAATTTCTCTGGTCTTTTCAGCCTGTTTAAAGTGTCAATTGGATTTAGCTTCCTGCTGAGGCAACATCCTCTTATAGAAGTGAGGATGAAATGAAAATTGGGGAAATATGTTGTCAACAAATGTTTATGAATCAACAGATTGCCAGAATAACTGTTAGAATTAAAAACTGAAGGAAACAGTTCCACCTCTAATGTTGGAATGGTCAGATGAGATGTAAGACTGGTGATGGAAAAGGAAAAGCCTCTGCTGCTTGCAGTAGTCTTTTCTTCTAGTAAAGTGGAATTTTATTATTTTGTACTAACAAGACAGTCTGTCCCTAGCAACTATGAGATGGATGCTCTTTTAGATGTCCTAACTATTTAGACTGAATCCAACTCCTAGTCTGTGGAGGCCGTAGGCTCTCCATGGTACCCTGTCACAGATGGTGATCTACTTGACACACAGTGCTGACGGGCTAACAATAATACAATAAACAACAATAAAAAACAATCTTAAAGACTACTAACTTAGAGCAACTCAAAAACAACAATGATATCCAGACAGGTTCACTAAACACTGACTCATTGATCAGGGGAAGGTCCAGCTCTTCAGTGCTTTACAAAAAGGAAGCAGGGTTGGGGCCATTCAAATCTCAGGAGTTATGCTGTTCCATAGAATCAATGCCATGATGTAACAGGCATATTTCCTTGGTACCATTAAATGTCATGACATACTAGAGGGGATCTGGAGCATATCCATATGGCTAGAATCGGTGGATAAGCAAAGATGACTGGAGACAAGTGGTACTTCAGATCTGACCCTTGGCTATGAAAGGCTTTGTAGGCTTCAGTGAGTGAGGATGTTGCAGGAGGAATACTTAAGCTACTCGAAGCCCTATCACACATTTCATTTCACTTTTCCACTGAGGTACTAGGAAGTTTTAAATATTATAGTTGGCAATCTATCTCCTTAATTCTTGCTTATTCTTAGTGCTAAACCATGACCACTTCTATTCTCCCCTTCCTTCTGAGTATCTCAACTAATGGTATGACCCTTACTCCTTTATACTGCTGGCTGAGCAGAGTATTGCTTCTCCTACTGCATTGTCTTCCTTCTTAGTGCCTGTAGGACTGACTCCAAGGGATATGCAGGAAAGGCGCTCAAAGACATTTAAAAAGACAAAGGTTCATGGACAAAATAAGAATTGAAAAACAGTTGCCAAAACTGTTTTAGACAATAGAATGGGATGGTAGTGATAGTGAGGTAATGAGATGATGCCAGTGTTAGTTTCGATTAGGGTCTACAGTAGTTCCCAGTTATCTAGCTTCTGACCTCTGATCAATAGAAGATTTGTATTCTAAAATTCAGATAAAAGATTTACATTTTAAACTTCAGAAGTAGCGATCTCAAGACAGGTACCAAATTATATGAAAACTATTCTATTTATATGATTTATTATGCATCTTTAAAGAATAACAAAGTGGCATACTTACTTATATACAATGCAATCAACCAATATGCATATACAGTCAACATTTTCTGGTAATCTACTGGGGAAAAACCCAGAAAATCAGAAAATAGGCAGAAGATATTCTGTGAAAGACTCCACAGTCCAACCCTGATCTACAGTAGATATACTGTATTGTCTTCTATGAAAATGTATTCCCTTAGGAACCCACATCAAGTGATGCAACCTGCTGGGTTCCTTTCTCACAGGTCCCTAGACATCATGCCAAGGAAATATAGCAATAAAGTATTTGTGATTTCAAAATCCCCCCCCCCAATATATTAACATAACTTCCCCAGAAAGCAAGTTTAAAATGAGGTAAAAATTTTGGCCCACCCACTTGGTACCATCATGGCCTTGTTGTCAGACTTCTTTTTACTCACAATCCCATGAGGAAAAACAAGTTGCTGATGACATTATACACTCTGGAGCTTTAAAAGCAGGAGTTAATTATCAATTTGAACTGTGCTTTTATATATATATATATATATATATATATATATATATATATATATATATATATATATATATAATATTTTGTGACCAGTTCCAGTAAGTAACACAAGCAAAATCTATGGGTGCAAAATCTATGGGTGCCTTCTCCCTGAGTCCTTTGGGAGAAGGGCGGTATATAAATCAAATAAATAATTAAATAAATAAATAAATAAATAAATAAATAAATAAATAATAAATAAATAAAGTGAAAATGGCAGCTTGCTCTTTACCTCATGTAGCAGAATGCTTAAGGGTTGGAGAAACATTGCAATCGTGAAACCTGCAGTTTTCTGGGCCTGAAACGACCATGGTATGGCATCTCTGCTCTGAAACTTTGCAGCAACAGTGGGACGAATCTTCATTGAACGTATATCATTTCTTTGTGGCATAACACCAGCGCTGACATATTTGTGTGCTCACAGAGAAGCTTGTCCTCTTCGTCAGATAATTCATATTAGTCGCTATTAACTAGATTATTTTGATTGGAGATGAGCAACCTTTGGAAGTCTGGAAGCCTTACATTTTTTTAGAAGGGCAAAAGCCAAATAGGTTGGTGAGGCTATGATCTAAATTGGGCTGGGTCACATCATGCATGCATATAGGCAGAACAAAAGGTTTTCATATTTTTTGTTAATGAGTTTGGGGTTGGGAGTCCTGGGCTGTATTTCTTCTTTTAATCTTATTGATGCTGTAGTTTTTGTGTGCTTCTTGCCTCAAATTAGGGGAAACCATACTACTGAGTTTTGCCTGAGTTGGGGTGAAAGATTCTTTAAAACCTGGCTCTGGATCCTCAGGTTACTCTCCTCTGATTTAGATGAATGGGAGGTTTCAAGAGAATTATCTTTCCCATCCACAGGCCGTGGATCAGTGGGTTCTCTCACCATTTTTATGTCTGAGTAGGACTGTTTCTGTACTTATTGGTCTGCTAAAAGTGCTATTGTAATATTTTTGCCCCAGATATACATGGCTAGGAAGTGAGGGTGAGGAGGGGGGGATTTTCTTTTTAAAAATTTATTTATGTAGCCTTACGTATTGCTGTTTTCCAGATTAAATGTTGGGGGATGACTGATTAAGAAAGCGACATTTGGCATCCATCTCACTCCAGCATGTCCCTCTGTGCATCGTCTCACAAGGAATGTTCTCATTTGCCACCGATTCAAGATCTTGGATGTAGTAAAAGAGAAGCCAAAAGCGCCGTCTCTGAGCACAACTCTCCCATCCCTTTTAGCTGCAGCCAGGCTGCTCTGACGGTCGAGCACAGCCCCATCTACATTCCATCCTGTTATATGGAGAACAGACCCGACTACTCGGCCATGGCTTTCTACAGCCCTTCAATGATGAATTATAACATTCCAGGCAATTTCAGCGATTCAGAAAATGCCACTTTAAGGCAGGCAGCGAGTCCAAGTATGTTGTGGTCCAGCCCTGGTCACATATCTCCTCTGACAGTACACTGCCAATCATCGGTTTTATATGCAGAGCAACCGAAAAGTCCTTGGTGTGAAGCCCGACCTGTGGATCACGTCTTACCTATGCACAGGTAATTTTAAAAATTATATATTTAGTGCTAAATATCCAGTCCAGTGTAATATGACCAAGAAACAGAATGCAAAATGCTTAGGCAAAATGTCTGAATAATTGTGTTTAAATATAGGTCATGGGGTGAAGAAACACAGCCCTAAAAGATGATAAGCCTTTTGCCTTCCTTGGAATCTGTCTGATAGCAGCTTGAAGGGCCCGTCTGTTTTAAAAGGGGCAAATAGCGTGAATTATTTCTCCAGAAATGCTTCTCTGATCAAAGTATTGTTTCTTCTACCCACAATTTACTTTCACAGTTGGGACAGCCAATCAGAGATAACCCCATGAATATACATTTTGCCTTTTTGCTTTGAAATAATGAAAAGATAGAAATTCTTAATATTTATCCATGTTCTTAAGTAACTCTTATTTCAATGAGAATATATGAACACAGTTCAGTTACAGGTTTAGATATTGGAAGTCAGAGCTGAGATGAAATTTGAACTTTCAGACATTTGGTTTGACATTTAGGGGATTTATTATTTATTTATTTATTTATTTGTTTAATTTATATACCGCCCTTCTCTCAAGAGACTCAGGGCGGTTAACAGGGCAATACGTAAAAGACAGATACAAAAGTTAAAATTATTAAAACATAATTAAACAATGCCCATAGTACAAATTTAAAATTAACGTCATAATAACAAAACCCACCCCGTCCCATCAGGCCAGGCCCGCTTCCTTAAAAAGATGGGTTAAAAAGATGGGTTTTAAGGTCGCGGATGATGTAAGAGAACAGAAATCTTGGGAAAGGATTTTGATGGTGCAATAAATATATTCAGAAGAGAATTGTTTTTAAAAATATTTCTGAGTTTTTGATAATGCAAAATTGTACCTGCATAGTATTTGTGATGTATAGAATTCAATGGGATTATTTCTCATTGCAAGGCTGACTTTTTTTTTTATGAAAAAGGAGCTATATTTATTAAATAATTTACTTTTTTCTCCTGTACTTGGAGAATTATTTTTTCTGGACCATCCATTTTCTCTGATATGCAATGGATGGAATTAGCATATGATGGACTCTCAATATAATTGGACTAGAAGAACCTCAAACAAGTCCTACATTTTGATCCTACAGTGGTCAACTTGGAGACTATGGGAAATACACAAATAGGACATTAACACAATACCTCTCTGTTTTCCTCAGAAATTAGCATGCAGAGGTGCAGCCCCTCTGATGCTGGAGAAATATATAAAGATCAGGGCTAGTAGCCACTGATTGTTTTCTATCCTTCATTAATTTGTCTAATCGCATGATAAGACAGCCCACATTGGTGGCCATTATTTCATCCTGTGGTTTGTTTTGTTTAATTGAGTTACTAAGATGAACAATGCATTTTGAATCTAAGAGGTTAGACATTTAAAATGCCCCAGCTTTGAGTTCTAGCCATTCTGGACATATTTCAACTTTGTAATAGCTTTGTTTTAGTTTGAAACAGGTGCTTTAAACTTAAAAGAAATTTTGTAACCATTCTGAAGCACTCAAAATTTGATTTTTAGACCACCCCTAAATTAAAGAGGCATTTTAAGAATTCCTATCTATTTTGAATTTCCCATCATTCAGCTTTATTGTATAAATCTGTGCTTGGAAATAAGTTCATTTTCATGGAAGTTAAAATGGTTTTAGAGAACTCTAGGGTAAAAATCTTGCTAAGTATAGAAATTTAGTAGGTTAGTTACTAAAGTTACTGAGCAAAGAATGACATTTTTTCTGGATAATACAGAATTTCTTCTGCAAGTAACATAGAGTCTACGTCTTCAAAAACAGTTCACTATGGGAAGATTCCTTGTGTTACAATTAGGAAATGGTGAAATACCTGAATGAAGGTAGGATGGGGAGCCAAGCTGGTCTATTGTTAGGCATAGTGAAACACCTCCAAGGAAGACAGCCTTGTTCCTTCTGAACTTTCTTTGTGTCAGCCTGCTTAATTAGGAGATAACATTGTATGTACCCTGAACACATTTGGTTCTTTTTAGCTGGCCTGATTTTGATGATATGGGGAGGATACCAGCATATCATCTGTATTAAACTAAGACTGATAGTCTGGTCAATTTAGCAGTATGAAATGGGTGAAGGACATCAGCTTATCCTTTGCCTCAACTAGCGAAATGGTTTTGACCATTCCTGAAAAGAAAAAGTTTTTAGTCCACTATCATGCAAGACTGTAGTCAGCAATAAAATGTTGGATAAGAACACCATATATAGCTTTTGAGATTCCCAAAGGTGCCTTTCTTTTTTTTATTAAAGAGTTTTACAAAAACAAAATTTTACAATATATCCCCAAATCCCCCCCACCCCAAACCCACCCACTTCCCCCCCACTTCCCAGAGCTAAATACAGGATTATAGTTATAATAATCATATTCTAAATAAAAATTATGCATAATATACAATTAACCAAATTCATAATGTGCTTTAACTCCCCTTTAACATAACTACATACGAAGTACCAATAACAATATCCCACTAAAATCTACTCATAAGCTAAATGGAACTTTTTAGTCCCATATTTGTTCTGAATATAATCTATACATCTCCTCCAAACTGAAATATATCTTTCCTGTGAATGATCTTTCAAGTAAGCAGAAATCTTAGACATTTCTGCAAGATTCGAAACTTTAAGCACCCATTCTTCTATAGTAGGCAAACTATCCTTCTTCCAATATTGTCCCACCAGTAACCGTGCTTCTGTTATCATATTCAACATCAAATTAGTTTCTTTAACATCACAATCTACGACATCAAAAGGCAACTGGACTTTCTTGCTTTTAGGAAAAGCATCTTGGAACAACCATGACCTGGATGATTGATTGAGAATCTCCATAGACCTACATATTTTGGGATTCTTTATTGAAAAGGGGTAGTATAAAAATGGAGTAAGAATAGAAATTTTGGACATAGTTTTAATTTCAGACAGCTTTGGGTCTGTCTCAGTCATCTGCAACAACTTTCCTCCAGATGTCTTATTGCTGTCATCTCCAGATATCATGGGAGATAGTAACTAACACATCTGTAAGGAACAAGTTGGGGAAGGCTACATGGGCCACTCATTTAGTGCCTTGACAAACCCACAGAATATCTTATTTGAGTGGAATTGTACAATGAAATCCTCCATTCCTTTTGAAGGGTAAGTGTAAAGAGTGATTTCTCATCTTCAAAATGCTCTGTCTTTGCACACATTCTCTTTCACAGTTGCACTTCCCCTTCTGTTTCATTTTTGTGGTGCTGTCTTAATGCTGTGTTCATGACATCAATTTATTGCCATGGAAACAATGATTGTGGTATTGAAAATTCATGAATTGTAACTTAAATTAAAAGTTCAAAGATGAACTACATGGATCCGGCCCCTCCCTTTACTTGATTAAATGAGCATAGGGCATTTTATTTTTTTATTTTTTTTCCTAATGAAGGATTTTGTTTTCAAATGTGACATATAAAACACTGTTTGAGTTTTATAGAGATTTTTTTTAAAGGATACATGCCCTCTTAAGCCTCTCCTCCTTTCTGAAACCGAGAGACATTTGTCACAACTCAGAAATCTACAGATATCTGGATGTGGCTTCTGACTGTAGTGGCTTCTCTTCTGCTCATCCGTTCATCAAATCCTTTTGGACTTGCACATTGTCCCTGATCACTGACAAGAAAGGGAGAAGGCTATCAAATCTCTTTTTACTTAAGAAAGAATAGAGGACACTTGGTTTGTCTCAGAAGTAAAGAATGTAATTCATATGTCCTGTAAAGTGTGCATATAAGCAGGGATGTTCTGGGATACGTGTGTGTAAGTAAAAAAAAAAAAGTCAGGCTAGAGACGTGTTTTTCAAACTTAGCAACTTTAAGATGTGTGGCCTTCAACTCCCAGAATTTCTCAACCAGCATGGAGGAATTCAATTCCACACATCTTAAAGTTGCCAAGTTTGAGAAGCACTGAGGTGGAAGATTCAGCTGTATGACTGAAATTTTTTGAAGGCTTTGATCACACAGTGAAATCCTCTTTTCTAGTTTTTGGGGATTTTTTTTTACTCCCTTTCCCCCTGTGCAGCTGAAACAATGTTTCAGGCCTCAAAAAGGAACAAAATATGTGTTTTAATCTTTGCATTTGTCAAATTTCTGATTTGGTGGAACACAGCTTACTTCTTGCACATTTGTTGAAGGAATGTGTTCCATAGCCAGGATAGCCAGAGGTCCCTAGCAAGGACAGCAGATGGAACCTATTTACCTTCGTCTCAAAATAAAATCTATACTATTCAAGACCAGTCAATTTTTTTTGTCACATTAGCTTGAAAAACTCAGAAGCCTCTATTCCTGCCCCTGCCAATAAAAATAGAATAAGAAATCAAATAATAAAAGTGAATGAATGAATGAAAATAATCAATGAAATGCCTAGCAATTAATACTGTACTTTTTGTGGTATTGATTTTTGCTGCCTAAAGAACTGCTTCACTTGGCTTAACACTGTGGCATAAGTAACTTTGCATGTGTATCATAAACTCCTAACTGCGCAATGTTCATTCTGCTTAATCAGTTTGCTAATTATTACATCACCAGCCCAAACTAGTAACTGTGTAAATGATTGGGGGAGAACGTGGTAATTGCAATGTAGCACAACATCTGACTTCACATATCTAATGCTTGTCAAGTTTAATATATTGCATGTTTTAATAGCTGGTGCTTGCAAAACCTGGTGCGTTCTGAAGAATAAGTATTCTATTTTTATGATTCTAATCCATGCAAGTTTCTGCAAGATCAAGCTTTCCTTTATTGCACTTCCCACTATGCAAAACTTCATGTGGATGATTAAAAAAACCAGAACATTGTGGAGGCAAAATACAACATGCCTTTGTATTGTATGATGACAGATTTTCTCCTTTTCTGCCACCAGAGACACCCTGAAAAGAAAAAACAGCAGCAGTGACTGTACCAGTCCCACCACAAACAGTCCTGGTTCAAAAAGAGATGCACATTTCTGTGCTGTATGTAGTGATTATGCATCCGGATATCATTATGGGGTTTGGTCATGTGAAGGCTGTAAAGCCTTCTTCAAAAGAAGCATCCAAGGTAGGGAAAACAGGAAATCCTGGGGAAAGAATTCAGTTGAATGCAATGATTTTTATAAGAATCTGAAGATAAGTTACACAGAGCGACCAGGGAGGTGTGCAGAGGAGGGTCAAAAAAGTCAAGATGACAGCCAACACCTGTTATATGTAGATCATGATGCAATCAAAAAGAAGAGCATTTCAATTTATGTAGTTACAATTATCATTTGGAATTTTTGACCCAATCCCACCGCAGATCCACTTGAGACCAAATCTTAATTAAATTAGCACAACTTTTTGGAGAGGGCTTAAGGCTATACTACATATATTGCAGAACTGGGTTATTTTTTTCTGTTTTGGGAAAAGTTTCTCTCCTTTTCCCCCTTCCAAAACAAAGCGTGAAGTTTAGTTTGGATTTATTTTACAATTTTGGGTATTTCTTTTCTCAAAATATTGGAAATCATGCACCTGAAATTACAGGACAGTACACAAACTGATACTCCCTAACAACAGCCAAACTAAATATTATACCATCTGCATGATTATTGTAGCATTTCAGAGAGATTTTAGAAGAGATTTAGCAATGTGCATGGTAAATTGAATTATTATGTATAGCTACTAATAATTTAGCATTAATTACTGATCACTGTATTTCTTCCTGTTATTAATAACATCTTATAAGCTTTCTGTTTTTTTAAATCACTGAAACTTCTTCATGTTTCATTGTCCCAACATTCACTGAGTTGGTGAAATTATGGAAGGATACTTTTATATTGGAAAACTGAACTGTTTGATAGTTTTGGTGCAGGGCTACATCTCTGTCTCAAATGTATATATATAGAGTTGTCACTAACTGTGTCTTGGAATGGTAATGTTTGAGCAAAAAAGCTTACAAAAAAGGAGAACACTTAACCTTATCCATATTCACAAGGTTTAAGATAGAACAAGGAGAAACCAAAATGAAAGCCCTATAGTACAGTGGTAAACTAAGACTTCCATTCAACTGTAGGCTTTCCTTCCTTCCTTCCTTCCTTCCTTCCTTCCTTCCTTCCTTCCTTCCTTCCTTCCTTCCTTCCTTCCTTCCTTCCTTCCTTTCCTTCTTTTTCAGTTTGAATAAAGTGTTAGATAATTTAATATCAGAAAAATAGAACAGTACCACTCCTTTTATATGGGCATGGTGTATAATTAGAAAGAAAAGAGGATATTAAAGTTTAACTAAATAAGAAATGTTTCCAGTATTTACAAATTTTAAAAATTAATCTGAATATGTACTTAATCCTCAAAAACAACATATAGATACAGAAGATAAAGCTTTGGAAGACCTCCTATGTTTGCAAAAGTATGGGAAAGCAGCCCTGAAGCATAAATCATACTTTGATTTAGGAAAATATTGGCCAACTCTTTTGGAGAGATAGGGCTAACTACTTAAATTTTAATTTTAAGATCTCTATTTATTGTTTTAATGTTTTATATGGCATTTTTATTGAATGATTGCAAGCTGCCTAGAGTTGTGTTTGGTGAGATGGATGGCATATATGTTTGATAAATTAAAAAAATGAATGGACATTGAATGGAACATCATTGGAAAGGGCATCAAAGAGCATTTTCTTTCCTATTCCATTTAAGGTTTCCCTTTCATTCACAATTGTATTAAAACAATAGACTCAAAATAGGCCTTAAAAAGTACCAGTCACTCTTCACTTTTAGATTCACCACTAAAACTGGACTCGTTTCATCCCTTTAGTATATCAGGTAGTTGATGAAATCTACTGATTAAAAATCAAAGTCCCATTTTCAGTGGCAATTATGAAAAATCTCACAGTTTGATTCTAGGTACATTTGCTCAGATTTTGCTCACTTCAAAAATATTTATGTATATTGTTTCAGTCCCAGGACAAATTCCTTCCCCATATTTATTTTAATATTTGTGTTTACAATTAAGAAAATATCATTGTTTCAAAGGGACTTGCTCCAACGTAACTTCAGTTAGGAATGTTAAGCCTCAGATCTGTAAGAACAGTATGAAGTGGGCTGCAACAAATTAAGGTAATTGAAAAAGTAAAATGTTTACCTGGCATATGATTTGGTCAACTACACTTTAGAACTGGACAAGATAACCTTTTGAAGGCCATGACATATGCTGGACACCTGGCACGACAACATTTTTATCTTTTTTCCAGGGGACCTTTGATTATAATCAACCTTCACTGCCAAACACTGAGTTCACATCTGTTCTATACAGACTACCCTTTCCAAAAAGTGTTCAGCAGTTTCCCAAAGCAGATTTTTCTATGCATAATAGAAAAATGGGTTTTTTGTGTTCTTTTTGGTAACAGCATCAATGAAAACCAGCCCCTTCCTTAAATTTATTTATTATTTGGATTTATATACCGCCCCTCTCCCGAAGGACTCGGGGCGGTGTACAGGGCAATTAAAACACTATATACAACACATAATATACAAAAATTAAAATAAATTAAACCAAGTAGCCCTAAACAATAAAACACGTTCTAAAATGTAAAATTTAAAATTTTAAATCTAAAATCCCAGTCCCTCAGTCCAGGCCGGCAAGTTCAAATAGCCAAGTCTTCAGGTCGTGGCGGAAAGAGCGAAGGTCAGGAGCCATCCGGAGCTCAACAGGGAGCTGATTCCAGAGGGCAGGCGCGCCCACAGAGAATGCTCTCCCCCTGGGGGCTGCCAGTCAACATTCCCTGACCGATGGCACCCTGAGGAGGCCCTCTCTGTGGGAGCACACAGGATGATGGGAAGTTAACGCCAGCAAAAGGTACTCCCGTAAATAATCCGGACCCATGCCATTTAGGGCTTTATAGGTCATCACCAGCACCTTGAATCTCACCCGGAAGACAACTGGAAGCCAATGCAGCTTGCGGAGCAGAGGTGTTACATGGGAGTATCGGGAGACCCCCATCACAACTCGCGTGGCCGCATTCTGCACCTGCTGGAGCCTCTGAGTGGTATTCAAGGGCAGCCCCATGTAGAGAGCATTGCAGTAGTCTATCCGAGAGGTCACAAGCGCATGAGTGACTGTGCATAGGGCATCTCGGTCCCACTTGATAAATCTGATAGAGACAAAGCTGCCTTTTAATTGGAATGACATTTCTGAATAATGTGAGGAAATTATTAGATTTCCTTACAAGAGGCCATTTTGGGAGCAGATTTGTAGTGGGCAAGTGGTTTTCAGGGAGAAGAAATGATTTATAGTTTTTTTCCTCCAAGTAACCATCACATCTGTCTCTATCACTTTGGACTTTTAGATGTGTGCTTGTTAGAACTTACGGTATAAACCTGAAGATGAAGAAAACAGATGAAATAAAGATTATAACAGAATAACAGAGTTGGAAGGGACCTTGGAGGTCTTCTAGTCCAACCTCCTGCTTAAGCAGGAGATCCTATACCATTCCAGACAAGTGACTGTCCAGTCTTCTCTTAAAAGCCTCCAGTGATGGAGCACCCACAACTTCTGAAGGCAAGCCATTCCACTAGTTAATTGTTAAGTACAGCTATATTTTATTAGGACACTGGAGTTCAGAAATGGAAGACACATCTACAGTATAAGAAGAGATAAACAATCATTTTTATAACCCACATCTAGATCTTAACTAAAAGCGACGCAGTGGCTCAGTGGGTTAGGACGCTGAGCTTGTCGATCAGAAGGTTGGCAGTTTGGTGGGTTGAATCCCGAGTGCCGCGTAACAGAGTGAGCGCCTGTTACTTGTCCCAGCTTCTGCCAACCTAGCAGTTCGAAAGCACGTAAAAAATGCAAGTAGAAAAATAGGGACCACTATGGTGGGAAGGTAACAGTGTTCCGTGCGCCTTTGGCATCTAGTCATGTAGGCCACATAACCACGGAGACGTCCTTGGACAAGCACTGGCTCTTCGGCTTTGAAACGGAGATGAGCACCGGCCCCTAGAGTTGGAAACGACTAGCACGCATGTGCGGGGGAACCTTTACCTTTACCTTTAGATCTTAACTGCATGTCAAGTTCTTATTCTTGTAGCCAAAGTCTAAAATGAAAATCTAATAGGAATCTGTCTTTATTCTTAATATAAATTGATTCTGAGGATTTTTCTTATAAGGTAGGAGAGGTAGAATGGTAAAATATATTGTTTGGTACCAACCAATTACATTTTTACATGATGTTTTTCCTTTTCCTCATATTCACAATAATTCTTAGGCTAAACTAGGACAGCAAAATTTGGCCATAACCTCCTACTGACCTTGATATCTTATCAAACATTTCACTCAGAACATCATGGTCTAAGTCCAGGCATTCAACCCCAAACATCATATACAGTATAGCCTCTAGACAAAGGTTGAGATAAAATGTTACTAAGAAAATTTGCCTTCATTTGCCTTCATTTTTGAACAGCTATAATTTGCTTTCATTATCATTCGGCCAGAGTTTGTATTATCGACTTCCCCTTTAAAAGGGAGCCTGCTTGTCAAATAAATTTAAGAAAAACGATCTACTTTGAGTAATTCTCACTATCAATTGGGGATATATGAACTTTTTGCACAAATTGGCATTTCTCTATTTCTCCACAGAAGGAAAAGACTGTTTTTCCATATTCTCCTTGGTCTCTACTGAATCTCTGTAGAAAGGTTAAATCTAGTCCAAGGATGAGAAACCTACCAAAATAAAAGGAAATATTTTAATTCACTCATGTTGTAGTTTGCAAAAGCAAAACAGAAGCCTCTTCTGCTGATCACAGTCTTTTTCTGTGATATACTTGCCACAATTTGCCTCTTTCTACTGAAAGGTCTTTCAAAATGTATCTGCTGCTTTCATTAAGAATTGAGGCATAGCCTTTGGTCTTTAGCCCTTTTACTTGCTGTATTTCTCTATTGATTAGCCTTTCAAATAAGTTCTCAAAGATTATAAGCCGATAACACTTCTATTATTCTATTCTTTGCCCTTAGCACCCTTGCATCTAAGGAGGATCCATCTTTCCCCAGCTGCTTGTCAGTTAGAGGACATGTTCATTCTGAATCCTCTCAATTTGCAAGCTGCAATCCTAAGTGTTCTGATTAAGCAAATTAATGAAATGAGACAGCTCTAATGAACATACAGCCCTAACAAAACATGCATCTTCGCTGAATGAGGAAAGAGAGAACACATTTTTCCATGTTTGTGTTGCTAGGATGCTCTTTGTTAGCTCAAGGACACATGTGACTCTTCTGGGTCACTCTTCCTCTGTGTGGGGTTCTCCAAGGACAGTCTAACCAGATGTGTTTCCCACACTAGAACCAGTAACTAGCTCAAGATATAAAATACCTTTTCTCCAAAACGAGGACTAAAACTATGATTTTATCACAGTATTTTAAAAATGTACCTTCTTTTATCCCTCCCTCCAGGGCACAATGATTACATTTGTCCGGCAACAAACCAATGTACAATAGATAAAAACAGGCGCAAAAGTTGCCAGGCCTGCCGACTCCGGAAATGTTATGAAGTAGGGATGATGAAATGTGGTAAGTTCTTTGCTCCCTTGGGCATTTTCTCTTAATAGAGTTTCTCATATAATTTTTTGCTTAAATTCCCAAGCAGATACACACTCTGATTCAGAAACAGTTATGCACGTGTAAATTCCATTAATGTCAGTAGTGGGTGGATCTGAAGCTTTGTTTGGTTACTGAAGCTCCACTTCATCTTACTTTGGGTAAGAAAAAGAATTTGGTGAAGAACTCATCCCAGCAAATTTTTATCAGTACTTTAAGCTACTGTACTAACTTCCCAGTTAGAACAACATTCTCAATCTCTTTCCTCCAGATGTGTGTGATTCCAGGTTCCAGAATTCCCTGGGAGTTTAGCTGTTAATCATTTAGACAGGAAATTCTAATTGCAACAAAACATCTAGGAAAGTACTAGTACTAAAGTATGAAAGTACTAAAGTGAGATTAGCCTATGACAGAGGCATGAATAGAAATCTTCCACAAACTGTTTCCTGTGAGACTTTAAAGAAGCTAGTTGAAAATATTATTGAATTTCAAATTCTCATAACTTCTGCTCAGTTGTTTTTCAACAAGTCTGTTCAGAAATATGCAAAAATATTATAATAATCTATGGGTTGTGTGTCCTTATTTGACTATAAGTACCCAACTCACATGAATTTACTGGGATGTTGTTCTGTCTTTGCCTTCTTCCCACATAAAGACCCACTTGTTCTTCGGAGATAGCTGACTGTGCAAACTTCCTTGATTTGCCAACTATCTATAGATTGTGTGATTACTACTTGTATTTTGCTTAGATTGTGGCTTGGTCACATTTTTATTAACCTACTAAATTAACATCTAAGAGAAGTAGTCTAGGGTTGTTGTTGTTGTTAGCTGCAAAGTCGTGTCTGACCCATTGCGACCCTATGGACAACGTTCCTCCAGGCCTTCCTGTCCTCTACCATCTTCTGGAGTCCATTTAAGCTCATGCCTACTGCTTCAGTGACTCCATCCAGCCACCTCATTCTCTGTCGTCCCCTTCTTCTATTGCCCTCAATCTTTCCCAGCATTAGGCTCTTCTCCAGTGAGTCTTTCCTTCTCATTAGGTGGCCAAAGTATTTGAGTATCCTAGGGAGTCAATGGTAATTTACAATCTGTGAAATTTTTGGGTGATGCAACAAGCTTGATTTCATATACACCTTACATTTTGTACTGACTTTTCCAGAGACTTGCAATGTGTACATGAGATACGTAATGCAGAAATATCTTTCTTACCTTCTTATATCCATTTTATGTTCTGGTTCAGTGAAGCCTCTTAAAACAGCTTACAGTTTTAACATCACAGTTCCATGACTACTAAGAAAATTTAGTGAGAAAAATTTGGTCTCAGAAGATTCATTGAAAAAAGTTTAAGCGATGTATATAAATACAAACACCAATAAAAGTTGCAAAACAAACAGAAACATCAACAGTATCCCAAAAAGAATATACTTAATTCAGGGTCTGATGTTCATTTGAAATTATGGTATCTACCATATAGCCTGGACTTCATTTCCACTTGCCCATTAGGGCAACAGTGGCCTAACACACAAGCTTCATCTCCAGACATCCAACAATCCCTCTGCAGACATCAATGAGCATTTTATGTGCTGAGCATTAAGAACTGCTGCAGAGAGTTTTCAAGCATACCAGCATTCAATGATTAGGCACATTAATAAGGTGTTACTATAGTCTGCTTGTCAACAATTTTAATTAAATGTGTCCCTATCAGGATCTGTAGAGGCAGCCATGCATCCCAGGTGTTGCTAGTGATGTCTGCATGTATTTTTGGGGAATGGACATTTTTACATTTTTTTGTACCCAGGCTAAATCTTTGCAGGGAATAGAGTCTCTGAGTAGTAGCTAAAAAGCATTTTCCCAACTGCTTTAGTAATAGTATGATATTCCTATCCTGTCCTATATTTTCCTCCAGAAGCTACTTGATACTGTCACTGGTGGCCTGGCACAATAATGAAACTGTCCATATATAAATGTGTACAGAATGTACGTACTTAGGAACTATGAGTTCATTGGTTGGTGGGGAGAAGGAACTATTTAGCATATCCAAAGGATTCCTTCATAAAGCAATAAGAGTGAGAATCTTTTATCTTTCCAGAATAGGCATGAAGATAGTACAACTTTTAAATGACTTATTTTTGTATTCTTTTCCTTGCAATTTTGAATTATATTTTCATTTCAGCTTTGATTACATCCTGGTCATGGCGTCAATAGCAGCCAATGATCTGCTATTACTTAACACAAAATGTTTATGTGCAAACCACTTTTTGAAATGTTGAAAATGTATAGATATTTGAAACCATAATAAAATGAAGAACTTAAGTGATGAATTGCAAGGTATCTTCCAATGCTTATTCTCTTGTTAATAAACAAAAAAACCCCAAAAAACCCCAAGCACAAGTAACCAAGTGTACAATGAATTTTTAAGTGTACAACCTTCATTCTGTTTAATTACTCTGTTAACTACTATACTCTTCAGCCCAAACTGGTACCTGTTCAAATGACTGGCTGGAGAACATGGTAGTTGTAATCCAGCACAACATCTGAATATATGTAGTGCTTGTCAAATATTCTAGTTTATTATATTACATATCTAAATTGCTAATTCTTGCAAAACCCTGGTAGGCTTTGAAGAAAAAAATATTAAATTATTTAAATTAAATTATTAAAAATATTAAATTATTCCTAAACTCAGATCAAAACATTTCCTGTGACTTTTAATCACTCAAGATTTAAATATTCTGGTTGTAAATATGCATTTTGAATATACATACATTCATTTTTACTTTATTCATATATGTATACAAGAAATCATTTGAGAGAGAAGGTTTGTATTTTTTCAAAATACAAGAATGCTTTCCTAAACTTCTGAGTAACAGAAAGGAAGGCAATTTTTTAAAAGAAAAATAATATTAACAATGTGCTTTTCTACTGTAGATGAAGTTTTCAGTCTTTTAATCTGTTTTCCATGAAGAAAACAGTATCTTACTAATTAGGAGTCTGGGAGAGGAAAATGGAATATACATACATACAGTATATTTAAATCAAAACTAAACTCTCTCATTTTAACAATGCAGATTATTTGCAGGCAACTGTACAGTAGTATGTCAGCCTTGATTTTAGGTTGCTTAGATAAAAATAAGCATATCTCAAAAGCAGAAGGGACCGAATGCTTACCCTGATCACTTAAAAGGAAAACTTTCTATTGTTCAACATGCATCTGTTAATTTAAAATAAATCAGCATTAACAATACACTGAGATGGGGTGTGAAGTAAGAACTATTTTCTGCCCCACAATCATGAAGGTATGAATCTCATACTTATCCACCATGGTTTGGTTAGGTTTCATTACAATTTCAATCTCAATCAAAACAACACAGCAGTTCACCAACCCATATGTGACATTTATGACTGGGTATTTAGTCAATGGCTGAGCATTGATCATTGTTGAAGAAATATAAAATATGTGTTTTTCCAAGAATAAAATTCCATTGACTAAATTTAGAATTTCACTGTCCATTCTGAGATCTTATAGTGATCTCACATTTTCCACAGATAACCAAAGTAAACTAAAAAAATCCAAATATAGGGCCTATAACACCATGTGGTTCCTTTTGAGAAGATATGAATCATAATAAAACTGAGAAATAATAGTACCTTCATGAGATGATGAAGATGATGGAAGAGGAAGAGAAAGTCGAAAGGAGGATATTAGTCACTTTCCCAACTGGATACCCCCCTGATGTGTTCGAATACAGTTTCCATCATCCTCAGCTGGCCTATTTGGAGAAGGCTGATCTCTGTACAATTTCAATTCTTCCTGTCATCCCTGTCAAATTTTGATTTTCTTGTTTTCTTTGTTTGAATTTTCTTTGACAAATAAAGAAATAAAATAAAAAGGTAGCACCCTTCTTTGGAGAAAAGGCTAGATCTGAATACAAGTGTTAGGTTTGTTGAGTGAATCTTTGCTACTCATAGATATACTTTCTTGTTTATCACTGAATTACATATCACCTCTGACTTCAGAAAGTGATTCTTCTCTATTTGCAAAAATGTAGAAGAACACAGTGTTGCCTCAATGTGAATTAGGAAATAGAAAATTAGGAGACAGACAGGTAAGAGAGGCTAGACATGTAAGAGGGACTAGAAGCATTTTGATGACCTGCAAGATCCATACTTTGGATCAGGTTTCCCAACCTTGGCAACTTTAAGACATATGGACTTCAGCTACCAGGATTCTCCAACATGGGGAGTTGAAGTCCACATATCTTAAAGTTGCCATGGTTGAGAATTCCTGCTTTAGATATTTGGTCCAGCTTCAGCAGTTTTAATGTCTGCAATTGGTGCCTATTTGCTTATTTTTATTATTCTTTATTAAATTTATTTTCTGCCCATCTCACCACAAGGTGACTCCTACACTGTATTTTGCTTGTATGTTTATACCTAAAAGAAATAATTAAAAAATAAGGATCTGGTGTTCATTAATCCATCTGAAAATGTAGCTCTGTAATATGTCCCTAGAACATCTCACTGCTTTTTTTCTCGTCAGTAATAAGGAAAAAAAATATATAATAGTCTGAGAACCTATGATCAAATATTTAAACAGAAAATGGAATGAATAATTTTAGATTTGAGAACAGGCGAAACAGGACCAGTGATTGCTTCCATTGAAGATTTAAATAGATCTAATGCACAGTATTCTTTTAAGGCTTAATAGTTGTAAATCACCAATATGCCCTGTACTGGCTGAAATTATGCTTTCGCTCTTGAAAATGGAAATTGGCAGTGGAATGCTAGTGTGCCAAAGGACTATGGCAGGAGGTCCATGGTTCTGTCAATGAAAGTAGCTTGAGTGTTATGTGAAAAATGGCAAATGGGACTGGCACAAAAATGTTATCGCTTTCGAAAGGAAGCTTAGTTACTTTCTTTGAGAAATCCTTGTCTGTGTTTCTGGAAGGATCATGGGCCAAACTGGTTATGGATCTCAGTCTGAATTGGAAAGGGCATTGAAAACCTTGAGCCTTTTTGGTGGTGATGAGACTGTCTAAAATTTAATATGGAGCAAAGGATTTATTGTTTTTAAGTAGTCAGTTATTTGTTTTCTCCAGAAAGATATTGGTGGGAGATTGTTAAATTTTTGCAGCTTGCCTGAGTCTTGTTAGAAAAACACACACCAATCTAATGTTGCGATAGTGAAAAACAATTTAATGTTGTGATCATGAATAATAGTGAGACAATGTGGACAGGGGCGCTGAAGAAGTTTCTTCTCACAGGACCTAGTTCCATTTCTTCAGAATGTGAGAAGGACACAACAGGATACAGACTGAGTTCACATATCCTGCTGCATAACCATAATGTGATTCATTTGGTTTGTCTTCCATAAATGAATGCAGTCATTGTAGTTTGGAACCAGGCTTTCTGACTGAGTAAGATGCAGCCACTCAGCCAAGTGGGCTTTTTCAGTAAACATAGTTAAGCAAACTTGATTTTGCACAATGCAGGAAATCAATCATCAACCAACTCTGCATTGCTATCCCTAAGGTTAGTGAAACAACTTTCTTCATAGATACGAATTATACTCTATCAACAATTAAAATGACTATATGTGCTGGCTGTTAATGTATGAATCAGTGGACACATTGAGAACACCAGAATGGATTTGAATTTTTAACAATTATGCACACTTTGAGGATGTGTCCTATGGCCCCATGTGTATGGGGAGTAAAGTCACTACCAGGAATCCTTCTGTTGATTCATAAATTGTAATGTCTGCTCTGAAATGGAAGATTAGAGATTGAAGTAGACTATCATCTAAAGAATATATGTTTTTATTGGGCTAAATTCTGCAATTTGGTTTTGTATTGAGAATAATTTGGGAAAAATAATGTGAAAGTAGTTTCTTCTTGAGAACTTTTGTCACACCAGCGGATTCCTGAAAGTTAAAACTGGGACCTTGACAATAATTCACAATTTTGAATATGGGTAGGAGAGGAATAAAATCAATACAACATTGAAAAAAGAAAATAAACCTAGTGCCTCAGATTCAAAGTAAGGTATAAGGAAGAGACAATACATTTATTTAGAGGCCTTGAGAAACTAAGGCAGGTGTCTTCTCAAATTTGTCCTCCAGAACTCCGGGTATTTTTCCCCCACAACTTGTCTTACTTTTTTCAGCGCTGGCTGGGGGCTCTTCTTGCATTGCTGGAAGAGCTGAGAGGATGTGGAGTCCCAGTGCTTCAGCTGCTGAATCTCTTTTGCCAACTTTTTGATATTGATTCCCAATTGAGCCAGGATGGACAGAACCATTTATTCAGGAAGAGAGGAGGTAATTCCTCTTTTTGCCTATATAATATCCATTTTTAAGGCATCTAGATTAGGTAGAGGAAAGCTGAGGGGGCATGGAATATCGCTTTAATTTTGGGGTGGATATGTGTGTGTGTCTCCCCCCCCAGGTTTAAGAATAACTTTAAATCCAAATAATAATTTTTTTAGTCTTGTGGAATGATATCTCTTTTTCTTCTTACTGTCAATTAGCTTTCCTCCCACTGCGACACCTTAGGCAGTTTTCAACTGCCTTTCCCGATTTTGTGCTATCAGTATTTGAGAAACTTCAGTTTTCATAATTAGTCCCCATTGAGTATAATCAGGAGTCTGGTCTCATATGGAAGGCAACATTTGCAGAAGCTTGGATTAAAGTACAAAGAAGGAACACAGAGAGTCTTTCACCCACTAGGATAGTGGGATAGACAAACCAGTAATTTGATGAGACCATTTCTGCTAACTCTGCACAATGCAATTAGTGTTTCTGTTTTTCCTATTTTTATTGATGAGGATGGCAATACAGTATGTGCAAATGAATTAGGCACTGATTTCTTATATATGTCAGTGTCTACATGTGTAGGTATGCGTCCATTCATTTCTTCATAATGACTGCATTTGACTGTCAAAACGACAGGAATATTATTTAATATGCATCATGGTTTGGCAGCATAATATATTCCAGAATAGTTTAAGTTCTATTAATTATTTAATAAGCAACCATTTTATACATGCTGCCAAGGGTTTTCTTTTTTTGCATGTTGTAATCATGTGGAAAGGGACGCGGTGGCTCAGTGGGTTAGGACGCTAAGCTTGTTGATCAGAAGGTCGGCAGTTTGGTGGGTCAAATCCCGAGTGCCGCATAACAGAGTGAGCGCCTGTTACTCGTCCCAGCTTCTGCCAACCTAGCAGTTCGAAAGCACGTAAAATGCAAGTAGAAAAATAGGGACCACTACGGTGGGAAAGGTAACAGCGTTGCGTACACCCTTGGAGTCTAGTCATGCTGGCCACATGACCACAGAGATGTCCTCAGACAAGTGCTGGCTCTTTGGCTTTGAAACGGAGATGAGCACCAGCTCCTAGAGTTGGAAACGACTAGCATGCATGTGCAGGGGAACCTTTACCTTTACCTTTAATCATGTGAATGTTTCCACTACAAGTTTCTTTAGCTAAATAAATACCACCTAGGTTTAGAACTTATGAAATGAAAAAAATCATACCAGAGAACCAACAATTAAAAAAAATTCTTACAGTTTGAATTTTTACATGGAAAAGAGATTAATACTCATAAAATTGCTAGCTATTAATATCTTTTGATGAGCGTGAGCTAGGGTTTGGACTGAAAGTGATATATTTTTGCAGATGCTTTTATCATTCTATTGCATCTCTTAGGATCTTATTAATTTTCATTTTCAGTTTAAAAAGGGCTTAATTTCTGGTTATTACTGTTCTAGAAGGAAGTTTGAAACTAATAATTGTGGAACATGGGTTTTCTTTGTGTTTCGGAAAGAAAGGGAATATGGACTGAGGTATGCAAACAGCTGTAATAAGTGTCATCTCTGTTATGAGGGTGAGGGTGCATAGTGGGCTGGATTGTTGCAAACCATTCTTCTGAATTCTGTTTTTGTGAATTTGTATACAAACAAGACTGCAGAACAGTGTGGAAAATTGCATTTTCCCAAATATTGTTTTATATTTTTCAAGTAATAAAATGATACACAAATGAAAGTATTAGAGAACAGTTTACCGAAAAATCCATGTGAGTTTCCTTAACATGTACATATTGATCTGGATATGGGATGAAATAAATTCAAAGCTGGAACAAGATATTGAGAAACAAATTTTTTTGGCAAATTTGTCTATTCCCAGAAACACAGTGTCCTCAGTTTTTAAGTAGATAAGATTTCAGTGATGTTTTGTTGTGCTTGATTTCTGAGTAATAATTTCTGCATTATTCTTTCTATCTGAGAGTGCGGTTTCCTAGGTTTTCTGTTGGATTTGGACTAAGAGACTTTTCCCCCTTGCTTTGTAAAATTTAAAATGGCAAGGTGTGATAAAAAAGAAAAGAACATTTAAACTATCAGGAGAACCATACATGGTAGCCTTTGCCAAACTGACACCGTCAAGATGCATCAGGCTATAATTTCTGGATACTGTGGTCTATGCTGTCTGGAATTGATAAGGACTATAATCCAGTACAGCAGGAGAGGACCAGAGTGGAAGAAGACTAAAATATAGAGAAGCCTATTGGCTGTTCAGGATCAGCATTAAATCCAAATTGTGGCCCAGCATCCTTATCGACCCCCTGTAGCTGGAAGTGGAGAGATGTTCCCTCCTATCTCTGTCATCTCTTAGCAAATGAAGGCCAACTGTGTCACCTCTGCCCTAGTTGGCAGAGAGGATAAGAATGTTGTGGTCAGCATGGCTCAGGTTGTTCTTTGTGTTTCAGAAGTTAAGCTGATCCCTTGGGTCAGACTGTACAAGTTCCACATTTACATTTATTTCTTTTGGGCAGCAAAGCCTTGTACAAATTTATCATTAAGTTGACAGTGTACTAAAATTAGTTTTATTCCATAATTATGGAAATTGCATATATGATCTATGAGCCAGTTTGGTGTAATGGTAAGTCATCAATTGGGAGACTGTGAGTTTTAGACCTGCCTTAGGCATGGAGCCAGACAGGTGGTTTTAGGCCAGCCACTCTCTCAGCTCTAGGAAAGAGACAATAGCAACAGCAATAGCACTTAGATTTATATACTGCTTCATAGTGCTTTACAGCCCTCTCTAAGCTGTTTACAGGGTCAGCATATTGTCCTCAACAATCTGAGTCTCATTTTACTGACCTTGAAATGATGGAAGACTGGGTCAACCTTGAGCCGGTCAGGATTGAACTCCTAGTAGTGAGCAGAGTCAACCTGCAATATTTCAGTCTAACCACTATGCCACCACAGCTCTTAATAACGAACTATGTTCCCAAAACCTTGCCATGAAAATTGCAGGGATTAGTCTAGGTAGTCACCAGGGGTCAAAAACTGTCACAAAGGCACACATACACAAAATAATAATTAAAAATTCTGTGTTCCTTCCCCTTTATACTTTGTTCCAGTCAGATTACTGATTTAAGACTCATATGCATGGGCTATGTACAGGCCATTCTCTTACAAACATATCTAGAGTCTCAGAGCCATTCAATCTGTATCTAACATTTAAGTGTTTGTTACCTGGATAAGGTTAATTTATCCTCCTTATCCTGACACAGGTTTCGCTGAAGATGCAATCTGACACAATCTGCTAGGTATTCTGTTGGCTGTGTTTTCACATAGAATTTGAGGGTATGAAATTAGATTGGCAGATCTTGGCAACTTTAGACTGGCATGGAAACGTTGCTTCTTGTCCATTCCATAAGGATTCTCTAGCAAGGCCATTTTCTAGAAAAAGAGTCTAGTTATTTCAAACTAGGTTCTTCATATGTTTGCCAGCTCTCCAAGTTGATCTGAGTGAATTTGGATCAGTCTGTGATTCAGCTGACCTAATGAAGTAGGAAAGAGACACAGTTCTCTTTTGACTGTATCACAAGGCAATTCTCCCATTCTTGTCAGCTGTTGTTTAGGCTGCAATTGAATATGGGTTTTGAAGAGGCAGAGGAACTAGAAATCAAATATCCAACATACGCTGGATCATGGACAAAGCTAGGGAGTTCCAGAAAAACTTCTGCTTCATTGACTATGCTAAAGCATTTGATTGTATGGATCAACTGTGTGGATCATCTGTGGCAAGTTCTTAAAGAGATGGGAGTACCAGATCATCTTATTTGTCTCTTGAGAAACTTATATGCGGGTCAAGGAGCAACAGTGAGAACTGGACACAGAACCACTGATTGGTTCAAAATTGGGAAATGAGTCTGGCAAGGCTGTATACTGTCACCCTGCCTATTTAACTTATATGCAGAGCACATCATGAGACAGGCAGGGCTAGATGAATCAAAAGTTGGAATTAAGATTTATTTATTTATTTATTTAATAATATTTCTATACCGCCCTTCTCCCGAAGGACTCAGGGCGGTGAACAGGGCAAGAATAAAAATACAAATTACAAAAGTTAAAACTAGATTAAATAAATGCCCACATACTAAAATACATCTATAAAACCTAGTAAAATAACAATAGCAAACCCCCCCCCAATCCCCTCATCAGGCCAGGCCAGCTTGTTCAAAAAAGTATGTTTTTAGCTCGCGGCGAAAGGAGCGAAGGTCGGGCGCCGTCCGGAGCTCAACCGGTAGCTGGTTCCATAGCTCCGGGGCGCCCACAGAGAAGGATCTCCCCCTGGGGGCCACCAGTCGACATTCTCTGACCGGTGGCAACCCTGAGGAGGCCCTCTCTGTGGGAGGGAGAAATATCAACAACCTAAGATATACAGATGATACCACTCTAATGGCAAAAAGTGAAGAGGAACTAAAGAGCCTCTTGTTGCGGGTGAAGAAGGAGAGTGCAAAAGTTGGCTTAAAACTTGAACATTAAGAAAACCAAGATCATGGCATCTGGCCCTCTGAGTTCCTGGCAAATAGATGGGGAAGAAATGGAGGTAGACAGGGACTGCAGCCAAGAAATTAAAAGACGCTTGCTCCTTGGGAGGAAAGCCATGGCAAATCTAGACAGCACACTAAAAAGCAGAGACATCACCCTGTCAACAAAAGTATGTATAGTCAAGGCTATGGTCTTCCCAGTTGCAATGTAGGGCTGTGAAAGTTGGATCATAAGAAAGGCTGAGCACCAAAGAATTGAGTACTTTGAACTATGGTGATGGAGAAGACTCCTGCGAGTCCCTTGGATTGCAAGGCAATCAAACCGATCAGTCCTAGAGGAGATCAACCCTGACTGCTCTTTAGAAGGCCAGATTCTGAAGTTGAAACACAAATACTTTGGCCACCTAATGAGAAGGAAGGACTCACTGGAAAAGAGCCTAATGCTGGAAAAGGTTGAGGGCAAGAGAAGAATGGGACGACAGAGAATGAGGTGGCTGGATGGAGTCACTGAAGCAGTAGGCGTGAGCTTAAATGGACTCCAGAAGATGGTAGAGGACAGGAAGGCCTGGAGGAACGTTGTCCATGGGGTCGTGATGGGTCGGACACTACTTCGCAACTAACAACAACAATGAATATGGGTTCACCACTTTTCTGGAATAGCATTAGATCTCTCCCTCAAAAGAGCCTAAAAATGTCAGTTGATTATCATCTGATAACTGGGGTGGTTTTGAACAAGCTTGCAAAACATTTGTGTAAACCAAAGTGAGCTTTATCAGATACAGTAGTTAAACCTACCATTCTAACCAATTGCCAAAACTTGCCTTCTTCCTGGTCTCAGCCTCAGCCTCATCTTAAGGAGGATGGAGGAATAGTTTCCCTTCCTTGTTGGGCAGGAAGGAAAACAAGTGAAGCGTAAACTACCTAGCCTGTCTTTAAAATGCCCTACATCAGTGATGGCGAACCTTTTAGAGTCCAAGTGCCCCAAAACCACCCCCGCCCCGCCTGCTCTAGCAGGAGACCCTCTATACCATTCCAGACAAATGGCTGCCCAGTCTCTTCTTAAAAGCCTCCAGTGATGGAGCATCCACAACTTCTGAAGGAAAGCTGTTGCACTACTTAATTGTTCTCAATGTTTGTAGGTAAGAATCCGCTACTAAATTTCAGCTGCAGAACTTTACAGTAGGAGTAGCTTTCTTTCCTCAAATGCTTGTCTCAGAAGTAAATCAGCAATGCAATTATTGTTCTGTTCATATACGTATCTGTACTTTATACTTTCCTTTTTGTCTTTTGAATAGAGTAGCACATGGGCAGGAGGGGTACTTAAACTTTCTTTCAGTAACAGTTCTAAGTGCTGTGACTAGGTAGTTGCAGGCCAGAAGATAGTGGACCACAGGAAAGTGAAGCAAAGGCTATGATCCCCTCATATTTCTCTGCCTTTAAATCTGCCCTTCTTCTCTTTTCCAGTGTGCACAGCAGCAACAATGTCCCTGACTGAGAATCTTAAAAATGTAGGGCTGTTGTGTTTGAAATTCCACTTCAGCTTCCATTTAACAACACCCACCACCCCCTCCCCCAGGCTTCACAGAGAGCTGCTTCATGGATACAGTTCCAAACAAGGCTGAGGAAGATATGAGGAATGGTCTATGGCTACACACTGTTTGAATCAGAGTAAATGTCTTGGGTGGAAATTCCTGCTGAGCTCCATGTGGATGCCAGGAAATATTTGTTTGCTGTCCATAGTCAGATCAGCAGCTAGTTTTCTGGCTACACCATACAGTATTTGCAAAGTGAGTCACTGTTCTTAGAAAGGCAGATAAACTATGTTTGAGTTGATTCCATTTCTATTGTATTTATGGGTAGCTTTAAATGCCAAGACAGAGACTGTGGTGGTATCTGTAAATTTAGCTCGATTAAGCCATGAAAACTTTGGTAGTTGGGAACTTTTTGGATTGAACATATAAAAGGCAGTAGAAACATACAAGCAGGTATTTGAAGAATCAGATCCAATTTCAGAATATGTGTGTTTCTCTCTCTCTCTCTCTCTCTCTCTCTCTCTCTCTCTCTCTCTCTCTCTCTCTCTCTCTCTCTCTCTGTGTGTGTGTGTGTGTGTGTGTGAGAGAGAGAGAGAGAGAGAGAGAGACAGACAGACAGACAGACAGACAGACAGACAGAGATGGAGATAGAGACAGAGAGAAACATAGAGACCCCCAGAGACAGATAATTGTGTATCTAGTTAACAAGTTTCAGGATTAAGAAAAAAGTTTGATAATATTTTTTAATAATACAGTTGTTGATCAACTGCTGGGGAGGAGGTGGGGTCTGTGTGTAGAATAGTCCTTTTGTGGGATCTGCTATACTAGGACAGACTAATTATGGGAGAATGGCACAGATCTGGGAAATTGAGCGCTTTGTTCTCTGGATACAGTGTCATTAAATTAAGATTTCATTATGCCAAACTAGACCTACATTGTGCCTTCACTCTAGCAAATTTGCAGCATCTTTCTGCATCATGCAGACCCTTTATATGGATGTTGTTTGTCCAGAATTCAGAAAATAGTTGATTTAGAGCCAAATCAATTGCTTGGCTTCCTACCATCTACCCAGGATCCTGATTCCAATCAGCTCCTCTCTTGTTGCCAGGGCTCTTTTCTGATGATAAAAATGTATCATACTAGAGTATCAAAGTCTACAATAAGGATCTTGATAATATCCTATGCCCCAGATTTAGTCCCCAAGTCCTCTTTCAATAGCTTCCAAAGCCCCCCAAATAAGAAGCAACAATAAGCCTCCAATAAGATTAACACCTATTTTATTTTTTACTGTTTTTATTTTTGACTGCCATGTTACTAGAAATCCTTGGATGATATATTTGATGCAAAAATGTTGCTTTGTTTTTAGATAGATGGATATATCATCCCCATCACTAAATTGTTTACTTCATGGTACAGAATAGACTATTAGTGTTTTATTTCAATTTCCCTACTTTTATATATATTTAGTCATTCACTCATTCAATTTCTATAGCTGCCCAACCCAACCAACAGCTTACAATTCTAAAATGATAAAACAATGTATATCATAAGAATATTAAAACAATAAAACATTTTTTGTTAATATTTGCTATAGTTTTGCTAGTTGAACTGAATATCACACAATGCTCTGATCTGGGTATAGGGATTAGATGTGTGCAAACTAAACTGGAAATTTTCCAACATGGATCTGGTACACCTTTGGAAAATTGGCAATCAACTCATACCTTTTAGGTACCCATGTATAATTAATATAGTGACTGAGTTACAGGAATATTAAATTAGGTCAATTATTTTTCAAAATTACAGGTTCAAGAAGAGAGCGTTGTGGGTATCGTATCATTCGCCGTCATCGCAATCCAGAAGATTTGGTGCATTGTGTAGGCAAAGGGAAAAAGAATAATGACAATATAATCCAAGCGAAAGAAGCATTGGGCAATGTGCTAAGCCCAGAACAGTTTGTCTCCATATTACTTGAAGCTGAACCACCAAATGTGTTGGTGAGTCGCCCCAACAGGCCATTTACAGAAGCTTCCATGATGATGTCCTTGACGAAACTTGCAGACAAAGAATTGGTCCATATGATTGGTTGGGCGAAAAAGATCCCTGGTAAGGAATTTGAAAACTCCTATGTTTAGAGTGGAGCTTGTGCTAAATGACATTTAAAAAAATAAGTATTGACAAAAATATATTTTTTTAAACAAACCTTAGGGCCTACAAGAAAAGCATATGAAACATTGCATTGTTATTTGGTAATACAACCTTGGTAAGGCCATTGTTGTGGAACAAAAGTAGAATCACAGAACATAAGATTTCACAGGATTAAGGAAACCATCTATAGTAGTCTAATCCACAGCCCAGTATAGGCATATGCTACTATGACATCTCTGACAAAATTATAAAGCATATTTAAACTTTCCCAGTGCAGGTGAATGACCAGCTTCCAAGACAGGCTGTTCAATGTTTGAACAGCTTTTACTGTCCAGCTTTTTTCCCTCAAGTTCAACCAAATTTATTGTCTTATAATTCACAACTACTGTTTCTTTTCTTGCCCTATCTTCTGGACCAACTCTGAAAAATTCTGGACCATGTTCTATATCAAGGGTCCCCAACCCCTGGGCTGTGGCCCATTACTGAATCATTCGGAACCAAGCCTTAGAAGTGGCGGGCGGGTGTGTTTCCATCCCCTCTCGCATGAACAGTGACTTCATGCCTGCACTCAAGTTCCATTTGCATGAGTGGCAGGCACGTGTGTCTGCCATTCAAGCAAATGGAGCTGTGTGTGCTCATGCCTGCTACTCACACGGACCCATTCCCTCCCCACTGCCAGTCTGCAAAGTCAGACAGGTTGGGGAATCCTGTTCTATATGAAACTCTTCAAATATTTGAAGACACTACTATGTCTCCTGAATGAAATATTCTAGGTGCAGCCTAATTAAAGCAGAATAAAGAGGAACAAGGACTTCTTTTGATTCAACATTATATTTGTGCTGATGCAGTATAGGACTACACCTGCTGTTTTTGCAACTGCATCACATTATGGCTAATATTCAGCTTGTGAGTCACCCAGATCATCATCATCATCATCATCATCATCATCATCATCATCATCAGAAGAAGAAGAAGAAGAAGAAGTTTGAAGGGACCTTGGAGGTCATCTAGTTCAACCCCCTGCTCAGGCAGGAAACCCTATACCATTTCAGACAAGTGGCTCTCCAGTCTCTTCTTAAAAACTTCCAGTGTTGGAGCATTCACCACTTCTGGAGGCAGGTTGTTCCACTGGTTAATTGTTCTAACTATCAGGAAGTTTCTCCTTAGTTCTAGGTTGCTTCTCTCCTTGACTAGTTTCCATCCGTTGCTTCTTGTCCTGCTTTCAGGTGCTTTGGAGAATAGCTTAACTCCCTCTTTTTTGTGGCAGCCCCTGAGATATTGGAACACTGCTATCATGTCACCCTTCACCCTTCTCTTCATTAAACTACGCAGACCCAATTCCAGCAACCGTTCCCTATATGTTTTAGCCTTCAGTCCCCCAATCATCTTTGTTGCTCTTCTCTGTACTCTTTCTAGAGTCTCGACATCTTTTTTACATCGTGGTGACCAAAACTGGATGCAGTATTCCAGGTGTGGCCTTACCAAGGCATTGTAAAGTGGTATTAGTACTTCACGCGATCTTGATTCTATCCCTCTGTTAATGCAGCCTAGCACTGTGTTGGCTTTTTTGGCAGCTGCAGCACACTGCTGGCTCATATTGAAGTCATTGTCCACTAGGACACCAAGATCTCTCTCACAGTTGCTGCTATTGAGCAAGGTACCACCTATACTATACCTGTGCATTTGATTTTTCCTGCCTAAATGTAGAACCTTACTTTTTTCACAATTGAATTTCATTTTCTTAGATAGTGCCCAGTGTTTGAGTCTGTCCAGATCCTCCTGTATCTTAAGCCTGTCTTCTGGAGTATTGGCTATTCCTGCCAGCTTGGTGTCGTCTGCAAATTTGATGAGTTCCCCATCTGTCCCCTCATCCAAATTGTTGATGAAGATGTTGAAGAGCACTGGACCCAGAACAGAGCCCTGGGGCACCCCACTACACACCTCCTTCCATGTAGATGCAGGACCACACACTGAGTACGGCCTGTCAGCCAGCTATGAATCCATCTGGTGGTGATTTTTTGTATTGCTTCCCTTTATAGTCATACCTATGATTACCCCCACCCCACCCACCCCAGTGCAAATAGATTTTGCATTTATCACTGTGGAAATTTAATCTTGTTAGACTTTGCCTAAAGTATAAGTTTGTCAAGATTGTCCTGAATCTTGATTGTGTTCTCTAAAGCAGTATCTCTCAATCTTAGCAACTTTAAGATATGTGGACTTCAATTCCCATAATTCTCTAGTCAGAATGCTTGGCTCAATAATCTCATCTACTCCTTCACTTCAAGTATTTTCCTCACTTTTCCTGGCTGATCTTTTAATAAGTAGACTGGAGAAATTCTACTTATGCTCCCAGTGCCTTAAAGGCCCTTGCAACATCTTCAGTATTGTGCTTAACTATGCCATTTGGTCCCACATGCATCTCTAAGAAGTAGCCTTAAAATGTCTTGGGGACCTTGTCATGACATCAAAAGTGTGTACCATAGGAAGCCAGCATGCTTCTCTTGATAGGCTGTTCAGCTAATAAATTGCCTCTTCAATGCCATTCAGTAGGGAGTATCCAATCCCTGTCTCTCAGCTTTTCTTCATTTCAGGGCAGAGTGGAATCTTTCTCTTGCAGAATCTAGAGTCCTGTTTTTTAGTCCTTGAGGATTGTGGCAGTTGCTTGTCACCTACCCGTACAGGTTTGGAAACATCATCAACATAGAAACTCTAGAATCTGTTCTGAAGTTTCACAGTATAACAACTTGTATTGATATTAACAGAATTGAAAGGGATTTTGGAGGTCTTTGAGTCCATTGCCCTGCCCAAGCAGGAAAACCTATATCATTCTGGACAAATGGCTGGCCAATTTCTTTTTAGAAACCTCCAGTTTCAGAAGGCAAGCATTCTACTGATCAATTGTTTCACTATTAGGAAATTTCTCCTTGGTTCTAGTTGAATCTCTCCTTGATAAGTTTACATATATTACTTCTTATCTTCCCTGAGATGCTTTAGAGAATAGGTTGTCTCCCTCTTCTTTGTGTCAGCCTTTCAATTATTGGAAGACTGCTATCATGTCAACTCAGTCCTTCTTTTCATTAGACTAAGCATACAGGTAGTCCTTAAATAACGATCACAACTGACCCAAAATTTCTGTTGTTAAGTGAAACATTTATTAAGTGACCTTTGCCCCATTTTATGACCTTTCCTGCCTTACTTGTAAGTGAATATCTGCAGTTGATAAGTTAGTAAGTAATTCAGTTGTTAAGTGAATCTGCCTTTCCCATTGACTTTGCTAATCAGGTGATCACATGATCTTGGGACACAGCAATGGTCATAAATATGAATCACTTGCCAAGCGTTCCTAATCTGAATTTTGATCACGTAACCTTGGGGATGCTGCAAAGGTCGTAAATGTGAAAAACAGTCATAAGTCAGATTTTTCAGTGCCATCGTAACTTTGAATGGTCACTAAAGGAACTGTTGTAAGTTGAGGACTACCTATATCCAGTTCCTGCAACCACTGATCATATGTTTTAGACTCCAGACTCTAGTCCCCTAATAATCTTTGTTGTTCTATTCTGCATTCTTTCTAGAGTCTCAACATCTTTTTTGTATCATGGTGATTAGAACTGGATGCAGTCAGTGGTGGGATTCAAATATGTGAACAACTGGTTCTCTGCGTGGATGCCATTTCTGGAAGTCCATTCTGGGCCTGGGCAACAAAAAATTAGCTACCGGTTTTGCCAAAGTGGTATGAACTGGCTGAATCCCACTACTGGACGCAGTATTCCAAATAGGGTCTTATCAAGGCAGTCTATAGCAGCACTAATACTTCAGGTGATTGTGATACTTTCCCTCTGTTGATGCAACCTATGTCTACATCTGCTTTTTTGGCAGCTGCAGCATAGGTAAGTGGTTGTCCACCAGGACTCCTAGATCCCTTTCAGTTACTGCTGTGGAGCCAGATACCAACTATTCTACACCTGTGCATTTGCCTAAGTGTAAAATCTTTCTTTTCTCACCACTGAATTGGTGATATATTTGGTCCTTTTTGTTCCAAGTAGGCAACTTGGGGGTCCCTGAGGTTTTTTTTTTTTTAAAAAAACAACATTACACTTAGAACCCAATTTCCTGTTTTGAAAAGATTTTTACCCATTTGTATTAAAAACTTGGATTTCTCTATTGCTATCTTTAGATAGCAGTGGCTTCCCAGTGTGAGGAAATAATCTAATAATCTAATCTAATAATAATCTAATCTTTTAACTATATACTTTACCCAACGTTTAAGATTTTCTTCTCCTCTATAAAGAATATTATTTTCAATTGATCCGCTATGACTGGTCCTGTTTCCTAGTTTGCTTAGAAAACCCTGGTTAGCTAATTTGATGGGTTGTTTTTTTTTACATTTTTAAAGTAGAAATAATCCTAGCTCTATGAGAAAAATAGCTATGGCTAAATAGTACCTTAAAAATAAGGTATTTTTATTTCTTTTTGTTGTAACAATATTAAAAGTATGGTAAGGGATAAGGAAGAAACAAAAAAGACCCCGAATTAGACACAACTTTTAAATCATGAGATCTTTGGGGATGATTAAATGGAAACTCCATGTTAGTTATTGCTGGCATCATATATGGATACATAAATCTGAAGCCCTTATTTACCAGCAATTATTAACAAGACCGGGTTAACTTTAGTGGAAGTCATATTCTTTTTCTTTAAGACTTATCGTCATTCTGTTTGCAGATCCTGGGCATATCTTGTATCTGCAGATGGCTCCCATTTAAATATGGTTTGGACCATTTTGACTGTATGTTGTCAGCAAGGTTTAATTCGACGTTCAAGTAATGAAGTCAAAATAGCTAGAACTGTGGTAGCTCAGACTGAATAATTAAAAACTCTACTAAAGAACAGTGGCTTTATAAAATCAAAAGTTAAGAAAGGCCTTTAGGCCAGGGGTGTCAAACTCAATTTCATTGAGGGCTGCATCAGCATTGCAGTTGCCCTCAGGGGCCCGGGTGGGTATGGCCAGGGTGGGCGTGGCCTACTGGGTGGGCGTGGCTAAAGTGTGTATGGCCTACTGGGTGGGCGTGGCCAGCTCTACATCGTTCTCATCAAGGGTGCCTATGGGGGCCTGGGCAGGAGTGGGACAGATCTGAGGGTCTCTGGCAGAAGGAGGGTCTCTGGGCCAGGGCCAAGGCAGTGGGGGCGGTTCCCTCACTGTTTCCAGGATGGCTTCACGGGCCACATGAAACCACTTTGCGGGCCGGATCCGGCCCCCGGGCCTTGTGTTTGACATGTCTGCTTTAGGCCATCAGCTCCAACCTTCTGCTCAGAAAATAGGTTCCTATTAAAGCATCATGACAGGTGGCTACACAGTTTCTGCATCTACAGGTAGTCCTCCACTTATAACAATTTGTTTGGTGACCATTCAAAGTTACAGTGGCACTGAAAAATGTGATTTATGACCATTTTTCCAAGTTACAAACTTTGCAGCACCCCCATGATCATGTGAACCAAATACAGATGCTTGGCAACTGGTTCATTTTTATGACTGTTGCTGTATCCCAAGATTATGTGATCCCCTTTTCAGTTTTCAGTTTGAGCACAGTTAACAAAATTTAACTAAATTTTTCCCTAAATGTTTTTTAAATAAAAAATATTTTGCAACTGAAAAACAAAATATATGTTTTTTAAAAATAATAATAATAATAATGAAGGACTTACTTTGCACAAAAACAATACAGTAGTCAGTTGCCTACTGCCTTTTCATTAAAAGTCTTAAATGAAATTTGGAGGTATTGATGTCCTGAATGGCGGTCCGATGATAGTAATTTTACTTTGATCATTGGAAAATTCTAGACATTCGCATTTCAGCTGGGAAATGAATTCATTTTCACTTTTTATTACTGTTCCTGCTTATTTTGTCACTCACGGTGATGGAGGTAAAAAGTGTGTAATTCTGCTGCCCTTCCAATTCAATCCATTTTTGTAGTAAATGCACTTGTTATTTTTTCCCTCCCACTTTAAAAAAACAACCCTCTAACTTGGATCCAAACATATTCATATTTAGAACAGCACTTTGAAATAAATGTGGCTTAATGTAACCATGACTAACTGAAGTTCTACTGATTTTCATAGGTCTACCACAGATATGACTAAGCCTCCAAACCTCTTTTTTTACAAACATTTGTCTTCATCAGTATTGTTTCTTTTGTTTCAGAGTGTCCTGTTTTCCTTATTAATCTGACTCTCAGGAGAAACACTATCTAAATTCAATCTGTATAATCAAATTGGCATTCTGTATGTATATTGTAGGATACATGTGTGGTGCGAGAAAGTTAGAAGGCAGAATAGAAGTGTGATCATATTAAAAAACCGATACTGCACATATTAAGATATGTAGCCCTCAAAATCTCTAAAACCTAGCCACTAAATTATAAATGTTATTGAGATAAAATATTAAAACTACTAAACATGTGGCTATCAACAATTATACTCTTGCATTGAATTTATTAAATTTTATTTTATTTAAAACTAACACCTTTACCTTGACACTGTATTCAAAGAGGACATTCATTGTTTAGTTTAAAAAGGTTATTCATCTCTAGTTTGTAAGAAGAGTGTTGTGTGAAGATTCATCCAGACTTAAAACTGGAAGTGCTTTGGACAACAAGACGGTGACATATAAATTAATAAAGAAACAAATAAATAAATAGCTAATGCAGGGATGTTAAACTCAATTTCATTGAGGGCCGCATCAGCATTGTGATTGTCCTTGGGGGGCCAGGTGGGTGTGGCCAGGGTGGGCATGGCCTACTGGGTGGGCATGGCTGGAGTGCATGTGGCCTATTGGGTGGGCATGGCCAGCTCTACATCATTCGCATCAAGGGTACCTATGGGGGCCTGGGCAGGAGTGGGACAGATCTGAGGGTCTGTGGCAGAAGGAGATGGGACCAGGGCAAGTGCCAAGGCATGGTTCACTGGAGGAGCCTCACTGTTCCTCTCAGGCCATGTGGGGGGGCTGGATGGTGCCACAGAGGTCAAATGCCCAGCCCAGCCCTCAAGCACCCGCTGAACTAAGCCCAGCCCCACTTCCCCAAGGGGGTGCCCAGCTGCACTTACCTCCTCAAGGCTGCTGCTGCTGTGCTTGATCTCCTTAGCCAGGTTGCTTATGATGGGTATGAGGGCAAAGTTAAGAGGGAGGCCTACTACCTCTCCACGTGAAGAGACCTGGCTTTGTATCCAAAGCTTCCTTAGCAATTGGATGGGAGACCCCCAGGATAGGCCAGGAGGAGGGGGCAAGGGGATGGTGAAAGGGCAGCAGGAAAGGACTAAGGCAGGCCTTCCCTCAGACCCTCCCTCTCCTTTCTTTCTTCCTTCCTTCCTTCCTTCCTTCCTTCCTTCCTTCCTTCCTTCCTTCCTTCCTTTCTTCCTTCCTTCCTTCGAGTGGTGGGAAAATATTTGAGATGAGGGAGGGAGAAAAACAGGCAAGAAACGCAGCTGGGGAGGTGTCATCCTTCATGAGGAATGAAGAAATGCACCATCGCCTGGAAGTGGCCAGCACATGGCCCTCACCTACTTCACATATCTGGCTTGGTGGGCTCAGGGGGAGGGGTTGCCATGAGCAGCATGAGAGTCGATGTTACATGCCCAATGCTGCCCAGCCCCCAGCCTGCCTGCTTTTGGCAGGGAGCGGGGTGCTCTCCTCACAGTGCT
This sequence comes from Vipera ursinii, assembly GCF_947247035.1. NCBI lineage: Eukaryota > Metazoa > Chordata > Lepidosauria > Squamata > Viperidae > Vipera > Vipera ursinii. Next base: position 29,220,915 of record NC_139512.1, on the reverse strand, counting down.
GAGAGGCTGAGCCTGGTGGCATGAATCTGAAGAGAAGTGCAATGCTGCCCAGCCCCTAGCCTGCCCGAAGTAGCCAGGGCCATGTGCTGGCCACTTCCAGGCAATGGTGCATTTCTTCATTCCTCACAAAGGGTGATACCTCCCCAGTGCGTACCTAGTGGGCGGGGCCAATGCAGCAGGGGCTGTTCCCTCACTGTTTCCAGGATGGGTTTGCGGGCCACATGAAACCACTTCATGGGCCGGATCCGGCCCCTGGCCCTTGTGTTTGACATGTCTGAGCTAACAGCTCTGCTGTTCTGCTGAGATTTGGGGAAGATCTTTTCCTAATCTGCAGTATTGTGGTTTATAACCTGCCTCCAGAAGCTTTGAATGCTTCAACACTGGAAGTTTTTAAGAAGAGACTGGACAGCCATTTGTTCAAAATGATATAGGGTTTCCTGCCTGAGCAGGGGGTTGGACTAGATGACTTCCATCATCATCGTCATTATTATTATTATTATTATTATTATTATTATTATTATTATTATTATTATTATTATTATTATGCTTTTATTCATAAAACATGAAACTCAGTCAACTGAACACTCAAATTGACTGGCACTAATGGTTGACACGGGTTGCTGCCAGCATCCTAGATATCAACCAGGTATCTCCTTAAAATGTAAGATGTTCCAAGTAGCGCAGTTTTTTGTAGCTTTGCTGGAGTTATTGCAGGAAGCTGCAATTTCTTGATGTATTTTGCAAAGTTTTTGGACATAGTTCCCATTATTATTATTATTATTATTATTATTATTATTATTATTATTATTATTATTATTATTATTAGTAGTAGTAGTAGTAGTAGTAGTAGTAGTATCTCCTTCTATTATTTCTGTCTTTGTTTATGACCTAAAAATGTGGTGAAGTGCAGCATTATACAAAAGGGAGACTTTGTTGCTATTATTGTCTGCAGATTGAAAATACAAAAATAGTCTACCATTAAATTTATTAAAGGCATTCACCCTTCATGTTCCTAAGAAAGAACGTTTAGATAAGCAATTGGTTTCTTTATCCATCATCATCTACCTATTTCATTTAGTAATAAATTCAGGGAGCTAAGTACATATTAGTCTGGAACTGAAATGGGAGCATTAGAAGAGCATACAAAATTGCAAATTAAATGCAGAAGAAAGTGTTGAAGATTCCCTCAAAGGATAATTAATCTGATTCATGTGGATTCTAAAATACATGAAATATCAGTTGAGCTGCAGGAAAAAAACGGGAAATGAAGGCAAAATAGGGAAATACCTATTCAGGTCATAGATGTAGGATCAAATAGTTTTGTGGTTCACTTCTTACATTGTCCCCATAAATACCTTAGCATTTTAAAGTATATAGAAGATTGACTTAATAAAAAACAATATACTTTAAATATGTTCCATCAGTTAAACAATGTTACCCTTTGGGACCCAGGATCCTTATTGTCTGGAACTATAACACACACCCCATCGATATCCATTATGTCACTTAGGAAATTGTTAAAGACCTGGTGGTCCTTTCAGCCCTTGGGGGTAAAGGTGATTGCAGCTATGGTTGGTTTATCTTTACATTTGTTCTTCAGGTATTTTTTTTTTACAAAATCTTAACATGTCTGGTAGAACCCTTTAGAATGGGTATCCAGTATGTACAGTATTTATTTATTAATAAATCACATTGATAAAGCCAAAATCCATATGTGTGCCACCCAGTATAGATAGTAATTGAAGGAAGGAAGGGTCCATCACTTGGAATCAACAGTTGACAAACCTCTAAGAATTGAGGTCATAGATTTTCTAATTTCAAGTGAATCAAGAAGATAACTTTGAATTTTTAATAATTTATATTGTTCTAGGGACAGGAAAGGAGTGTATATTTGGTTATTCATGATGTAAGTATGCCTTCTCCTTTCCTTTCCTCCTTCTTTTAAAGGCTTCATAGAGCTGAGTCTATATGATCAAGTAAGGCTTTTGGAAAGCTGTTGGTTGGAAGTATTAATGGTGGGTCTAATGTGGAGATCCATTGATCACCCAGGGAAGCTCATATTTGCACCAGATCTTGTGCTTGACAGGTGAGAATTAAGTATTGTTGGACTTGCACGTATGTTTGGAAGTTACAATTTGAATGAAAATGCATTAGCAAACAAACCCAATTCAGGACGGCCCAAATATTTTCTCCTGCATGAACTAGCATAGTTAACATTCAGTTCACCCCTGCCCATTCTCTTCTGCAGATTTACTGGCAAGGATATTAAAAGAAGCGTTACCAATTCCTTAACAAGTTTTCAGTTGGAAAGGCTCTAGAAAGTATTTTGTACCAGTCTAGTGCTAGGCTGGGCAATCTTTTTATAGCCACAAACGATTTTTTAACTACTGCTTTTTCAGATTGCAAGAAACTGTATGGGGGGCACAGTTGTGATTTCACTAGTCAAAACAAGGCTGGAATTTTTGGTCATTCTGGAAATATGTGTGGGATGTTAGGCTGAACAAAATATAGTTATTTTAGAAGGAGGTTTTAAGCATCAGAGCAGCAAGACAGAAAAAGAAACTGTTGGAAGCAAGAAAGTTAAAAGAATATGATCGTGAAGTAGATTGTAATGAAGGTATGATTTTACCTTTTATAAAATAAAGATAAGAATTTTGTGTTGAACCCTTACATTTAATGCTTAAAATACATACAGTGTACGTAAACTATGAATCACAGAATACAGGCCAAATATGATGTATGTTGGAATAAAATGCAGTATATTGATGGAAAGCATGCTTTGTATGTCAAGTAATCCTCTGACTATTTTCAAATTAGGGAAGAGGGAAAATGTGTAGAAGGAATTTTGGAAATATTTGACATGCTCTTGGCAACAACTTCAAGGCTCCGAGAGCTGAAATTGCAGCACAAAGAATATCTCTGTGTCAAGGCGATGATTCTTCTCAATTCCAGTGAGTAGAAGTTTCAGTCATGTCAAGCTGTGCTTATTATTGTGACAAAAAGTTGGCTTGTGGTAGGAAAAATTCAAAGGACACAAGAGCTGTTAACATGAATGAAATAAAAACATCCGAAGTGCTTTTCCGTTCCTTATATTATAATGGTTTTATACCTAAGACCAAGGTCACTATATTGTGCCATTCTGCATGATTGCGAGTGTGCGACCAGTTGTTTTCCTAGCTGTTTCTATGGAATTATGTTTGTATATTCTAGATCAGTGTTTCTCCACAATCTCTGGGGGCTATTCCTTTGATTGACCCCCAGATACAAGATGATCCAATTGAGCAAGTTACTTCATCAACCCAACAAGCATATGAATCAGTGATAGATACAATTGTGCTTGAGAAACTAATCATCAGAATTGAACTCAAGTGCCTATCTGGTAGAAATGCTTCTAAAAGCTTTGAAAACATATCTGTATTCAAATTTTCAAATTTTATTTTAGGAAACTTTTAGATAGCTCTTGTTGAAAGTAGGTGAACTTTATAAACTTTTAAACGGTGTCTGAATTATGAATATGATATTTCTTTTGGCTTACTCTTATAATTAATTATGGCATTATCTTGAATGAGGCATTCAGGTGAGACACTGTTTTTCTATTTAAAATGTACACTGGGTATCAGTATTTTAAGAGTTATTTTCTTAACAACTGTTTAGTTAATTTAGCTGATTAGCTCAGCTAACTTGATTGAAAATAATCACCCTTAGTATTTTTAGGATGTTGTAAACTATTGTTTTGCTCTAAAGCATTTTGTCTTGGACACTTCAGTGTGTATGGAGGAACAATGTAATGGGCAAAGAAAAGGTTGAATAAGCAACTATACTGAGAAGGAAATAAAGAGTGACAAAATGAATATATGCTGCAAAGTAAGCAGAGTTGCAAATTCTTAAAGCCTTTCCATACTGTATGCTGCTATTTATGAACTGCACATAAATGCTGCTATGCTGATTTCATGATGACTGCTTGCCTTCTTGGCTTGGTCTCATGATTGTTTGTTTCTGTATTGTCTCTCCAATTGCATACCATATTTTGCAAGATGAACTGGATTTTCCAAGGATTCCAAAGAAGGGAAATAGATGAGCATTGGTGTAAAACAGCCAATCAATGCTCATTTCTTCTACTTAATCACTGTGTTTATTATCCTACCCACCTGCCACTGCTCTGTGTTTTCAACAACAGTTCTATCTTTCTTCACAAAGAGTAGAAGCATAAGCTTTTCTAACATTCTTTCTCCCTGTATACACACAATCCATATGATCCTTGAGGGAGATGGGCAGTGTAGAAACGTGAACTATAAATGAATAAACAATGTGTATTGGAGGGGCAGTTAGTAAATATATATCTTCTGATGGGACAGTTGCAAGAGTAGTTAAATCTTTTTTTGAAACTGTTAACAAATGCAAAGAAGCCAAGAAATAAAATCCTTGATGGCATATCAGCAAGCTACCAAAACTTTGTTCCAAGAGGCCCCTGAACTGGTCTGAACAAAATAGAGTTGGAAAGTAAAAAATAAGGCAGAATTACCAGTTATGCTAATTACCATAGTAGGAACTGTGTGACTTAAAGTCACAGCCTGGTATCCTGGAAAGGGTGCCAGGCTGTAAAATATGGTTAGTTGTTTGGTTGTTGGCTGGTTGATTGATTGGCCACAAAACAGCTTTCTTTTTAATCTGGTGTTTTTTTTCTCCCGATTTTACATACATAGAATAAATGTATGTATGTAATAAATACATAAAATATTTATTTTTGCTGTGTTTTTTATCAGTATGATCATTTGGTCTTACGACATCTAGATTTTTTTTTATCAATGAGAGTTGTACAACGTACATTGTGACTCATAAATCAAATATTTTATTAAAAATGATCTACTGTTCTGATATCAATACAATATAAATATGACTTAAATTTATACAGTTGTATTAATATGTATTAAATCGTTTAAAGTAATTAAATCTTAATGTTCATGCATTCTGAAATGTACACCTTAGTCTATGATTTGTAAGCAGATACAACACATTAAGAACAGCAACTTTTCTACTTGATAGATATTTTATGATATTCTTTTTGTTGGATTTTTTTTGAAAAGAAGAAATAATGTCTTCTCTCAGATCTTGCTACCAAGAATAAACAAGCATGTGTTGATAAATAACCAAAGGATCTCCTTCCTAACCCCGTCCCACTCTCCCCCAAATCTATACAACTGCAAATGAGGAATAGGTAATTGTATTTTGTGAGCCACATGTGGCCAACGACCCAGCTTTTTGAAAACTTCAGTCTCCCAGAACATACTGCCAACATTCAGCAACAATTTGGTGGACTTTGGAAGTGTGATATCCTGCTAATTCTTAGCATGAAATAAACAGCTAGACTTTTGGCTAGACTGAGCAAAGTGTCATTTACAGTGCCTGCAGATGCCATTGTATGCACAACACACTCTCATAATAGCATCCACAGAATTCTAAAAATATATTAAATCTAATAGAAAAATGTTAAATTACTGAAAGCTCATGAGTTTCTGAAATCTCCTGAAATGTTATTGTTTTGGGTTTTTTTTTAAATTTTGTGGGTTAGGGAAAGGGGAAAGGAGGTGTCCCACCAGGGTAGAGATTATAATTCAGAAGACCCTGGAGATAGGGATTAGCTGGGAGAAATGCTCTTGTACTATCCTCCTTGCTGCACAGCTGCATCCCCACCTGGACTGTTGGACCTCATTATATGGCGGTGTAGATGTCATCCAGCCTTTTGGGTGCAGAGGAAGGTAAATTAATGTTTCTGTGGATTGAATTCCTGTCTCACATGGTTAGTTTAAATGGCCAAGGTGGCAATAGGAGACTCTGTCAAGAGGTAGTGAATAAATTCTTTGAAGATTTATTCAAATATTAAGTTTCTAGATAAATATGACCACTAAAAATGAAGTGGAAATTTGAGATACTTTTGCATAAATAGTTGAGTGATTTTATAGATGGTAGATAGTTAGCTAGCTAGCTAGCTAGCTAAGCAGGCAGGCAGGCAGAGATAGATGATAGATGATAGATTGTGTGTGTGTGTGTGTGTGTGTGTGTGTGTGTGTAGAGAGAGAGAGAGATGGAGAGAGAGAGAGAGAGAGAGAGGCAGGCAGACAGACAGACAGACAGAGAGAGAGATATATTAGAGAGAGAGACACACACACACACACAGAGAGAGAGAGAGAGAGAGAGAGAGAGAGAGAGAGAGAGAGAGAGAGAGAGAGAGAGAGAGAGAGAGAGAGAGAGAGATGAATGATAGAAATAGTACATTTCCCCCAACTGACCTGTAAATCATCATTAAACCAATTTGGGCATCAGCATTAAACCAATTTGAATGGAGCAATTCCACTGGCAACATAAATAGCGTCTGCATTTGCTGTATCTGTATGTATGTGAATTAAAGACAGAAGAATACAAACTTCTGTTGAAAATCCATAGCAGTGTGCCAACTCCTGTTTTGAATAGCTTTAGATAACTTCTCCATCTTTGCAACTCAGTGTCTGAAATGCCAGTGTAGGTCTAACTGACCTCACAGCTACTAAACAAGCTAAACATTTAACACTTCATTTTACTTTCCTGGAAAACTGCCAATCTGTAGAGCTGACTGCAAAAGTGATACCTATAAATTGAGTGACTGAGGTCATTCTCTTGCCCATTTCTTTCTTCTCATTGGTTCTCACTTTTCACCCTGGAAAGGGCAACCATCTCAGCTATCAGCACATCAAAAGGCAGCCTTTCCAACTCATGCATGTTTATATAACTAGGGTTGCCAGCTAACCAGGAAGAAATTGATCTGGCTGGAATTAGCAGGGAGATTTGGAAGAATCTGTAAATTTTATCTCTGATTTAAGAGATCCCTATTTAGTGGACTTCACATGTAGTGGATCAGATTTCTGTCCAGTCATTTCCTCCACCACCCCCATTATGGATATTTTTTGCATCTATCTATGTTAGACAGTTACATTAATTTGTGGCAATTAATGTCTTTGTGTAATGTAACATTTTTATAAAACAATGCAAATCACATTATGTGGAGCTATGATGCAAATAATGTATTTTGTGTTATGGTGCAAACTGTGTATTTTATATTTAATAGACAATTGGGAATATCAGAAATCCTCCCTTCAAGTAGTCTCTTAACTTGAAATTTTCCTGAACTAAGTAATGAGTTATTTCACAGGCATAGCTCATAGTGCAGAGTATGAAAAAGTGAGGAGCTACTAGATGTCAGCTACTTCTTTGGTCCCAGTTGTGCAGTATTATAGCCCAAGAGGGTATTTGAGGGAAACTGTGGGAGGGAACTGTTCCTACTTATTAGAAAACATCATTCAGATAGATACATTTAGTACTTGATAAGATCCAGTGTGCATGTTTGTAATTTTCATATACTTTGTAACTACAGTAAGGTAGAAACATGGGTTAAACGCCAGTACTTCCTCCCCCCCCCCCACTACTCTTCCCCCCTTCCTCTCCCACCACCATTTTCCTCTGGATTTTCAAGAGAAACTTTTCAGAAATGAGGAAGTTCATTGTCCCAGTTGCTGCTTCATAATGGAGATTGGATTATTATTTTTTTCATTCAAAGCTAATATGGTGTCTGTTCTCAACACTGTTTAATGGTGTTCTCTATTTTTTAAACTATATGTTCCCACCAATTTTTCATTACTCGTACGTGATAATTTTACAGATGTCCTAGTAAATCATTTTGGTGACTGTTATGCCATTGCTTATAATCAGTTCCTGTGATCTTCTTGCATGAGCTGAAATATGAATTACTGTTTCTGTTGTGTCTGTAGATTAATTAAATGGGCCTTCCTAGAAGCGGGAAACTCTGAGTGCAATTATTGGTCGGTTCATTTTAGGCGGGAGTTTCTGGGCTGGGGATTGGCCACTGTTTGAACGTATCTGACTATATAAGTGGGAGTTAAACGGTTAATAGTCAGTTGACTTATGTGTGTGTTATTAAACGTTCTTGCATTAAACCTCACTGTGCTGATCGTCCATTCGAACCTAACAATTGGCGATGAGGATGGGATCGACGGCGGATCAGTGAAGGAACGGCGAAAGTCAGCTGTGCGCAAGGCGGAAAATTTTTGAAACACAGTTAACCGCTGAAAAACGCTGCCGAATAAATCTAGTAATGGCACAAGTCGGCTCCCTGAAAGAGTTCGATCCGCGATTTCCTGAAGACTGGGAAGAATACATTGGCCAGGTTGAAGGATTCCTGTTAGTAAATGGCATTACGGACGACCGAAAGAAAGCCGCAGCCCTTTTGACCATCAGCGGCACGCCCGTGTACCAGATCGCCGTCGGCCTGTGTCAACCACTGCCGGTGTCCAGCATTTCGTATGCAGACTTATTGGCTAAATTGAAGGTTCACTTCACGCCAAAGAGGTCTGAATTATTTTGGAGACAGATTTTCGAAAAAAGGAATCAAAGACCTGGCGAATCGATTACACAGTTCGTGGCAGCGGTGAGAGAAGCGGCTTTGCGTTGTAAATATGACAATCTCGAAATTAGAATTCGAGATCGAGTGGTGCTTGGCTTGCGGGATGAAAATCTACAAAATCGCATAATTGCTAAGCCCACGGGAGACCTGCAGGAAGTCCTCAATGAATTACTGACTTATGAATCAACGGGGACCCGAGACCCCCCCCCGCAATAGCATGGGCTCGTCGGCCGAAATAAATCTGGAAAGCCATGTGGACAGCGGGGAGGTGGATCAGCAATGGGAGGCTGACATAGCCGAGATCACCAGAAGATTCGGTAAAATGGCAGCTAGGCCAACGCGCACCGAAGGACCAGATCAGAGCCGGAGACAACAGCCACAAGCAGCGCAAAGATCACCAAGGGACAGCCAGTCCAGACCGAGAGACTCGGACACCAGATGTGGCAGCTGTGGGGGTAACCACCCCAGATCAACATGCAGATTCCGCTCAGCAAAATGCAGATCGTGCGGAAAGACCGGCCACATCCAGGCCATTTGCCGCAGCCGGCCGCGAGACAACCGAATCCACGAAATCGATGTCTGGGCCGAAGGTAAGGTAACCCCCAGGGATCATGGCATAGAGACCCCTAGACCGAGGGCACGACATTCCAACCGCGGGGAGTGGGCGAGAGTCAACCACATAGGACAACAAAAAATTAATCACATACTGAGGCCTAAATTAAAAATTGTAGTCCAATTGCAAGGAATACCCTGCAAAATGGACGTAGATTCAGGGGCCTCAGTATCAATAATTTCATGTGAAACCCTGAAGCACATTGAACGGAAAAGTGGTCACAAAATTCCACTTAAGCCGACTAAAATCCAGTTAGCTGATTTCCAAAAATCCCCCATAGCAATTAAGGGTAAAATCACCATTAGGGTTAATTATAAGGGGTTTAATGGGTCATTGGACCTGTTAGTGACCAAGGGCCAAAGAACTAGCTTGGTAGGCCTTAATTGGTTCCCTGCTTTAGGAATTTGGGTCGGGTGAATAAATACAATTCAAAGTAAGACCCTCAAATCTGTTTGCGATGAATTCGCAGACGTGTTTGATGGATCTTTAGGTAAATATAAAGGCCCCCCCATCAATTTTAATTTGGACCCCGCAGTAAAACCTATTAGATTGAAGGCCCGGAGGGTGCCTTTTGCCCTTAAACAAAAAATCGAGGCCGAGCTTGATAAGCTTGTAGGCCAAGGCGTGTTAGAACCGGTCGAGGGAGGCCTGTGGGAGACACCAATCGTCACACCCCTAAAACCTAATGGGGATGTGAGGATTTGTGCCGATTATAAAGCCACTCTAACTTTAGGAATGAAAAAACACGCTTACCCGGTCCCAACGGTGAAGCAGGTCCTCGCGACGATCCAGGACGGCGCCATCTTTGCCAAGCTTGACTTGGCGCAGGCGTATTTACAGCTTACCGTGTCTAAGGAAGCTGCCGAGGCCCAAACGATTGTTACCCACAAGGGGGTGTTTCGAGTTCACAGGCTTCAATTTGGTATTGCAGCAGCTCCAGGCATCTTTCAGGAGGTGACGGAGAGGACCTTAAAGGGCATACCAGGTGTATACCCTTACTTTGATGATGTCCTGATTGCTGGAAAAACTGAAGAAATTTTAGCTGACCGGTTGGAACAGGTATTGGGGAAATTTAGGGCTGCAGGACTTAAATTAAAAAGGGAAAAATGTTTTATTGGGGTTAAATCAACAGAATTTTTAGGGTTTAGAATTGATGAGAAGGGCATACACCCAACAACTGAAAAAATTAAAGCAATTAAATTGGCACCTGAACCAAAGAACAAGGCTGAATTACAAGCCTTTTTAGGATTAGTTAATTTTTATCATACATTTTTACCACATAAAGCTGCTATTGCTGAACCATTACATAGGCTTTTAGACAAGAAAACCCCTTGGCAATGGCAGGAAAAACATAGAATCAGTTTTCAAACTTTAAAGGACATTTTGTCTAGCCATTCCACTGTTACACACTTTATTGAAAATAAGCCAATTTATTTAGCGTGTGATGCTTCACCTTATGGTGTTGGGGCTGTCATCAGCCATATGGATGACAAGGGTCAACAAAAGCCAATTGCATATTATTCCAGGACGCTTACAAAAGCTGAAAGGAATTATGCCCAAATTGACAGGGAAGCCTTAGCAATAGTGGCAGGTGTAAAAAAGTTCCATGATTACCTTTATGGTAGGAACTTTACTATATACACTGACCATAAGCCCTTACTGGGATTGTTTACTACGGATAAGCAGACACCTCAGATCATGTCTCCTAGGATGCTTAGGTGGTCTATTTTCCTGTCAGCATACTCGTTCTCCCTAAAACATAGACCAGGCAAAGAGATGGGCCATGCAGATGCTTTAAGCAGACTGCCTCTAACTGACACTGAGGGTGATCCTGCTCCAGCGGGCCAGATTTTGTCCTTACACGAAATACCTGAGTGCCCGTTAACTGCAAAGGACATTGCAGCGGCCACTAAGAAAGATCTAATACTTAACAGAATTTCAGCCTGGGTTCAAGGGGGATGGCCCAATAAAAATCCGGACCCTAAATTCACACACTATTTTAGGAGAAAAGATGAATTATCATCTCATTTGGGATGCATTTTGTGGGGCAGCCGAGTAGTGATTCCTGAGACTCATAGGAAGTCAGTATTAGCTGAACTACACGAAGGTCACCCGGGAATAGTACGCATGAAGGCTCTAGCTAGAAGCCATTTGTGGTGGCCTGGGTTAGACACAGCAATTGAAGAGTGCGTAGCTAGTTGTTATCTATGTCAACGATCTAGGCCGGAACAGGCTCACACAACAACTCACAAGTGGGAGGTGGCTAGGAATCCATGGTCACGCATTCATATTGACTTCGCAGGGCCATTTCAGGGCCTAACATTCCTAGTTGTGGTAGAAAGCTTTTCCCGGTGGTTGGAGGTTGTGCCTGTTAAATCAATGTCTTCAGCTACCATAATTCAGGTTTTAAGGGGCCTCTTTGCCACCCATGGGTTACCTGACGTGATTGTCTCTGACAATGGGCCCCAATTCACCTCTGCTGAATTTCAGGATTTCCTCAAGGCCAATTGGATTAGGCACACGACCTCGGCACCCTTTTACCCGTCCACCAATGGCTTGGCTGAACGCAACGTCCGAACAACAAAAGACGCTCTGAAACGGATCATCCGCGGCAACTGGCAACAGAGATTGGCACAATTCCTACTGTCACAGCATACTACACCGTGTACAGCCACAGGGAAGAGCCTGGCTGAAATGAGGTGGGGAAGAAGATTAACCACAAAGCTGGACAGACTTCACCCTGATAGACTACCCACAGAAGCTGAGGCGGCTATACCAACCCGGTCTCTCAACATAGGGGACTTAGTTTGGGCCAGGAACTATGGTCCGGGGGACAAATGGGTACCGGGAGCGGTCATTGATGTCACGGGGCCGTTATCTTACACTATTGAGGGGGAAGGGAATAGAGTAATTAAGAGACATATTGACCAATTAAGAAAAAGGGCCCCAGAAATTGTGCAAAATGATGTGGGCCAATACACACAGACTCAGGATGTCACACTCAATCCTGACCACCCTTGCTCAGCAACTATTGGGGATGGAGAGGTAGGAGTGGAAACGCAAACCAGGCTACCAGACACAGTGCCACAGCTGGGCAATGATGATTGGGAGTTGTTTCCGGTGGGTAGCTCAAGTGTATCTCATAGACGTCCAGTTCAACAACAACAAACACAACAACAACAAAACACTAACATTGTGTCATCAGAGCCCTTGGCCCAAACATCTGGGACAATAGCCAATGGCCAGACAGCAAATGAGACTGTTGCCAACAAGAGTAATAGATACCCTACTAGGGTTCACAAGCCACCAATATATTTGAAAGACTATGTTAATAAATAACATTAGTGGGGGGGGAAGGGGTGTTGTGTCTGTAGATTCTGAGTGCAATTATTGGTCGGTGCATTTTAGGCGGGAGTTTCTGGGCTGGGGATTGGCCACTGTTTGAACGTATCTGACTATATAAGTGGGAGTTAAACGGTTAATAGTCAGTTGACTTATGTGTGTGTTGTTAAACATTCTTGCATTAAACCTCACTGTGCTGATCGTCCATTCGAACCTAACAGTTTCTTCCGCTTCTTTGTACAACCTGCACTTTGAAATTTCATGATTTTTCAGTTCTGGCCTTGATTAAAAAGGTAAAGGTAAAGGTTCCCCCGCACATGCGTGCTAGTCGTTTCCAACTCTAGGGGCCGGTGCTCATCTCCGTTTCAAAGCCAAAGAGCCAGCGCTTGTCCGAGGACGTCTCCGTGGTCATGTGGCCGGCATGACTAGACGCCAAAGGCGCACGGAACGCTGTTACCTTCCCACCGTAGTGGTCCCTATTTTTCTACTTGCATTTTTACGTGCTTTCGAACTGCTAGGTTGGCAGAAGCTGGGACGAGTAACAGGCGCTCACTCTGTTATGCGGCACTCGGGATTCGACCCGCCAAACTGCTGACCTTCAGATCGACAAGCTCAGCATCCTAACACACTGAGCCACCGCGTCCCTCCTGGCCTTGATTGCATGAGCTTAAATAGCTTGCTCTTGCACAGCTAAAATCAACCCTTCAGTTTCTTTTTTTTTAATGTTAGTTACAAGCCATTGCCCGGTTTTATTGTTATCCATTTTCCCCTAAACTTTTTGTAGAAACAGACCTTGTAATACTTTTCCTTGCCAGTATTCTATTTTGTTATTACATTATTTTGATATTCGTTTTTTGTTTCCTGAAAATTTAGTAAGTTCCAATTTTTAACTTGTATTGATACTTGTTCTTGGCTGTCTTTTACATCATAGGCCAATTCGTGCTTTTCTTCTTTAACAGTTAGTTTGACCTGAGGAAAACCTCTGCCTCCATTTTTGAGGGGCAGGTCTAATCTATCAATATTACTATGGGGATATAATACATAGTGAATAGTCATCAATTTTCTTGTTTTTCAGTCCAAACTGTCCAGGTTGGCTTGTGTCCAGTTAATAATTCCAGCATTGTATTGTATCTCAGGTCTGCCCAAGTATTGACAGCTCTAATAGTGTTTCCTCCATTCAGTTTTGTCTAGCAATTTTTTTTACTCTTTGCATGTTTTTTTTTACTAATCTCATTTTTAACTTGTCCACACTTTATGTTATCCAGCTGTAGAATGCCCAGATATTTAGGTTTCATCCTGATGGTTCTAGACCAAATTCTATTGCTATATCTTTGCTAAAAATTCAATGTTTTCAATTACATTTGTCAACGCTGCTAACATCGGATGTTCTTGCTTTGACAACAGATGGTAATGTAGCCATCTTGTCTCTTTCACTTAGATGATGCTGGGAGGGGGGATGTGGATGAGAGTCCAGTTAGTCATAACTACAATAACTCAGCCGTGGGAATCAAAGTTATTGCATCTAGAGCTGATAAAGATTTGGTGGGCTGGAGAGCTGGGGAGAAAGCCTGTACTTCAAGCTAATTGGGGAATGTGATTTATGACTATTAATTGGAGGAGGGAATAGTGCTTTTCTACTTTGTGCCCGGAGTGGTGGTGATGAATTCAGTTTTTGGTTTTAACTATGTAGTGCTGATATTTTGTTTCTCAAATAAATGATTAAGGTAAACAATGCCTCAAAGTTCTTTTTAAGAATTTCATCTGTCGGAACCATGACATTATTATTATTATTATGGTCTGTTGAACAGTCAGCCAGATGTTCAGATTGGTTTTTGTCTGCCTATTGAGTCCTTCCCAAGGACCAGGGATATGTGGATGTTTGACGGTGTTAGATTGTAGGATGAAAGCTGTTCTAGTAAAGCTGCCTTTTGCAATTTAGTGATGGTGAATTTATCAATGCCGATGGTGTTCAAGTGGTGTTCCAGTTGTTTTGGGATTGTGCCCAAGGGGCCTATATCTATTAGTACTATAATAATAATAAACCTTTATTGTCAAAGTACAACATGTGTACATTGAGATTAGCTGAGCCTCCCCCCATGCTCTCTCCCCCCAACACACAGTGACAACAAACCCTCCATCCTACCACACCATGTGAACCAACTACACCACACACCGGCCTCCCAAGTCAGTTCTGCATAAATTCACAGAGATTATGTCCCATTTAAAAGCCTAACAGCCCACAGATAAAAGCTATTTTTCAGCCTGTTGGTATGGCTGGCTATATTCCTATATCTCCTACCGGATGGTAGGAGAGTAAAGAGATACCGTCCAGGGTGTGAGTCATCCCTGAGAATCTTCCTCACTCTTCCAAGGCAACGAGCCCTGGCGATGTCATCCAGTGGTGTCAGGGAACAGTCCACAATGTCTTGTGCTGTGCTCACTACCCTCTGTAATACTTTCCTGTCTGCGGCTGTCAGACCAGCATACAAAACTACAATACCGTACGAGAGGACGCTCTCTATATTAGACCGGTAAAAGAGGTCTACTATATTACTACCTTTGCTTTTTTTTTACCACAGTCATTCTATTTCTATTTGCAGGTCTTTGTATTTTATTATCTTCTTTCTTTATTATCTTCTTTCTTTATCATCTTCTTTCTCTTCCATTCTGCTTTCTTCAGGTACTGACACATCCACTATACAGACTTTTTTTGTCTTTGTTGTCGACAATTGTTAAGTCTGGGGTGTGACAGGTGCCTGTCTTTTTGAAATCTAAAGTCCCAGAGCACTTTAGCTTTTTCATTTCCTATTACTTTATTTTATGGTCCCACCAGTTCTTCCCTGCAGGCTAATGATATTTCTATCAGATATTCTGATAGACCATTTTTGTTACTTTGTTATGGCATTGTTTGTGGTCAGTCTGTGCAATCTTCTTGCAGCAGCTAATCAGGTGGATCTACTGTTTCTTCAGCTTCTTTGCAGAAGCAGCTGTCTTCTCAATTCTGGCTTTGTATGCATTTGTTCTTGTGGTTTGGTCTTGTGCAGCCAGAAATAGCTGTCTCTTTCTTCAGCTTTTCTGATACATTGTTGTTGTTGTTGTTATTACTATTATTATTATTTATTAGAAAATTTTATTAAATGTACATTTAAAAACAAAAGTGGACATGATTCAACTTCCCTAGCTACAACACTACTATTAGTATTACCTTATGTTACAGAAAGAAATAACAAAAACTTAAAATACATTCTATGACAGAATATAACAAACTGTACATATAACATCTGTAAATTTTTTAGTAAACTGTCTTTCAGTCATCAGCGTTATATTTACATATCTTTCAGTTGTGTCCTGATATAGGTGCGGATAAGAAATCCTTACATTATCAACTAATGAAACAATAGTCATCTCAACGATCCTCCTTATTTATTTATTTATTTATTTAATAATATTTCTATACCGCCCTTCTCCCGAAGAACTCAGGGCGGTGAACAGGGCAAGAATAAAAATACAAACTACAAAAGTTAAAAATAGATTAAATAAATGCCCACATACTAAAATACATCCATAAAACCTAGTAAAATAAAAATAACAACCCCCCCAATCCCCTCATCAGGCCAGGCCAGCTTGTTCAAAAAAGTATGTTTTTAGCTCGCGGCGAAAGGAGCGAAGGTCGGGCGCCGTCCGGAGCTCAACCGGTAGCTGGTTCCATAGCTCCTATCTCTAACCAATCATACAAATTTTGCCAAATTTCATATTACTCAGTTTCAGTCTTATTTTTGATCTCTAGGGTTAACCTGTCCATTTCGGCGCAGGATAAAATTTTATCTATTATTTCTTCTTCAGTGGGTGTTTCCTTTCTTTTCCATTTTTGGGCATATGCCAATCTTGCTGCAGTTAAAATATACACTAATAAGTAGAAAGATGCTTTGCTGAGTTTATCATTAATAATCCGTAATAAGAAGGTTTCTGGTTTTAAATCAATTTTTTGTACTAATATTTCTTCCAACCAATTTTTTATCCACTGCCAAAAATTTTGTGCTTTTGAACATTCCCACCACATGTGATAGTAAGTCCCTGGAAGCCTTCTGCACTTCCAGCACGTCAGTGAGATTTTTTTATCTATTTTTGCTAACCTTGTAGGGGGAAGGTGCCATCTGTGCCGCCTGTGCGGTCCCACAGAGAGGGCCTCCTCAGGGTGCCACCGATCAGAGAATGTCGATTGGTGGCCCCCAGGGGGAGGTCCTTCTCTGTGGGTGCCCCGGAGTTATGGAATCGGTTGCCGGTTGAGCTCCGGATGGCGCCTGACCTCCGCTCCTTCCGACGCGATCTGAAAACGCATTTATTTGAACAAGCCGGCTTGGCCTGATGGGGGATGGGTTGGGTTTTTTATTGTTCTTAATATTTGTATTTATTGTTTTTTACCTTGGGCATTATGTTTAATTCCTTTTAACTTTTGTATTTTTTGTATTTTATACATTTGCCCTGTTCACCGCCCTGAGTCCTTTGGGAGAAGGGCGGTATATAAATAAAATAATAATTAATAATAATAATAATAATAATAATAATAATAATAATAATAATAATAATAATAATAATTATTATTATTATTATCTATAAAACATCTAGTACAGATTCTCTTTATAGGAGGTGGCTAGCGTTAACCTCCTGTTTCTATCCCATAGTGATTGCCAATTATCTAGGTCAATACTGTAACCAATATTTTTACTCCAGGTTAACATTGTTTCTTTTACCTGTTCTTCTAACAAATCCTGTTCTAATAAATATTGATATATCTTTTTTATCATTCGATCTTCTGTTCCTAGAAGAATTTTATCTAATTGTGTATGCTCTAATTTTATCCCTAGTTCTTTTTTGTCTTTTCTATATCATGACTGTATTTGTAAGTATGCCCACCATTCCAACTCTATACCGTCTTCTAATAGACTTTTTCTTGTTTTCAGGTCTCTATTTGCATCTAAGAGATCCTTTTTTTTTTTTATTGAAAAGTTTTACAATACAATTTTCCATTAAAAACCCCCATCCCCCTCCACCCTCCCCTCCCTACCTCCCCCCTCCCTCTTCCCTCCCCCCTTACCTCCCCCCTTCCCCCCTCCCTCTTCCCTCCCCTACCTCCCCCCCACCCCCCTCCCCCCCCGGACTTCCCAGAGCTAAATACAAGGTATATATATATAAAAGCAATCATAAGCAACCATATACTAACAACCATAAATTCTAAAATCCATCACTCTCTAACTTATATAAGAACAAACAAAACTTAACATTATTAAATATATATAAAAAAGAAAAGAAAATAGGAAAAAAAAAGAAAAAACACGAAAGAAGACTTATTCGAATGCTAGATAAAACTTCTTAACCCTATACTTATTCTGGATAAACTCAATCCACTTTCTCCATTCCATAATATAACGTTCTTGCGAATGATCTTTCAAATAAGCCGATATCTTCGCCATTTCTGCCAGGTCGGAAACCTTTAAAGTCCATTCTTCTATGGTCGGCAGCTCCTCTTTCGCATCTAAGAGATCCTTATATGTGATTACTCTTCCTAAATTTATGAATTTGGGGTGCATTGTTGTTGTTGTTGTTGTTAGCTGCGAAGTCGTGTCCGACCCATCGCGACCCTATGGACAACATTCCTCCAGGCCTTCCTGTCCTCTACCATCTTCTGGAGTCCATTTAAGCTCACGCCTACTGCTTCAGTGACTCCATCCAGCCACCTCATTCTCTGTCGTCCCCTTCTTCTATTGCCCTCGATCTTCCCCAGCATTAGGCTCTTCTCCAGGGAGTCCTTCCTTCTCATTAGGTGGCCAAAGTACTTGAGTTTTAGCTTCAGGATCTGGCCTTCTAAAGAGCAGTCAGGATTGATCTCCTCTAGGACTGACCGGTTTGATTGCCTTGCAGTCCAAGGGACTCGCAGGAGTCTTCTCCAGCACCACAGTTCAAAGGCCTCAATTCTTTGGCGCTCAGCCTTTCTTATGGTCCAACTTTCACTACCATACATTGCAACTGGAAAGACCATAGCCTTGACTATACGCACTTTTGTTGACAGGGTGATGTCTCTGCTTTTTAGTGTGCTGTCTAGATTTGCCATGGCTTTCCTCCCCAGGAGCAAGCGTCTTTTAATTTCTTGGCTACAGTCCCCATGGGGTGCATGAATATCTCTAATATGGACAGCCAATCGGGGATTTCTATATAATTATTTTTTAAAATTTTTATCCACACGTCTAATAGTGCCCGTCTAATATGATGATTCTGGAAGTACTGATGAGCCTTATATTTTCCGTCCCACATTATAGCATGCCACCCAATTTGCATGTCATGACCTTCTAATGTTAGTAGTCTTCTGTTCCTTAAGTGTATCCAATCCTTTATCCATACCGCTATTGCTGCTTGATAATATTTTTCCCAATTCGGGAGGCCGAGCCCTCCTCTTTCCTTTGCATCCTGTAATAATTTTAATTTAATTCTTGGTTTTCTACCTTGCCAGATAAATTTGGATGTAATTCTGTTTAAATTTTCCAAAAAAATCCTTACGTAATTTAATTGGTACACATTGGAATAAAAAGAGTAATTTGGGAAGTATATTCATTTTGATTGTTGTTATTCTCCCCATAAAGGAGAGCTGCAAGTTTTTTCACCTGTCTAGGTCTGCTGTAATTTGGTATATTAATTTGTCATAATTTTCTCTTTTGAGTGTAATACATCTTGCCGACAGTTGGATCCCCAAGTACCTTACTCTTTTAGATGTCTGGATATTATTTTTTTTCTACTAGCTCAGTTTCTTGTAAACTGGACATGTTTTTAACTAACATTTTAGTTTTTTCTTTATTGATCTTCAATCCCGCAACCTCTCCATAATTTTCCAGCACCTGTAATAATCTTGTTCCAGATTCTAAGGGGTCTTCCAGAATGAAAACTAAATTGTCTGCATAAGCCTGTAATTTAAATGTCTCTTTTCTGATTTCTAATCCTTTAATCAGGTTATCTTTTCAGATTATTCTTGTGAGTGCTTCTAAAGAAAGAATAAATAATAGAGGAAATAGTGGGCAGCCTTGTCTCATGCCTTTTTGTATTTGAATGCTATCTGTTAATTCTCTGTTTATGATTACTTTTGCTTCTTTGGAATAGATTGCTTTAAACATATTTATAAATTTTTCCCCAAATTCCATCTGTTTGAGTTGAGTCAACATAAAATTCCATTTGACATTATCAAATGCTTTCTGAGCATCGACAAAAATCAATGCCATTTGTTTTTCGCTGGGTAATTCATAATATTCTAAGATATCTAGTATGATCCTGATATTATATCTAATTTGTCTTTTAGGCAAGAAGCTGTTTTGGTCAGTATGGATAAATTCAGCTAAATATTTTTTAAAATTTTCTGCCATTATAGTCATGAAAATCTTGTAATCTGTGTTCAGTAAAGAAATGGGCCTATAGTTTTTAATGCAAGTCAAATCAGAGTTTTCTTTAGAAATTAGTGAGATGATTGATAACTTCCGGTGGCGGCGCGGCACCGAAGACAGCCTTCCCGGGCTGCCTGCGGCTCAGCTGTGTGTTTTTTTGCCCGAAACAGCGCCGATCAGCTGTTCGGGTGAATTTGAAGCCCCCTCCTCGGGAGAAGAGGAGGGGGTGAGGCCCCAGGTAGGGGTCGAGTTCTCCGGGGCCGCCTGAGCTTGGAGCTTGGGCGGCTGAAGGATTGAACTCCCCCGAAGCCTGGGTTGCTCCCAGCTGGCCAGCGTCTCTGCTCCGAACTTCTTGGAGCAGAGCCAGGCGTCTGCGAACCATCCCTGCCTGAAGAAAGGACTATGATTTAAAGGAGCAGGCAGAGCGGTACAAGAGGAAAAGGTGAAGAGGATTATTTTACTATACTCTCGAGCTTGTTGGACTTTTTAAACTTTAAGTGAAAGTGCGTCATAATTGAGGAGTAAAAGATGGCGGCTAAACCTCCCCCTAAAACTCTTCGGAGTGGTGGATCCTCGCCGGTGCAACAATCATCACTACAGGCATTGCACCCTCCTGAAGTGCTGACATCGAAGGATTTGTGAGATGCTTTGGAGAAACATGCCCAGGTACTTTTGGAATCAATTAATCAATCAATTGCTGACAAATTTGCACAGATGGAGGAGAAATTGGAGAAACTGGAGGAGAGAATGGAAGAGAGGATGGAACAGAAGTTCAGCGTGATGAAGGTAGACATTTTGTCTTCAGTGCATAAAGTGGCGGAATGTGTGGAAGATTTAGATGAAAAAATGGATGATCTGGCTCAAAGGAATGCAATATTAGAAGTAAAAGCACGGGAGAATGAGAATGTAAGAGACAAAATGGAAAGGGAGTTAAGCCTTGCCCAATATTACCAGATGCAGTTTGCTGTCAGAATCAGAGGTTTAAAAGAGAATATTAAAGAAGATTTAAAGCAGCTGATCTCTGAGGCTCTCGAAGTGGTATTGAACCAGCCAGCATCTGAAATAAGAGCAGCTATGGATAAAGTGTTCCGGGTGAATTCATGGATTGCCAGACAGAGAAAGTTGCCTAGAGATGTGGTGGTTTATTTTGCAAAAAGAGAAATTAGAGATCAAGTTATACAAGCTGCCTATGATGCTAAAGTTGTGATTGCTGAACAAGACGTCTTGGTTTTAAAAGAAATCCCTCCAAGGATTTTAAGGGGAAGGAAGGACTATATATTTCTCGTGCATGAGCTCAAGCAAAGAGATATAAGGTTCAGATGGGAGATTCCAGATGGGCTGATGGTGATGCATGAAGGTAAAAGGTATCGGCTGATTACTGTGAAGCAAGCGCGTGATTTCTACAATAATGTCTTAAAAGCAACCCCATTAACACTTCTGGAAGCTGCAAAGGGACCTGGAGAAGGAGAACATCAAGAGGATGAAACAGAGGAAAATGGTGCTGGAGGAGATCAAGCTACAACTTCTTTGGATGATCCTAGAGAGCAAAGAGTAACGCGTGCTGCTTTAAAACGAGCAAAGAAAATAAAAGAACAAGATCAGCAAAAGTCCTCAGAATCTTCACAACGTACTTATAGCCAAGCTGTGGGAGGAGCACGGCCTAAAGAAGTTAGTCCTATCAAAGCTGTGGTCCAAGAGCTTGTGGAGGATATGCATGGCAACTAAATTTCTAACCTGGAATGTTAATGGATTAAATTCACCACAGAAGAGGAAGAAAGTTTTTCAATATTTAAAACAATTTAAGATAGATGTTATATGTCTGCAAGAAACGCATATTAGAGTTTTGGATCAAAAGTACTTATTGAACTCGAGGCTGGGTATGCAATTTGTTGCTTCTGCAGAGAACAAGAAAAATGGAGTGGTTGTTTATGTTAAAAGTGCCTTAACAGCAGACTTAATTGAAGCAGATAAGCATGGAAGATATGTTATGATTGAGCTGTTGTTAGAAGGTAAAAAGACGCTTTTAGTTGGATTATATGCACCTAACCAACAACAAGCTGACTTTTTTAGCTTACTTCACACAAAGCTTACCCAGTTGGATTATAAATCTTTTATTTTTATGGGGGACTGGAATGGTGTTTTGGATGTACAGTTGGATAAGGCTGGAGCTTTTAAGCGCATTCCAAGTCATGCTAGACTGCCTAAATCTTTTTTTGAAATGAAGGATGACCTGGAATTGCGAGATATTTGGCGTGAGAGACACTTGCAGGAGAAGGATTATACTTTTTATTCTGACAGACACCAATCTTTTTCAAGGATTGATTTTATTTTGTTGACTAATGATTTTTTTTTGAGAACTAAAAAGGTGAAGATTTGTGCAAGAACTATCTCTGACCACAGTCCAGTTTGGTTGGAGATTGATAAGGAGAAAGGAGATAGGCGCTCGTGGTGCGTAAATGAGAACTTGTTTAGAAATCAGAGAAATGTGGAAGAATGCAAACAGCGGATGAAGGATTTTTTTGAGATTAATATGAATAAGGGTACCTCTATGGATATGGTTTGGGATGCTAGCAAGGCCTATATGAGAGGGGTGTTGATATATATGAATAATAGACATAGACGTGCAGTGGAAAATAGAAGGAAAGAACTGGAGAATGAAATAAAGGAAAAAGAAAAGGCTTTGATTTTGAACCCAGAGGATGTGAAGATCAAGGAGGCTATTAGACTGCTAAGAGGACAATTTGATAAATTAATGGCTGATCAAGTGGCGACCAATCTGCGGTTTGCTAGGCATAATACTTTTTGCAACGCTAATAAACCAGGCAGATCGTTAGCTTATAGACTGAGGAAAAAACAAAGGGCCTCTAATATAGATAAGATTGAGTATAAAGGAAGGGTTGTGTTTCAACAGAATCTTATTAAGGATGCTTTTGTGGATTTTTATTCGAAATTATATACCAAAGAGGAAATTAGTGCAAAAGATATTGATATATACTTGGAGAATGCTAGCATCCCGGTTCTTACGCAAGTACAAAAAGAGGGGATTAATCAACTGATTACAGAAGAAGAAATTTTTACAGCAATTAAGGAACTGAAGGTGGATAAAGCACCAGGCACGGATGGCTTGACTGCGGCCTATTATAAAAATTTACAATTAGAGATGATAAAACCGTTAAAGGAATTGTTCCAGACAATCCAGAGGGGGGGAAAGGTGCCACCGTCTTGGAGAACAGCTTTTATCTCTTTGATTCCGAAGGAAGACCAGGATGCTACTCAAGTTAAAAATTACAGACCGATATCGCTTTTAAATACAGATTATAAGATATTTGCTAAGGTTTTGGCTAATAGACTGATGAGGGTTCTGCAACAGGTGATTCATGGGGATCAAACGGGGTTTATTAGTGGTAGGCAAATGAAAAATAATGTGAGACATATAGTTGATGTGTTAGAGTTTTTGGAAAGGAACAACCAGATCTCTGCAGCGCTAATCTTTTTAGATGCTGAAAAGGCTTTTGATCAATTGAATTGGCAATTTTTGTTGAAAGTTTTAGACAAAATGGATTTTGGGGAAAATTTTTTACAACCAATTAGGGCATTATATCAAAAACAAACTGCCCGAATTATAGTTAATAATAGCCTGACAGCAGCATGTAATATTGAGAAGGGCACAAGGCAAGGGTGTCCGTTATCGCCCTTGTTATTTGTGTTAACTTTAGAGATATTATTGGTTAAAATTCGGAATTCGGAAAAAATTAAGGGGATACAAGTTGGAGATCAGGACTATAGATTGAGAGCATTTGCAGATGATCTGGTTGTTACAGTGACCCAGCCAGAGAACTCTGTTGTGGACCTGATGGAGATAATAACACAATATGGGAAGGTTTCTGGATTTAAAGTAAATATACAGAAAACCAAAATTTTGGCTAGAAATATGACAGTTTCACAGAAGGTTCTTTTAGAAGGATTAACTGGATTTGAGATTGTTAAAAGGGTTAAATATTTGGGGGTGATTTTATCACCCTCTAATACAAAGTTATATAAAAATAATTATGAAAAATTATGGGGGAAAATTCGAAAAGAATTGGAGAGTTGGGAAAAATTGCAATTGTCTTTGTTGGGACGGATTGCAGCAGTGAAAATGAATGTCCTGCCCAAATTTTTATTTTTATTTCAAATGATACCGATTCTTAAGAAAGATTCTAATTTGGAGGAATGGCAGCGTGGTATCAATAAATTTGTGTGGGCAGGGAAAAAGCCACGAGTTAAACTTAAGATTATGCAGGATACTCGTGAGAGAGGTGGCCTTAAATTGCCTAATTTTAAATTATATTATGAAGCTGCTGCATTAGTAGGAATAAGTGATTGGATTAATTTGACGCAACCGAGGTTATTAAATCTTGAGGGCCATGATTTGTTGTTTGGCTGGCATGCATATTTGTTGTATGATAAGAAGGTAGATACTGTGTTTAGGATGCATATTTTAAGACAGGCATTGCTGAGAGTTTGGAAGAAGTATAGACATAAGTTAAGCTGCAAGATACCATTGTGGGCAATTCCAAAACACGCAATAGAAAATATACGTGCTGGTTTCAAACATGATGTGACTACATACAAGGAAATCTTAAGCTTGGAAAGGAATGTTTGGTGTTTGAAATCATATAGCCTCTTGCGAGAAGAGAAGGTTGTTCAAACTTGGTTTCAATATATTCAGTTACCGGCCAGGTGGAAAGAAGACCAGAAAAATGGATTTGCAATGACTGATGAAAATTTGATAAAGCAAATTAGAAATCAGGGACCAGCACATATTAAACGGATATATCTTGCATTGATAGAGATTGATTCAGAAACAGAGCTTGTTAAGGATTGTATGATAAAATGGGCCCAAAACATTCAGGAAGTTATTACAATGGACATGTGGGAAAAGATTTGGGTGAGGAACGTAAAATTTACTCAAGCTCAAAATCTAAGAGCGAACTTTTACAAAATGTTTTATAGATGGCATTTAGATCCTAAAAAGCTTGCAAGTATGTATCCGAATTACCAGCCTAAATGTTGGAGGTGCGGTGATGAAGATGCAACATATTTTCACATATGGTGGACATGTAAGATGGTTAAGGTTTTTTGGATAAAAGTCTGGTGGAATATGCAGAAGATTTTTAAACGGAGGATAAAGTTTTGTCCGCAATTTTTTTTGTTGGGAATAATTGCAGACGCTACAGTTGTGGACACCAAATTGATGTTGAACTTAGTTACGGCAGCAAGACTTTTGATAGGTCAATATTGGAAGAAAGAGGAACTGCCGACTATAGAAGAGTGGACTTTAAAGGTTTCCGACCTGGCAGAGATGGCGAAGATTTCGGCCTATTTGAAAGATCATTCGCAAGAACGTTACATTATGGAATGGAGAAAATGGATTGAGTTTATCCAGAACAAGTATAGGGTTAAGAAGTTTTATGTAGCATTCGAATAAGTCTTCTTTCGTTTTCTTTTTTCTTTTTCTATTTTAGTTTTTTATATATATTTAATATTGCTAAGGTTTGTATTATCCTATATAAGTTAGAGAGTGATGGATTTTAGAATTTATAGTTGTTAGTATATGGTTGTTTATGATTGCTTTTTTTATATATATACCTTGTATTTAGCTCTGGGAAGTCGGGGGGGGAGGGGGGGAGGGGGGGAGGGAGGGGGGAGGAGGGAGGGGGGGAGGGGGAGAGGTAGGGGGGGAGGGGGGAGGGGGAAGGGGGGCTTTTTAAAGGAAAACTGTACTTTAAAACGAAATTAGTGAGATGATTGCTTCTTTCCATGAGTTTGGAGTTTTTGCTGTATTTAGTACCTCATTAAATATGTCCAATAGGGTTGGGACCAAAAGTTCTTGGAGGTTTTTATATATTTCGGACAGTAATCCATCAGGGCCAGGTGTTTTATTACTTTTTTGTTTTTTAATAGCTTCTATAATTTCCTGGGCTGTTATATCTTTATTTAATATATTTTGAAATTTTTCCAGAACCTTTGTAAGTCTGCTTTCATAAGATATTGTGATATTCTTTCCTCAGTAATCTTTTCATCCTCTTTATAAAGATTTTTATAGAATTCATATATCACCCATTTTTTCCCTTCATTTTGATGTACCATCTTCCCTGCTTGATTACATTATTTACTATTACATCTTTTATCTTTTTGTTTTTTCAATCTATAGGTCAACCATCTACCGGGTTTACTTGCCTGTTCAAAAAATTTTTGTCTAATGCTTTTTATTTTTTGTGCCATTTCTCCCTTTTCTATAATATTCAATTTATGCTTATTTAAATCTAGCTGTTGTTTTAGATCTCTATATTGTGGGGTTTTTTGTAGTTCTAATTCTAATTTTTTTGTGTTCTTCCTCTAAACTTTTTTTGATATTGCTTTTTCTTTTTATATTCATTGGGCATGTACACAATTGCAGTTCCTCTCATAACTGCCTTGGCTGTATCCCATAAATTTTGAGTGCTAGTCTCCTCTTTCTTATTTGTCTGGAAGAATGTCCGCATTTGTTCCTCCATCTTATGCTTAAATTCTGTTTGGTTTAGGATTGCCTTTTTTAGAGTCAGCTCCTTGTTATTGTCTTCTGTTCTTTCCATTTAATTATAATGGGATTATGGTCTGCCCAAGTATTAATGTCTATTACTATGTCATTAATATCT
This sequence comes from Vipera ursinii, assembly GCF_947247035.1. Taxonomy (NCBI): domain Eukaryota; kingdom Metazoa; phylum Chordata; class Lepidosauria; order Squamata; family Viperidae; genus Vipera; species Vipera ursinii. The sequence goes on along the minus strand of NC_139512.1, from coordinate 29,194,404 downwards.
GAATTTAATTCTTTCGTTGTCCAGACCATATCAATTCTGGACCACGATTGATGCCACCCTGAATAGTATGTAAATTGCTTTTCATTCAGATTTCTCAACCTCCAACTATCTTGAATATTTAATTCTTCCGCCATTTAAAAAAAAGTACCAGGTAATATTCTCCTGGTTCGTTTCCTTATTATTATGGCTCTATCTTAGTTACAGAGTAGTTGCTGTGTATGTAAAGATTTCTAGGTTTGGTTTCCAGAATTTTCAGGCTGAGTTGAAAACATTTATATTTTCCCATCTTAAATCCTGGAAACCTATCCCTCGTTGTGAACAATATAGACCCAAGAGGAATAATGTCTAATTCAGATTTAATCATAGGAAGGGAAGGGGGATTCATAATAACTAGTTAACATTGATTTTTGCTACTCTTGCGTAGGCATGTATCCACTGTCATCTTCTACAGAAGAACCTGTGAGTAACAAAAAACTGAACGATCTGCTAAACTCAGTGACAGATGCCTTGGTGTGGGTCATTGGAAAGAGTGGCGTCCCTTTACCCCAACAAACAACTCGCTTGGCAAATTTGTTGATGCTACTTTCTCACGTTCGGCATGCCAGGTAAGACCATTCTAGATGGTGTTGGAGAAGTCTTCTTGCAACGTGTTAACTTTTTTTTCCTCTGAGAGTGAAGAAGGAGAGATAATTTCCTTGCGTTACTTTTTATTTCTGCTTTCGTCTCTCCTGATTAATTATTTCATAGCTTTTTTACGTACGTGGGCTATTGATGTAACTGTAAATACAGAATTTGTGGATAATATAAATAGCAATTTCACTGCATAATGCATCACATGTAACACTTATAAATCCCTTGTATATTGGGTACTATACTATTACATTCTGAATTGTCTTACAAAGTGTTCTGCTTAGAAAAAGCAGCATTTTTCTGGACTGTTGCTGGAGACCAATAGGTAACTAAAGCTATTGCATATTAGCTTTCCAAAGAAAAATGTATGTCGCTTCTCAAAGGCCACTTAGTTTCTTTTGAAACTTAAAAAAAGATTAAATGATAAAAACTTGCCTCAGTTTCCATTTAATCCAACACATTATCTGTGGAATTTTATTTTTTAATGACAGAATATTCAGGCATGCAAATAGTGTCATCTGACACAGATGATTTGTAATTCTGTACATTTTAAGGATATATTGAATTGAAATGTTAGGTTAAATTAAAACATAATTTTGAGGGTTTATGGGTATATCTAAATAAAAAAGAAGAAATTTATTTTTAAGAAGTCAGTCAAAATTAAACTAATATAAATGTCCATTAATATTATGGATCATATATATACTTTCAAGAGTGCTGGGCTGAGCAGTGTTTTTACTTAATAATTTTTAAAATATTAAAAATTATGGTACCAAATAATACAAAATTCATGGAAGGCAATGCTTTTTATGATATGATAATAATTATCTTTTCCCAAAGAAACCTTCATTCAGAAATTTTGCTTAAAAAACACAAGGCCAAGTTCAAGTTGCTGAAATATACTCAGCTGCCAAAGCTGATAATTAAATGTTTTAGCAGTACTTGAAAGAAAAGTGCATCCTATTGTACAAAAATACCATATTGTTCAATTATGAAAATGTTTAGATCTCTGCACAGCCCCATGCCCAGAAATACTTTATTATAACATTTAATGGCAAGTTTATACTATTGAAGTGTTTGTTACCTCTAAATTGTATACATCACTGTAACAGCAGTGGATACACAGTGGGACTTCAATAAAAATTAGTCTTGAACAATTTTGCACACATTGTACAGAGCAGCATGTTCAGGGATTCCAATGATTTGGGAGGGACCATCCGTTGGATTTAGGTGGCTAATACATTTAATTAAATAAGCAGCCTTGTGGAATCAAATCCCAGTCTTTTGTCAGCTTGCCATTTCAAGGCCATTCTTTAAAAGAACAACCTTCGGTGCAGAGGCCTTTCAGAAGCTAATGCTCTCCTTGAAACACCAAGTATTTGAACAGCTATCCAGACTCCACCTTGGTTAAAGAAAAGACAAACCATAAAGAAGAGAGAATTAGACCAGTTTGGTTGGCTAGAGTTGGCTTGGACTGTAGCTCATAGGGCAGGGGTAGGCAACCTTGGCTCTTTTATGACTCATGGACTGCTGGCTCAGGAATTCTGGGAGTTGAAATCCATGAGTCATAAAAGAGCCAAGTTTGCCTACCCCTGCCATAGAGGTATCAGTTTAATGAACATCTAAATCTAAAAGAAAAAAAGGCATGCAGGTTCTATTGCTGTCCTTGGATGCACATAACTGGCTCTGGCAAAGAGGACAGGCTCTGCTATTCAGAGATTCTATACAGGTAGTCCTCGACTTACAACTGTTCATTTAGTGACTGTTCAGTTACAACAGCACTGAAAAAAAAGTAAGTTATGACCATTTCTCATAGTTACAACTTTTGCGGCATCCCTATGATCATGTGATCAAAACTCAGACGCTGGGCAACTGGTTCATATTTATGAGCACTGCTGTGTCCCACGGTCATGTGATCCCCTTTTGTGACCTTCTGGCAAGCAAAGTCAATGGGCAAACCAGATTCACTTAACAACTGGGTTACTAACTTATCAACTGCAGTGATTCACTTAACAACTGAGACAAGAAAGGTAATAAAGTAGGGCAAAGTTCACTTAAGAAATGTCTTACTTAACAACAGATATTTTGGGCTCAATTGTGGCCGTACATCGAGGACTACCTGTACTTCTGGTTGTCAGGCTTGAAAAGAAAGGAAGAAAAATCAACAATTGTTATATACTTAGTGTTATATGTTAACCTGACAGCTCAGCCGGGCATCAGCTGTGTAACACCCGGCAACAACAGGTGGCGTCAAACTTCCATCCTATTGGTCAGGCCCTTCTGGCGGGACCTTTTAAGGATGTGGATTGGCCGCCGGCTTGCCGGCAACAGTATTTAAAGGAGCTGAGCTGTGGAGAATCTGGCTTTTCCAACCACAAATAAAGCTGAGTTGTTTACCCGCTGTCCTGTCATCAGTTCCTGATCGGTCTAACTACGCGACATAACAACAATGATAAGAGGTAGTTGCTAGAAGCATCTCTTTGGTGATATAATTTCCTAAGCAAGAAAGCTCTCCCCATCTCAATGGAAGAAATACAGGGAAGCAGAGACAGCTCTACCCTCAAAAGAATAAAGTTGCTTCTTCAGGGAGTGTTTCCCAACCTTGGTGGTTTTAAGATGTGGGGACTTCAAGATGTGGGAGCGCCTGCCCTCTGGAACCAGCTGCCGGTGGAACTGAGAACTGCCCCCGACCTCCGATCATTCCGCCGGGGCCTGAAGACCTGGCTCTTCGAGCTCTCGGGCCCAGACTGAGGAGAAATTTTTAATTGGGGTTCTTTTTAATTGAGTACAGGGTCAATTTAATATTTTTTAATTTGGTTTCTTAACTTTTGTATGTTGGATTTTTAACTCCCTGTAAACCGCCCTGAGTCCTCAGGGAATAGGGCGGTATATAAATGTAACTAAATAAATAAATAAATAAATACTTCAATTTCCAGAATTCCACCAGACAGCTATAGAGGCAAATCTCATTTGTGTTGCTTATCAGCACTAGAACAACTCGTTTCACCCTCAGTCTTTTCAAAAAGCTGAAAGACAATGCTGTTAATAATCCTCATTTTATTTCTTGGTGAAAGAGCAGATTAATTTTGATTAGATTACCTGGTTCTTCCCCCCCCCATCCCCCAAACTCTTCCACACAGCTCTTCCATATGCGTTGTTTACTTTGTGCTGGCAATGAAAGACTGCTCAGTGGTTGTGTTAAAACACTGACCTGGCACTGGAATATTTATTGATACTTTTTAAAGGACACATTAAAAAAAGGTTGAAACATTACGTGGAATTGGCTTAATGAATATTGACTTTTCCATCGGTGAAAGTAAAAAATAGCCCAAGCCGGCTTTCGGCTTATTTTGCATTTTATAGAAACTTTTCCATTAACCCAATTTCTGGCTGCTCAGAAACTGAGAAAAACATTGTTTCAAAATGGTAACTGATCAGCAGTATTTGGACAGACCTTACTTCAACCAGTAAACTACTGTACATTAACCAGAATGATAATTTGCATTTTAAATTCTCTTCTTCCACTTACCGGTACTTTACTGGGTAAATAGCAGTTAGATCTAGGATCTAGGCTAGGGAGCCTTGGTGGAGCAGTGGGCTAATGCCTCCTTAAGTAACACCAGCTGCCTGCAATTAGTGCAGGTTCGCATCCCACCAGGCTCAAGGTTGACTCAGCCTTCCATCCTTCCGAGGTAGGTAAAATGAGGACCCAGATTGTTGGGGGCAATAAGCTGACTTTGTAATAATGCCGCTTGGGGGGTGTATGAAAGCCCTAATAAGCAGGCATATACATAGAATGAAGGCTACTGCTAAGCACATTGGTTTGTGCTTAAATTGTAAGCCGCCCTGAGTCTTCGGAGAAGGGCGGGATATAAATGGGATTAAAATAAAATAAAATAAAAATAAATAAATTTCCAGTGTGTCCATAATGTATGTGAGCTCCATCTAATCTTCCTGTTCTTTCCCCTCCAAATCAAGTCTTTGTATACTGCTCAAAAAAATAAAGGGAAGAGAAGATAAGACATCCTACTATTAAATACAGTACATTGTGTTGTTTAAGTGTTCCCTTTATTTTTTTGAGCAGTATATATCCAGTCATTGGTTTTTAAGTTTGAAGCCATACACCCAGTAATTTATAGAAAATGAAGAGTTTTCTTCCATCAGTCCGCTTTGTGTTGTTTCAAATCAGCTCTCGGCTTGCTTATCCTTGTGACATTCTTCATTTTAAGGACTGAAATGGTCAGGTTCTGGGTCTATTCTGTCTTTTCTGAAACCAGAACTACACAATGTGATGGCTTGGGGGGGGGCAGGTGGCCTTTTTTTTTTTTGGCTTTGATCTTGCTTCCCCCTTGCCTCCTAGCTCTGGGATACAAGCTGATTCTTTTTCAATATCTGTTGCAATCTAACTACGTTAAAAAAGGAATAGACACAAACTGATTAATTGAACTTCAGGCATGTGGTCAGGAGGTTAGGTAAGCCTGTCACTGTGAGTTTGTCTTTTTTATGATAAGAGTTGGGTTTGTTCTCAACTGCCATTACTTTTCTTATTTTCTTATCATGTACTGTATATTTGCTTGGGTTTTATACTAAGTGTGCTGCCCAGAGCCACAATTTTGAGAACACCAGAAACTCCTGGTGGCAGATTTGCTTGAGTTCTGTTTTTGAATTTTTCTACTGATCACCCACAGGGACGCGGTGGCTCAGTGGGTTAGGACACTGAGCTTGTCGATCAGAAGGTCGGCAGTTTGGCGGGTCGAATCCCGAGTGCTGCGTAACAGAGTGAGCACCTGTTACTCGTCCCAGCTTCTGCCAACCTAGCAGTTCGAAAGCACGTAAAAATGCAAGTAGAAAAATAGGGACCACTACGGTGGGAAGGTAACAGCGTTCTGTGCGCCTTTGGCGTCTAGTCATGCCGGCCACATGACCACAGACACGTCTTCGGACAAACGCTGGCTCTTTGGCTTTGAAACGGAGATGAGCACCGGCCCCTAGAGTCGGAAACGACTAGCACGCATGTGCGGGGAAACCTTTACCTTTACCTTTTTACTGATCACCCATTGAAAGGACTATTGCATCCTAGTCTTTCCTGTTCAATTTTAGTCTTTCAAGTCTGCTAGAAGTTAGCTTCACAATAGTTCATGAGATAAAGTGGTTTATGAGTGAAATGAAATGTTTATGTGTATGAAAATGTCTGTTGATACTGCTGTCTCATCTCCAGAATCAGTTTCCAATGCTATAGAAGTGGAGCCTATAATGAAATTCCTGTGGGTGCCATGCCAAAGAAAAATAACATTTTAGAAGACCAAATGATAGTCCAATCTTTCATAGTGTTCCTGAATGCATTCATGAAGTATTTAGCAATTTCAATTTTATTTTATAAATTTTATTTCAAGTGCTTTTCTGTTTTGAAGTTTTATTATTTTTAAAGTTTTTAATGTTAACTTTTTACTAATTTTAATATTCTAAATCCATTTTTGTTTTGAATTGTTGGCAAGATCTCAGGATTTAGTGGTTTCTCCTTTATTGGAATTATTCAGGCAAAGTGGTCCTCTATCAAGGATGCTGTTGTAGAATTCTTGCATTGAGAAGGGAATTGGTCTAGATAATCTAAAAATACCTTCCAGTCCTTATATTCTGTTATGCAACATTGTGCAGTTGTGTGGATCATTTAAAATCTTGCTGCTCCTGTCCTAGAGCATCTCTGTATTTTAAATCTCAGGACTTCTTTCTGATCACAATGTTTTCTTTACAGTAACAAAGGGATGGAGCATCTTCTTAGTATGAAGTGCAAGAATGTAGTACCAGTCTACGATTTGTTGCTGGAGATGCTCAATGCTCACACTATCCGCAGTAACAGGAAAACACCCGTCTCCAATCTTGAGAATAGCCCGTTGGAACCAACAGAGACAACAGATGGAATTCAGCAGTGACTTCATAGAAGTCAAAATCCAGGAAATACCCAAAGAAAAAAAGAATTAAGAAATATCCAGATCAAAAGTTCGGATATTTGCTGTTAAGAAAACTACAGCATCTTTACAATTTTTACTGGACCATTTGTTAATCTTTTTCAGACTGAATGTTGTCTGTCAACTTAGACGGTTTTAGAAAAGCCCCATGTGGTTGGAACTGAACAAACAGCTGATGATTTGTGGTTTTATCAAATGTTGCATTTCTGGAGTGCCTTCTAGAGGAGACTGTTTAACTGCCAAAACAGCCTTAAGCTTCATGGTATCCTAGGTAGATGCCAATATAAGCTTTTTTTTCTTTTTTCTTTTTTTAAAGGAGAGCTGGACAACTCAAAAACCTAAGATCTCACAAATGAATATCTGTCAGGGCAGAAAGAGAGGCAACTTCTGATAAGAAACTGAGTAGCTGTTCATCAATGCATCAAGCTGCACATTAGAGAAAACAGGAGAAACTGCTTGCATTAAAAATGCATGTCGTTCAGCTTGTGAATTGCAATGGACATTAATTTGTTTTTCCATTGTGCAAATGTACTTTAGATAAGTTGGTAAAGGGGAATAATGAGCAGGTCTTCATATTTAATTGCAGAGCCTTGTTTTGGAGTGCTTGTTTCTGGATTCATTCTGATAAAATGAACTGGAAGCATTTTAAAGCCCCGGTTTGTCTTGACTGCTATCTAAGCATTTACCTTGCATTTTAGTTCCATATTCAAGTACCTGTGGCTTTATTTCCTCTAAGACGCTTGTACAATATACTGCTATTGTTGTGAAGGAATTATTGCAATGAATATTCAGCATTTGTGAATAGTGATGTAATATTTGGAGTACTAAAGATCAAAATAATTATGGTTATTTTATATGAATAAGAAGATTCAGGTGTTTACAGACAAACCTGGAAATACAAAATTGGAAATGGAGGACCAAACAGAATGTGTCTGATCAACCACCTTATGCATGTCCATGTGCCAGTTCTTCAGCCCTGTCATTCATATTCATGTATCCCTACCAGCTTCTCATTGTAGGAGGCAGCTCTACACAAATATATAAAAGCTAGTCAAAACTGATGGCATAATTAAGGACAGTTAAGGAATTGTGCATGCATTATTGTCCCATATGAATACCTAAATGCATACATTATTCTAAAGCTTGCAGAATGATCTGCATCGTATGTGAGTTTTGTATGCAAGGGCTTGGGATAAAGAAGTTAGCCTAGGAAATACTCTTAGGAATGTAAGGTTTAGTATCGCTGAACCAGACCTGGAAACAGTAGACTGTGCCTGATTGTACTGCTCTTCATGTTGGGTTCTCTTTAAGAAGTGTCCAGAAACCTCAGCTGATAGGAAATGGGGCAACTAAACTCAGTAACAGCCACAGTATATAAAATAGTGAAACACATGTTCTACCTTTAGGTAGTGATATTCATTTAAGACAAGTGTGTAACTCACAGTATTTACATCATGGCACCATTACATGCATTTGGACTCTCATTGGTAGACCTTCATAACTAGGCACAATACTGAGAAGATCTTATATCCCTGCTTCCACCCCTTCTTGCTGTTGGTTCTATTTGGGGTACAATTAATAGTTTTTGATTTTTAAAGTCCTAAACATCCTTGGATTTAATTTCATCCTCTCCAGTCATGAAAATCCATCCATTCATTCTTTCTGGTATAAACTATATATATTTATTTGGTTGCAGTCACAGACCAAAGTACAAGTACAACAAAAGAAAAACATGGAGAAAGTAAAATCATAGACAATTGGACACCAGAAGCCTTGGCTGAGGGGAATTACAACGTTCTCCTCTAATAGTACATATAAACTATTGTAAGGCAGTTTGTAAAATATAGGGATGGAACAGACCCGCAAGGCCTCCCTGACCCATTAAGATACCATGCTTCCCCCTCCCTTCCTGCTGCGCCGGACTCACCTGGAAAAGATCTGTCTCCTCTCTGCCGCAGTTCCTGCTGCCACCCAGATCTGAGGCTGGGGTACGCCTTTCTGTGCCCCCTGCAGCCTGATCCAGGGTCCAGAGGCCTTTTTTCAGACTGCTGCCACCCAGTTTTGAGGCCAGGGAAAACTTCTCCCCCCCAGTGCCCTGATCGGGCCTGGAAAATGCCTCTGGATCTCCCGATCTGGGCTCTGGAGGCATTTTCCAGGCCCGATCGGGGCACAGAGAGGTGTGCAGAGGTGGGGCATGGGGGGGGGGTTCGGAAGCATCCTCTGGCCTTAGATCCAAGCCACAGCAGCCTGGAAAAGGCCTCCAGAGCCACAGTCCAGCCTTCGGAGGCATGTGGAAGCATCCCCCAGCTTCAGTTCCATTTCTGTTGCAGAGAACAGAGGACTAAAGTACCATGAGATCATGTGAGTTCAGTGGCATGAGATCTCGCCCCACTGATCTCGCATGATCTTGCATTACTTTAGGCTTCCATTCTCTGCGAATGCACCAAAGGCCTAGAGCAGCCAAGAAAGCAAAGGATCTCGATCTTCACAGAGTGAGTATTGAAGGCCTGGTGCCTAGGGAGACCGGGGCAGGGGTGGGGAGGGAGGGAATAACCAGGGTGAATGTTGCAGAGCCACTGCGCTCGCTTGTAAGGGCGAACAACTGCCGTGGTGCTGCAATATTCATAACTTCGGGACTTGCTCATAAGCACTAGGGGGCGTTCATCACATAACTTTGAACAAGCATTAAGTGAATGTTTGTAACTTGGGGATTACCTGTAGAAATTAATTTTTAGTTTTGCTTTAGAGAAGTTTTTCTCAACCTTGCCAACTTTACGATGTCTGGATCTCAACTCCCGGAATACTTCCTGTGCTGTCTGGAAAATTCTGGGAGTTGAAGTCCACACATCTTAGAGTTGCTAAAGTTTAGATACATTGCCCTAGGACAGGGGTCAGCAACCTGAAACAGTGAAAGAGCCACTCGGAACCAGTTCCCTCACAAAAGGAAAAACTGGGAGCCGCAAAAAAAATGTGTGCGCATGCGCATACATGCGCGCATGCGCAGAACAGGGTTTGGCTGAAGAGTGGAGCCAAGGCGAGATATGCACCTACCCTGCATATTTGAATTGATTGGTTGAACTTTTTTAGTCCCTTTTTTTTTTGGACTGCACATGGCAGAGGACTGGGAGCATGCGGCTCCAGAGTCGCAGGTTGCAGACCTGTGCCCTAGGAAACCCAATGTAGGGAACAGGAGTTTTGGCTGAAACGTTTCTGTGTGCTTATGGAAACAATGGTGCAAATGACAAAATTCAGTGTTCAGTGTTTGGGGTTTATAGACTGCAGCAGAATGTTCAACATTGTAATTTTCCCAATGTCTGATAAATGCATTTTTTTCTGAATTAGATTTCATGCACCTTTCACTATAGAACCCAACTGTGCATGTGATAACATCAGGAATGGCAGAATTTAAGAACAGAGTTTGGGGATAAGCTTATCAATTCAGCTTGATTCCCCAGTGGTCTCTGGTTCCTACTTTCATTTTTATCTTGAGGAAAGAAAACATAAAAATCAAATAGGGTAAATTAAGTATAAGATTGCCCACAACCATTCCGGCAAAGTAGAGTTCTTTGTCCATTGAGGTTGATGCCATAACAAATCTGTCCGTCTGCAAAGGGACATCAGACTCCTTCAAAGTTTCTGCAACAGTGAAATATGGCTACATTTCAAGATTAATCCAGCTAAGCCTCTTTTGTCTCTGCCCAAAGTACTTTACTGGATTTTTTTTGCTATATGTTTTCATTGCCTTAAAGAAACATTTCTTTGTTCCCTTATTAAAGGAACACCTTTAATTTTCACCTGAAAAGCTTTAGCTTTGCCCCTTTCTTTCATGAGCAGCAGCTGTTGTATGCCTTCCACTGTGTCACTCTTACAGATCTCCACTTAGATCAGATAAATGGGCTAATTTAGAAATACTGTATGTGAGCAATTCAAAATTTTTAAAGATGTTGAAGTCAGAATTATTTTTAGAATGTTGTTACATAGTTCACAGTTCAAAACAACTTCACAACAAGAATATGTATTTTCATAAAAATATAGCCAAAAATTGAAAGAAAAACTCTCCTCAAAATGCATTTTTTCTAGGGGGAACTTATTTTCAAAAAGCTTGGATGCCCTAGGCAAATGTGTATAAATATGTGTTCCTTAAAGAAAGAATACCCCCCATTTGTACATATCCACAAAGCACATTGATTTGTGCTTTAGATTGTAAGCCGCCCTGAGTCTTCGGAGCAGGGCGGGATATAAATGGGATTTTAAAAAATGGGATTAATGTGTGACTCTTCTACTTAATTAAGAATGAAATAAAAGAAAACTTGCAACCAGAAAGATGAGAAATTTGATAGAATTGTTATGTGAGAAAGATGAGCAGTTTCAAAATTCGATGTATTTTTTTTAGCTTTACCATGTGATACACAGTTGTCTAAAATGGAGAGGAACTATTAAGGAAATGGCACCCCCCATGTTCCCTTCATCTTTGCAGTTTTTTTCCTCATTCTCATTATCAATTCATCTATTCATTACACTTTCCCATATAGTGTCTTTCTCTTCATTTTGCTTTCTTTATCTTATAGGAACAATTATATAGACACCAAATGTTTTATTTGACACTGTTAAGCAATTACAAGATTTGTTCTTAGACTGCATTTGGTTATTACTGACGTATCTAGTGTTTGATCTGTGGTAGCACATTTACACATTGCCATTTGTTTTTACAGTCACCCATTGACCAATTTATTGTGTGTAGATGTATCTGTGAAGGTATTGTAAGGAAATACTTCTGAAATTTATCTCAGGAACGTCTGAAGGACATGTAAGTTTATTGCATCAATATGTTATTTTATTTTTTAATGTAATAGGAAAATAAGATAATTTTTTTAAAAAATCATCTGCTAAACATAAAGATTGAAGGAATTTAATAGAGAAATGCAAAAAAGGCAGTCAGGCATTTATTGTCCATGAGTTCTGAGCCTTTATAAAATATGGAATGAATAGGACAAGATGTCAATGGAGCTTCTCAATCATCCAGGTCATGGTTGTCCCAAAGGTGCTTTTTTCCAAAAGGCAACTGGATTTCTTTGGTTTTCTTCTTTGAAAATGTTTCACTTCCTATCCAAGAAGGTTTTTCAGTTTGGGAGGAAAATAGGAGAAGATAGATGTGAAGGCTGTGCATAAAATGTAATTCTTCAACAATGCAAAAATAGTAAGAGTGTTCAAATTCTTGAGAAACTTAACTTTTATTCCTATATGAAGGAATGCTCTGCTTGAAAATTTGTGGGCAATCTTTACTAAAATCTCAGAAGTTTTAAGAGATAGTTAAATAAGATTTCCAGCATTTGTGACAAAGCAGTAAATTATACAGACTGAGAGCTTTCTTGAGTATTGTCCATAGTCACAATGCCAGATTTCTTTTAAACTATATATGTTAACTCTGGAGAATGCATGTTCCAAAGTTTTAATCCATTTAGTACAATAATTTCTGGACTATTCTTGGGGGTCTCAGAAGACAGAAGAACTATCTGGAGATGCATGGACCAAATGAAATATTTCTGCATGCCAGGTACATGTCTTATTAAAGAGTTAATGTTACCTTTAAAACCATGTGCAGATATAGAATATTCCCAATACATTAGTGTCACAACTCTCAGACTCACATTTGGCTACCAACATCTTCCCCATTTTTCTGTTTTCTAATATATTTTAATTGGTTATCTGTCATCCAGTCCTTTTTGACTACAGTGATCCCATCAATATTTTCCAAAATTTGCATTGCAATATTTCATTGGCTTGTATGTGATGTAAAAAATATTAGTTCATTGTTTGTGGGCATAGATTTCAGCATGCAATTCTTGCGAGCACATATGGAATCATTTGATGTATCTTATGTGCGTTTATTTTATTAACATTTTCATTAGAAATCCACAACAGGCAACTTGAGTGTGATTATTATCACTGAAAGAAACTCAGTGACTTCTAATATAGAAGCTTAATGACAATAAACTGTCCCCAAATCTATTACATTATTATAACTCTATAAATAAAAGAGAACAGCTTTTCTGAAATTATTGGCCTTCCAAAAAAATTCAGAGACATTTAATTCCTCTTAAACCTTAATCCTTTGTGTAGTCCCCTTTAAAATCAACAGGACAAACTTGAGATAAACATAAGTGAAGAAAGGTAGATGGAAAGAGTAAGGGCATTCTTCAAAAAAGTGACAGTAATGCATTCTCAAGATATACTTTACTTCTTTGGGGAGATGCAAAAATTGTTTAACCTTGCACAGCTTTGAAATGATTAAAAAGAAGCTTCATGGTTGTACCTGTGGAAAAACATTTCTGTCACCCTATCAAATTATGTTCTCTGACCTGTTGGGCTGACTTGAAAGGACCCACAGGCAGATTTGGGGTCTGGAAAGATCAATTTGATGACTTAACCCTAATCCTAACCCAGTCAATGCATTGGCACGCTTAACTAACAAATTATCTTCAGATAATGTGTTTTTATATCTTAACAGATACCAAAATCCCAAAGTGCATACATTTTGAATCATGGTTGAAAAATGGCTTTGGGAACCAGAAGTAAGGTCCAATTTGGAGCCCCTGCTTGATCTAGTGGTTGATCAAAATACAAGAGCAGTTGGCTATTTCCAAACCTTGGTGTTTTGGCAGGTATTTTGTTGTGGATCTGCATTGTTTCACTGCTCTTTTCCCACTTCAATGCTTATCACAATTATTTAGAAAATAAAGTCCTTTAAATGAATGAGCCTTGTTTGCACAAAATGCAGTTTAAAGATATCTGGATTCTGTAGTTCCTGCCACGTGCCTGCATAGCATTCCTTGCCTACAGTGTTTTGTAAACCATAAGATAACTATGAACATGTACTTTCATTGTTAGCGGTTTGAAAACTGAAATGTTTTTGGAATTATTTTTGGTGCCTTTCCAAGTATTTTGTGAACATAAGCGAAATTTGGGATAAGGTGTGAAATTTGACACTTTTTCAGCTGCTTTCTACAAATGTGGAGCTTGTCCCTCCCCCCCCCAAGTAATGTGTTTGTAGGATGTAAGTGATAAATAAAAAACAATATTCTATAAGGTCCTTGTCTTTTTCATTCTTCTTAGTTTATTGTTAGACTTTTTATTTCACTGTGTTATAATGGTTGACCTTTAAATTCAGGTGAGAAAAATATTTTAGGAGGAGGAAATCTCAAATAAAAAAAGGCCTCAGCACAACCAGGAATTCAATAGGCAGGTTTACACCTGGGTGAATAACCCTTTTTCTGTTACTGTAAGAGATCACAGGTCTGTTACTGAAGTTGCATTGAATGAGTTTTTACTGTATTTTTTAAGAAACAACAAGTAAACTTATTGTGTTCAAAATGCAAGTCAAAGTTCCTCACTCCCCCCATTTACAAAAGAATTAGGCCAAATACCATTCTCAGCTACTCTAATGACATCACTGTATCAGAACCACATGACAATAAAAGTAATAAAAATAAGTGCTGTCCGTATTACCACAAATGTGCTTGCTGATGCCTTAAGCCATTATTTCTTAAGCCAATGTTGGCGGGGGGATTCTGGGAGCTGAAATCTTACAAGTTGCTGAAGTTGAGAAACAATGGCTTACACAAAGTATTATTCCAACCAAACTCACCTGCTCCCATTTGTAATATCTGAAAAGATTTGTAACGTTTCATGCTGCAATATTTACAGCATGATGCCATATACAAGATAGAAGTATTGAACAAACACCTCCAATTTAACAGTTGTAGCTGAAGCACTCAGTATGGCCTCTGTGCTAAGGATCTGCTCTCTCCTGATGTTGTTTAGAATTGGATCCCTCCAGGTACATTTTGATAGAATACTTTGATTGTTTCCATCTGTTAAAAGGCCATTATGGATCAACTTATGTGTTTATCCAACTGAGGATGGAACATTTATGTAGCAGTCCTCTTTCATAATTCCTAGCTTAAATGATGAAATTAGTTCTTCAGACAAGTGGTTATGACTGTTTCAAGTGGCCTTTTTCTTCTGGTTTGAGAGCTAGTTATTAAATAAATGTGGCCTTATCTTAAAAAAAATTCTCCAGGAGAACACCCATTGAAAATAGGACTGATGGGTAATTGAGGTACAACTGATAGTGATGCTAAACTTTCACATAGTGTTCTGCCATTTTGGAGTTAGGCAAACTAATTCATCAATATTTAAATTTGTCATGCATGCAATGGCCAGATTGAAACTTTTCCTTCATTTCAGGGAGATGAGGCCTCTTTCAAAGTCAAGAATGCTAGGTATGTCATAAGCTGTGTGATAGTTGAAAAATGTAGGATCTTATTCAGCAGAACTAACATTCTCAAGGGTCTACTTCTTGGTTTGGATGTCCTTCATCTACTAATCAATCAATACGGTTTAGATCAGCAGATCACTTATTACCATAAATGTGCTTGCTGAAGTAGGCTCAAGCATTCATGAATACCCTGGGATTTGATGAAGGTCTGAATGGATGGGACTTGAATTAGTAGTAAGCACTGTGGTATTTGAACTTCAGGGACCTCTTGTTAGATACCAGTGCTGAGAGGTTTTGTCTAAGTCAGAGGTGGGGAATTATAGTGCTTTTATGATTGTGGACTTCAACTGCCAGAATTGGCTGGCTCAGGAACACTGGGATTGAAGTCCACAAGTCATAAAAGGGCCATAGTTCCCCATCCCTAGTCTAAGTAGACAGCAGCTTCATTGGGAACGCCAGAACCTTCCCTACTAGTTTCAAGGAAGTGGCATGGTGGAGGGAAACCTCCTAGCAGAGCCAGCTGAACTCGGGAGGCTATTGTTATTCCAGTAAATGAGAGTAGGAGGTGTGGACACCTGACCCTGCAGGATTCTACAGTATCTCCTGGGCCAACTAGTTCTCTGGATGACTGGCAGTGGGCCCTTAGACAGTGGAGAGGTTTCTACAATTCACTGCAAGTGAATTGGCGTGCTACTGGCTAATGCCTCCTGGAGAGAACCTGGTGATGACATAAAACTTTGTGCTGGTACATTATGGAAAGTTTGACTCCAGTTCAGCTCCAGCCATCATTGAAGTCTCATATATTCCTGGATGGAGAATTGCTAACACAGTAACACACTGGCTAATCATGTTGGGCTTCTGAGTAGCACAAAAGAAAAATGAAAAAAAAAAACACGGGGAAAAAGATGGTGAACTATCTTGATTTAGGGAATCTTCATTAGAATCAACAAACATGAAGCAAGAAGCACCATTAGAATCTTCTAATGTAGAATCTTCTAGGTGTAAAAAAACCAAGATAAATAAGCTTTAATCATGAACATAGGTTGCTAATTATGTCTTGGAAGCTGCAACTTTGGGATTAATGAAGGAAAGGACCGCCACTGTCATTCACTTGAGCTGAAATGCTATGAAATGAGCCGAAGTTGCAGCTGAAACAGTCACTTTTCTTCTGTGGTCCCCACTCCCCCCCATCAAATTTTAGCTTACAAATTTTTCAAGATTTGTTTCACCCTCTAAAGAACTCACATTCATTGATTTTGCATTAGCTGGGGGATGGGGAGAGAGATTTGATACTTGGCAATCTACTGGACCTTTGGACTTTGCTCTTTAATTGAACACCTGTTTTTCTCTTTTAATATCGTCCTTCTCTCTCTCTCTCTCTCTCCCTCTCTCTCTCTCATACACACAAACACACATTTATAAGCAATCCTGGCTTATAAATATGGATTTCCTGCACAAAGGTGAAAGAATAAATGAAGCAAATTGCTTCAGAACTGAGCTGAATTTTGCATTATTTTGCTAGTTTGTTTACAGTTTCTTGAAACCATCCAGGTTAATACCATTTCATATGCTGGTGAAAACCTTGACTGGGCAAATATCCAACTAAGGCAGGCATGTCAAACTCGCGACGTCACACGACGTTATCGGAACTTTTTCCCATTGCCGAAAATGGGATGGGCGCGGTTTCTCCGTGATGCTCCGGCCCACGGGCCGGCAGTTTGACACCCCTGAACTAAAGAAACATAAGTCAAATGAGGAAGTCAAGGGACAGGCAATAAAAGGGGTAAATTCCTATTTATTTTCTTCCTTAAGAAAGTCTAGTAGTTAAGGTATCAGGCTAGAAATCAGGAGACTGTTTGTTTTAGTCCCTCCTTAGGAAAAAAGCCAACTGGGTGATTTTGGGCCAGTCACTATCTCAGCCCTAGCAAGGAGGCAATGGCAGAATCAAATGGCACTTCCAAAAGAAACCTTGCCAAGAAAACTGCAGAAATTCATCCAGTCAGTCAGCAGGAATAAAATTGACTCTCTACCTCCCCCCCATCTATCCATCATTTTATTGTAGTTATAGGGCAGGCAGTCAAATCTTTGGATGATGCATATGAAGATGGAGAGACTGGCTTTTTCCTCTGTAGGAAAAAATCACAAGCTGAATCTTACAGAACTTCGTGAAGAGAGAGTCTGTATGTTTCCTTAATTCATCCTTGCAGACATCTGGGAGTTAAGGGGATAACAAGAGTCAAGATGGTAGGTGTGACCACATGTTCAAAGTCCTGGGTCATTGGCAAGTAAAAAACAGGCTTTGATCATGCAGTTGTACCCACCTTCTTGGGTTTTTTTGAACCAGCCTATAGACCCACTTGATATCACATTTATGAGACGAGAAGATTCTGATTAACTCCGATTTCTCAGCCAGCTATGTAGTCATTTGTCACACCAACTTAACTAGCTTATTGTTCAGAATGCAGGTATTTTATCAAATGTCAAATTGAAATCTGCAGCTACCCCACAATTTATTAAGGAAGTTATCTGATCAAATAATAAGATAAGATTGCTCTGGCAAAACATGTTCTTGAAAAATCCCTGCTGACATCTGGTAATTGCCACATTATTTTCAAGGTAGTTACAGATTGATCTCTTTATGACCTACTCTTAAGATCATGTGGATTTGCAGCTGACTTTTATAAATTAATACTTTTTGTTGTTGTACATTATCCTATATTGTGTCCATATCAGTGGGAGAAAAATAGCCACATAGATAGAAAAGAGACAATTTATCTAACAGTGCCTTGAATTATTATATGTGGTACTTCTTTGGAAGGAAATGATATCTTTTAATGCAGGGGTGTCAAACTGCCAGCTTGTGGGCTGGACACATCATGACAAAACCACGCTCACCCCATTGCCGGCAATGGGGAAAAAATGTATCGGAAACATTGCACAACGTCATGTGATGTCGCAAGTTTGACATGTCTGTTTTAATGGGATAGTGCTTAACCAAACCTTAATTTTTGGTAGAGCCAGGGCTTTTTTTGTCATAGAACATTCAGAACGGCGTTCCGGCACCTTTTTTTGGATGGAACCTTGTAGGATAGGCAAGGTGGGTTGTATGACATGTGTGAGTTCTGGCACCTTTTTCTTTTACAAAAAAAGCACTGGGTAGAGCTGCTTACTATTATCTAAGATAAGATGGGGAACTATGGCCCATGCTGGCTCAGGAATTCTTGGACTACAGACTCATCACCTGTGCAATTTTTTTAAAAAAATATCTGAGATGTTATCTGTTTTGTGTAGGAGAAAGAAGTACATATAGGAATATAAATATGTCAGGTTGTCTCTGGATTCAGTTGTTATGGGAATGTAAGGTCAGAACTTAATTATAGTAAGACAATACAAGGTCACGCTTTCTACTATTGAGATAGGAACAGTTACATCTAATTTAGGAACCAACAGATGTAGCATTTGCTATAATCTGTCTCTGAAAACTTAATTTTATAAAGTATTGAGACAAAGGCAGAATTACTGCAAACATTAGCAATATTTTAATAAGGAAAACATGATTGAATTGTACACAGAAGCAGTATAATTTGGATTTAAATACAATCATTTTTTGCCATCAGATGAATTCCACTTCATTTTAAATGTGATAACTCTTATTGATGAGGCAGCATCCTGCTTGAAAGTTAGGAAGGCATTTAATCCAGCATTCTATTTTCAAAAAAGATTGCAGGAAGGCCTTAAGCAGTGACAAGAAAATAATGTCCCTCTCTTGATGCCTCAATTCAAAAACTCCTTTGGTAGACATTGATACAGAGCCTTTGACAAGAAGAGATGTTGTGTATCAGCTAAAGTTAACAGGAGTTGTCTGTGTATGGAAGGCACATCATGGGTCTCTGTAGGACAAGCCTCTCTCCATTTAGTCCTCCCTCCTTCTCTCCCATTCAAGAGCCAGCATGTATTTTATTTTCATTTATGTTTATTCCCTGCAATTTCCCCATTGGAAACATTGAGAAGGAGAGCTGTGTTAATCTATGGTAGTTAAAAAATCAGAAGCTTGCTCACACCTTTTGCCGCTAACATAAATAAGCTTCCATGAGCTTATTTTGTAAGTCAGAAAAAGTGCTACTGGACTCCCACTGATTTGGATCTGCAATTTCCTGTAATTCATTATCAGAATTGTCCAAGAATGTCATATGCTAATTCTTAGAATCAAGAGAGAAAGAAGATAAAGCCCCCATACTCTCTGGGTACATATATACTGCTGTATTGGCTACAGGAATGATTTTGCCCTTGCATAAATAATTTCTGACTTGCTGTAAGTTATTCAAAGAAAATTAAACATAAATGGGTTTGATTAAAAAGCCACATCTCTACAAAAACCATTTGTTTGTGTGTGAGATAATCAACACTAATTATTGTTTTCTTAAAAAAAATTCTATAAATAAAGGCTACCTACATGTAGCACTTTCATTTTTTTTTATAAAAACCGTACAAAAGGAGACGTCAGACAAAGTAGACATTCTAAGTACTATAAAAATCTGCCTGGGAAACATACATATTCATGGACTGAATAGGTAAGATTCCTAAAATTCTAAAGTGTAAGAAATATTTTAAAAATTGAAGTTATCTTTCCACTAAAACAGAAAAAATACAGAAAGAGATCTCCCTGCATGCAAAGTACCACTGTGAAAAAGGAGTTCTCTTTTTTACATTAAAAATGATGGGTTCAATCCACCAGGAAGTTCTCTGCAAGACTCACCAAAACAAAGGGAAAAGACAGAATAGTGCAGCCATGCTTTGTGCAACTCTAGCTCCTACCTGTTAAAATGGGGCTTATACAGTAGATCCTTCTAAAGGATTATGCATTTATCTTTGATTAGAGAAATTATTTTCATGCTAACAAGACACAGTCTTGTAAATTCTGTGTTCACTGGTTCTTTCTGGGATGAAGATCACTGATTGATCACACACTGTGCAAAAAGTATAAAGTACATTGCTTATAGTTCAAAAATATAAAGAAACAGCTTTCCTGTACAAAGCTCTAAGTATTTAACAACTCTTACCCACCCAATCAAAGTACTGAAATTGCTAAAAGATCTTTATCTTGGTGATGAGAAGTAATAGCATGTTCTCAGAAGATGAGCTGAAGCCTCCTACCGGTAGTTTGATTCTTGTTGAGTGGAATAGAGATCTCTACATAATATTGTCAACGTCACTCATCAGTGCTTGTTAAGCCCTGGTGGAAGTCAGTAAGAAACTGAGATTCTGGACAAACTTTAGCAGCATAAAAAGAAGACTCCATAGAAGATATTAATTTTGACTGACTGGGAAAAAATTGAGTGTTTTTAAGTTGGTGGAGGTCCATTAATATATCGTAGCATTGGGTAAAAAGAACGAGCAAAGTTGTTGGTTTGAGTACAGCTATAGTCTTCTTCCGAGACAGGGATCAAGGAGGCCAAAAACAACAAGAGAAGGAGGAACAACTGTAAAGGTAATGCTGCTCGTAGGACACGATAGAAGAAAGCATTCTTCTTGGGTGCAAATGAATTGGTCTCTTCCTTCCCCTCCATCCTGCAAACAGAGGACAACTTATAAACAGGGCAAGCCACTTGTATATAAACAGAAAGCAAACCTCTCTCCTTCTGGCACTGATGATGTTGGTAACTAGTTGGTAACATCTGCAAGAAAACAATCAAGTTCAGAGACCACCAAGGACCTCACAATTTACAAACTCTCTTGTACCAAGTGAGATTATGATTCCATCTAGTCCTAAATTGCCTGACTGGCAGCACCTCTTCAAGACTTGGCATACCAAATGTCATCGTCAAAAATGATTTCTGGGTTGAATTCTTGCAAAGTATTGTTAAGAATTGCTTCAGAATGAACTATTTTTGTGGTTTGAACTATTAATGCTTGTAATTCTACACCAAATCCCATGGTTTTTAATATTAAGTGTCATAAATATTTCTCAGCAAGTCATACATTGTGAAAACTATAAATGCTTAGACACTATAGCAACCATACAACTACTGTCTAACAATTGAATTCAACATGACATTGTGATCATGCAATTACCATGCTTTGAACTAGGGAGAAGAAGAGAAGGCTGACTCTTTCATTCCCTTCCATATTTCTGACACAATTTATGTCACTGAAGGAGAATCCAATGAATTTAATTCAAACTCAAATGAATTTCTATTTTAAGGGAAATGCAAATATTCATTCATCCATTGGAGCTGTTGGGGATTTTGGGTGGGTGGGTGGGAAGAATTACATCACCTCTCCTTCCTTCTACATGATCCTAAGTTGTTCAGCATTTCCTACAGTTAAGCAAATTTGCATTCAAATAATCAATATTTCTTATTGGAGTCTAAAGCTATTGTAGGATTGTGATACTAATTTTCAGTTCACAGAAGAAACCATTTACTGAAAAACATTACCTGACACTGCTGCTGCTATCACTCTGCAGGAACTTCTTTTCATCAACCTGTAGATATTTAAAATGTGATTACTACTGCTGTCTTAAATTTAAACACCAAAGATACCAAATGCACACATATTTAAACTGCATATCAATCCAGTCAGCCTTGCAGTATTAAGGCTGTACAATGCATCCCCCACCCCCCTGACTGCCATGGCTTCTATACTGTTAGTTATCATGGGGTCCCAAGAATATACTAGCATAGATAATGTATCTTTTAACATGCACACAAACAATAGATTTTGCTTGATTGTGTGGGCAAAATCATGAGAGTCAGCACCCAAAAGCATACACAGGTAATCCTCGATTTACAACCACAATTGAATCCAAAATTTCCATTGCTAAGCAAGAAAGTTAAATAAATTTTGCCACATTTTTTTTACCTTTTTTGCCACAGTTGTTAAGTGAATCACTGCAGTTGTTATGTTAGTAACATGCTTGTTAAATGAAATTTTGCTTGTCAGAAGATCGCAAAAGGTGATTGTACGACCCTAGGACACTGCAACTGTCATAAGTACATGCCAGTTGCAAAGCATCTGAATTTTTATCAGGTGAACATGGGGATGCTGCAATGGTCGTGTGAAAAACCATCATGTCACTTTTTTCAGTGCCATTGTAACTTTGAATAGTCACTAAATGCATGATTGTAAGTTGAGGACTACCTATAAAGTCTGAATGATGACAGAGAAAAAGAAACAAATTAAAGGGAAAATTGTTTTACGAAATGACCACCAAACAACTTGCCTGATTTTTAGAAACAGGAGATTTCTCTGATAATTGATGACAGGTTCCAGAATCCAATTCTTCCCCATTCACCTGAAATGTACTTATGTCCTAGGAGGGAACAACAAGAAGAAAGCCTTGCCTCTGTTATTTCTCCAAAGTTAGAATTGGAGTAATCCGATTTAGATCATACAGTCCAGCCTACCTGTCTTCCTTGTGAGGCCTTTAAGTCACATGAAACTCCTTCAAGAAGCTGTTTAAGCTTCTTCCCAATAACATGGACCTTCTCATTAGCTTCAATATATTCTTCTCCATCAAGTTTTACAAGCAAATATGCAGCAATTTCCTGGAGAGTATTTACTTGAAGTTGCCGTTCCACAAGCTCTTTTTCCAGTTGCTTAAAAGTATGTAAGAGGAAACATTAATAACCATAGGAAGCTGCCTCCTAGAGAATCATACCACTAGTTCATCCACCCACCTCACTCTGGCTGATTGTAGTATTTGCAGGGGATTCTTGGATTAGAGATGCAGCTGAACATCTGGACTTTATACATGCAAACAATATAACAATACTTTCCAATGAATTCTGCTTCATATGAATTAAACATATATTAGGATTATAGTATTCCAATGCCCCAAAGCCAAAACTAGATGCTTGGGATTCCAACACCCGATCAAATACATGTGAGTCAACCATGCTTGGCCCCTACACTAAATAGACAATGGGTTGCAATAACCATGGTTGGTTGAACCCCTTGTTTATATATAATTCTAAATCAAGAATGAATGACCTATGATATAATGATAGATCTACAAAACATGCTATAGGCACTTCAAAAGGTAAGTAGTACTAAGCAAAATAATAATAATAATGGGCAAAATAAGGGGAAAAACATTAAAACTTAACTATTTATAAACAACAGCTAGGTTCATACAACATGCTAACACAAAGTCACAATAAGCCATAATATGAATTACATGATGGGTGAACCGGGTTGATGGTATATGTTTCTGGGTTTATCTAGGGTCTGATTCCTACTGTACATTTTCAAATCTGATTTGGAGATGTAATGAAATTTATGGAAGCGATTTATGAGCTCTGTAGTGAGGAACAGAGCAAGTCCCATTGTTCAAAGGGAGGTCCAGTGGATAGTGCTGAATATAACAGAGATGCAACAATTTATCTCCAGATGCTTCAGGTTTTTTTTCCAAATTTACCATTAATTCCTTCCGACTTTCCTGTATTCTATGAGGATCAGCATTTGGATCCTTGACTTGTGCTTGGTGCCTCCGTGTCTCTGCAGCAGCCAGCCATAGCAGCAGTTTCTGATTCTGTTCATGAAAATCCTGCAGAAACAAGTGCCCATTTTTCAGAAAATAATGGTATAAGAACACATTAACTAGCCTAAAGATGTAACTTTGTGGCAGCTGATTCATTAAAACTACAAATACTCCTCAACTTACAATTGGGACTGGAATTTTCATCATTAAGCAAGGCAGTTGTAAAATGTAACTGCATCGCTTAGCAGTGGCGATTCCTGCCGTTCCAATTGTCATAATTAACCAAATCCCATGTTGTTGGGTGTTGTTAGATGAGGAAACTTCCTGCCAACTTCCCGCAATGAAAGTCACGAGGGCAGGAAATTGCAAGTTTTAGGTAAGCAGCTAGTGCTGGATGAGGGGACAAAGCAAAGAGGTGTGCAGCCGAAGTGCAGTCTGGGTTGGGGAGGGTGTGCAGTAGTGTGTAAGAAGCATGATGAGGGTTGAGGAGGATGCATGAAGTGCAAGTGAATGCAATGTGGGTTGGGGAGCATGCGATGTGAGGGGCTGCATGGGAGGCACAAGTTGGATGCACAAGCAACATAGAGCTGTGGGAAAGTACAAAGCCGGGAGAGGCTTATGCCAGGGATTTGTGATTTCCCCTGCTGGCTACTCCATTGACTTTCTGGGGATGCTGTCTGGGAAGGTTGAACATGGTGCTAATACGACTGCAGGGTACTGGAACTGACTTTAAGTGTGAACTTCTTGCTAAGTGCCTAGATTGCAATCATGTGACTATGGGAGGACTGGTTTCTGGGATGGCCAGAACTCAGGACTGGCAGTAACCACTATTCATTCATCATAATTTTAAATGGTCACTGAAGAAACATTGAGGCTCCCTGTACATCGGCATTTGCTAGCCTATTAATTTTAACTTATTAAAAATAAGATACAAATATAATTGTGCTATTTACCTGGCAATGAATGAGAGCTTTTTGTAAATTCTTCTTCCAGTTTTCCAGTAAAATATTTGCCTTCTCCCATCGTAAATTTACCCGTCGAAGTCTATTCTGAAGCTCCTTGCATCCAGTGCTATCTGTTTGCTTGAAATCTTTGCTGGTCAGATTAACGGACAGTATGAGGGCCTTGTAGTTATTATAGGCTTTAAACATATCCTGATAAGGAAAAAACAAATTTTGAGTTCTTTGTAAAAATAAATAAGCAGCAATTATGATTTAAAAAGCAGCACCAAAATAAAATTGGAAAAAAATCCTTCTATTTATTAGATGTATATACCTTTACTGCAGTATATACCTTTACTGCAGGAGCTCATGCAACATTCATAGGGCTACCTCCTCTACCATTTTTTCTGCCATAGCAATCCTGTGATGGAGGATGGGCTGAGAGGTGATTGGTCCAGACACTCAGTGACTTTCCATGACTAAGATTGGACTCTGATCAACCCAGACCACCATCTTAGGTAAACCACACTGGCTCTCTGTGTGTTCTACAAATCGATTATCAGTATTCTATAGTATATTCTACAAATTAGACAGAAAAGGTGATAAACTACCTTAAAACTAAGCACATTTGATTTGTGCTTAGATTGCTAAGCACATTTGATTTGTGCTTAGATTGTAAGCCGCCCTGAGTCTTCGGAGAAGGGCGGGATATAAATGGGATTAAAATAAAAAAAATAAAAATAAATAAAAACTAGTAAAGTTGATTTTATTATTGTTAGTACTGGCATCCTGATTATTGTAAAGTCCTGTGTGAAAGTTGGATCCATTCATTTCACTGGAATCTATCGTTATACTATGAGTGCTTTTTAATGACTGAACTTCAGGATGTCCTTTTTGTATCAAGTGGTTTTCAGGTGGACTTCTGACTCAAAAGAGCCCTATTGTCATCAGCATGTTACAAGTAGTCCTTGACTTATGACCACAATGGAGCCCAAAATTTATGTTGTTAAGTGAGACATTTGTTAAATGAGTTTTGCCCCATTTTATGACATTTCTTGCCCAAGTTGTTAAGTGAATCACTGTAGCTGATAAGTTAGTAACCTGGTTGTTAAGTGAATCTGGCTTCCCCACTGACTTTGCTTGCCAGATATTTCCAAAAGGGGGAAATCACATGACTCCGGGGTGCTGCAATGGTCATAAGTATGAGCCAGTTGCCAAAGCATCTGAATCTTGATCACATTATCATAAGGATGCTGCAAAGGTTGTAACTATGAAAAGCAGTCATAGTCATTTTTTTCAGTGCCATTGTAACTTTGAACGGTCATTATATGAACTGTTATAAGTCGAGGACTACCTCTATAGAATGGAAAAAATGCAACATCCAGAGACAAAGACAGCACCAAGGGTATGAACAAGGGGATCCACAGCTTGCATCGTTTGCATGCACGTGCACAGACAGCACTTTTGTGGGACTACGGGTAGTCTTTAACTTACAGTCATTCATTTAGTGACCTTTTGAAGTCACAGTGAGACTGAAAAAAAGGGACCTATGACCATTTTCACACAACCGTTGCAGCGTCACGAGATCAAAATTCAGACGCTTGGCAACTGGCATGTATTTATGACGGTTGCGATCATCTTTTGCAAACTTCTGGAGAGCAAAATAAATGGGGAAGTCAGATGCACTTAACAACTGGCAGCATTGTGGCAAGAAAGATCATAAAATGGGGCAAAATTCACTTAACAATTGTCATATTTAGCAAGAGAAGTCGAAGGCTATCTATATTAGGCAAAGTGAAAGAAGCACCAAGCAATATCTGATTATCTACTTTTGAAAAAAAGGTTGCGAGGCTAGGCAATCTGTCGGAACAAGCAATATGCTGCATATGTTGACCACAGAGATTGTTTTTCTTTTTCAGCTTTTTTTAAAAAATCACCTTCAGTTTCTTGACTCTCTGCTCTATGGCCTGCATACTGTTGACTGCTTGTGGTTCTGCCTCCTGAAACCTCTCCATTTCCTCTTCCATCTTATCCAGCCAAATATCAATGTTGGTAAGGTCAGCATTCAGCTGTTGCCACTGCTGCCACGTTTGCTTCATTCTCAGCTTGTTGCTTAGGTCTTGAACTTGAATAAGTTCCCATCTTTCAATAGCCCCTGAAGTTTAATACAAAATTATTCAGTTAAAAAAAAAACCAACAACTTTGACTCAGATCAACATTATTTTGGGCACACGCCGGTCTCTTTTGAATTCAACTTATACTAGTCCCACAAACTAATTACAATATGAGAATGAAATCTGAATCAATTTCAGGATAGCATTTTAAAGGCTGTGCCTCTATTACAGGGGTCTTCAAACTTGGCCCATTTATGTCTTGTGGACTTTCCTCAGCCAGTGTGTCCCTGATTTAGGGGAAGGATTATTCTAAAATAGAAATTTATTATGTTACCTCTGGATTCTGCCAGCCTAATTCTCCTGTGTGTGAACATTAAGCCAGAAATAAAGGCAGAGACACTCTTGGGATCAGAAGGACTATTTTATTTAATGTGCTCCTTCCCAACTACTTACTCAGGGTACTTTCTATCTGACCAAATCTGGAGTAGAAGCAATAAGAACATATAAATAGACCTTTCTCCTTTGTAAAGCTTAGATTATAAATGTTTGTCACTTGGGAAATCCATTTAGACCTTCCGTAATGATGTTTCAGTGTAAGTTGAACATCTCAGAATTTTGGGAGATCTTTGGTCTGATCAATGTTTGATTTTGTTTTCTGTCAAATTCCCTTGCCTTTTTTCATCTAAATTTCAGTTTGCTCATCTTTCCATTGTATATTAGATATTCTGATGGTTGTATTTTAAATTAATAGCATGTATTCATATTACAGTTGCCTCTTTCCCCTTCCTTTTCTCTCTCTGTTGAGATTTAAGGAGCTTACATTCATGTATTTATGTACCCCATTTTTCAGTTAAGAGAAATGTAACATTGATGATGCTATTACATGGAGAAAAATTAAATCCTAAATAATTGCTACCTTCACATGTAAACAAATATATTTTAAAAATTAACAGGAATCATGGCTAACATACCTGGTTGTTTCTCTATGGCTGAAACACCAATGAAATTCTGGCTGTCTTGAGAATCTTTACTAGGCAAGATCATGGAAATGTTTTTTATGTCATCTACATTCCTAGGGCTCACCTGAAATACCCAGATCAAAAAGTAAATAAGTCTTCTGGCAATGGATCATCTTCTCAAATTTATAGCACAGATTCACAGCCATCTATACTTATTGAGAAATTTATAAATGGAACATAATTTTTATATCCCTATTTTCTCATGATATATAGGCATCCCAGACTTACATTGGCTGGTTTGTAGAATGTGCTGGATTCTTCGTTGTTTGGTAAGATACTTCTAACCATCTCTTCCTGGTTGTATGAATGCTTTCGGCAAACTGGGTGTTCTGAAGGATGCCATATGTGAGTTTCAGCAGATTTCCCTGTTGTGCGACATGGTTAAAAAAAAGCCACAGAAAATTAGATGTAAGGATGAAGGGAGAAAAATAATTAAAAGCATTTGCAGAGATGGAAGGATGGCATGACAAAAAATGGATAATATTGCCATTTGCTTTGCAAAGCATGCTTGTTTGCAAACATGTTTCAGCAGTGTTTCATGGGCAGTGAAATGAGAGCCATGCAGTTATGAGGATATTTTTTTCTGAAAATGCCCAAAGAATATGTGAGTTCTTACCACCATCAAAAAGAAGAGTTTGGAAAAGTTTGAAAAGCGCTTCTAGGCTTGATGCATGGCGCCAGCAGTAAGCAGAATGAGGTAGTTTATTTCAGGAGGCAGCTTTGGGGATTGCATTATAGGTCACCTAATGGTAACTTAGTGTATTATATATATTTTTACCATTAGACTTTTAGAGAGATGCCACTCAATTTTTCTGTCTGAAATATCAAAATATATTCAGCTTCTTGGGCTGAGAATGTGATTGGTCAACAAAGATTTTCACATTTGTATAAGGTTCTGTTCAAGAAGGTATCTGAACCTTAGTTTTTGCTAAACAGTAATGAGTTCTCATTTGTTTTTGGCTACAGATATAAGGAAAGATCCAGATTGTCCTGTCAGACCCTAAACTGAATGGCAAAGGGAGCTTTTAAAGCAAAGCTAAGTTGTCCTACGGATGAAAAGAACCAGCAAAAATGTCGATGCATGCCACATGGTGAGGAACAAGCAAGGAAGGCCTTGATGCCTTTATACCGGTATGGAGAACTAAAAATGCATCGTCTTAACTTAGGTAGAGACATGTGGGGATGGTGTAGCATTAAATAAACAAAAGAAAAAAGAGAATCCACCATGAGCCAATTGGTGCATGGTGTTGATACAAGCTAGGGAATCAGAAACCTGCATATGAGGAAGGTGTGAAGAGCACAGCGTGCGGCACAGGGAAACTGTCATGTTGAGACACATGCAGTAGCAGGTGCCTACCAGAAGCTGCTTTCAAAGCTTTTGTGGTCATTTTAAGATATGCCTCAGGATGCTCAGTGATTTCTACATCTGAAAAAAGAATAACGTCACCATTTGCTTTGCAAAAGAGTCTGTTCACTCTTCCCTTCCCACCCTGCAAGAATGTAGCATTACAGCAGCCCCAGATGGATCCTGTTAAATATCTATTAATTTAGCATTCTTTTTTTAAATACAACTAGTGGTCAAAATGCCCTGAAGTAAAGTATAAAGGCAACAACAATTTAGCTATATGGCCTTGTAAAAATATTCACTGTTCATTTCTTTTTGCTATTCTTTTAAAACTGTTAATTGTCCTAATAGTTCTAAGAAGAAAAGGTAAAAGAAGAAAAGGCCACTAAGTAGGTAGGTAAAGGGGATAAATAAATGGGCAGAGGCCCTCAATGGTTTTTCCTTTATTATGTTTATGATTTCTGTCTCCTCCAACGTTTGCTGATATCAGAAAGTTTTCAAAAGACTCAAATACAAGGCTTTCAAACAATGATTGCAGTGAGGCTCTGATTGGGGAAAGCCAAATTCGTATTTTAAAAATGTCTTCTGAATTTTTTTTTAAATATTTGAGGCAACTGCAAATGCTTTAAGGAAGAAGGATCACTTTCTCCTTAAGTAATACATATATAGAGTGTATCCTACCCAGGCACGTTGACTGACCCAGTTCACAGTAATTTCCGCTTGATTTTCTATTTGGGAAGAGCCACATGGGAAATAGAAAACCAGAACATCTACCGGGGTGAAATATTTACACAGCGTTGTTTTTTTTCCTCACAATTACTTCTTGCTTTCCTATCTATGCATTTAAAACTTTTCTTAAAGTAATTTGTAAACTACTCTGAGTCACTTAGATAGTAAGAAGGCAGTGTGTAGATTTAATAAAGAAAATAAATAAGTACAAATTGAACAAAAAAGGAGCTGAAATACAGAAAGAGAAACAGTTCATCCCCCCCCCCTACATGTTTA
Organism: Vipera ursinii; assembly: GCF_947247035.1. Taxonomy (NCBI): domain Eukaryota; kingdom Metazoa; phylum Chordata; class Lepidosauria; order Squamata; family Viperidae; genus Vipera; species Vipera ursinii. The sequence goes on along the minus strand of NC_139512.1, from coordinate 29,164,624 downwards.
TCAGCATAACATGTTCTCTGTTTTAAGTAACTAGCATATCAGGAAGCACTATGCTAAATGTTTCACTTGATGTGGTAGTTTTTGGCATGCAATGATGCTTTACCAACATAAGCAAATTAATTTATAGCTGGTCTATTTATCAATATTATGCAGCACAGTACAATATGACTAACAGTGGCTCTCCAGAGTTACAAATAAAAATATTTCAAGTCAACATGTCAGGTATAGTTCACTGCCGAGAACCTCTCCTCTCCTTCAAAAATATTATATTCTCCACAGCTGTAGAATTGAAATTGTTCAGTTCAGATATGACGGATAAATATGTTTATTTCACCATCTATCCATTCTTAATTTTTCCACTCTCACCCTAATTCTATCCCATTTTTTCTAATATATGAATTTTTGTTCTGCCTAGTGTTCTGATTTTGTAGACAATGTGTTATAATGCATTTTTGTATGTCTAATGTATCTTTTTATATCTATTCTCCCCTAGTACCTAGTTATGTATAGCTTTTTCAATGGAGAACAGCATTACAGTATAATCTTTAGGGCAGACATGTCAAATTCACGACGTCATGTGACGTTGTGTGATGTATTGTAACTTTTTCCCCATTGCCGGCAATGGGGTGAGTGTAGTTTCCTCATGACACATCTGGCCCGTGGGCTGGCAATTTGAGACCCCTGCTTTAGGGGATGAATACTGACAAATTATTGTATTTCAGTTTCTGCATTGGCTCTCATAGGGCAAATTATTAGAATTATATTTTAATTTGCAACGTTGCATTTTAAGGCAACCTGAACAAATTTGTCTTTAATTCTTATGTCTGGATAGCTTTCATTTTACTTTTCCATCTTGTTCTGTGTAATATATAAAATGGGTATGACTAAATTTGGAGCAATGCAAAACTCAATTGCTGAGGGTTCAAAATTAGAATAGAATAGAATAGAATAGAATAGAATAGAATAGAATAGAATAGAATAGAATAGAATAGAATAGAATTCCAGCCCCCTGCTCAAGCAGGAGAACCTATACCATCTTAGACAAGTGACTGTCCAGTCTCTTCTTAAACCCTCCAGTGTCGGAGCACCCAAGATTTCTGAAGGCAAGCTGTTTCATTGGTGAATTGTCCTCACTGTTAGGAACTTTCTCCTTAATTTCAGGTTGCTTCTCTCTTTGTCCTGCCCTCTGGTCCTTTGGAGAATAATTTGACCCCCCCCTTCTTTGTGGCAGCCTCTCAAATACTGTAATACTGCTATCATGTCACCCCTATTTCTTCTTTTCTTTAGACTAGCCAAACTCAAGTCCCGCACCCATTCTTCCTACATTTTAGTCTCCAGGCCTTGGATCATCTTAGTTGCTCTTCTCTGAACTTTTTCCAAGGTCTCAATATCTTTTTTGTAATATGGTGACCAAAATTGGTTGCGGTATTCCAGGTGTGGTCTCACTGGGGTTTTATAAAGCAGCACTAATACTTTGCGTGATCTTGATTCTATGCCTCTGATTATGCAAGCCAGGATTGTATTTTTTAATTAAATTTTAATTAAAAGCTAGGTGTGTTTGGATCATGTAACTGTTTGTGTGTTTGCGTGTATTAACATTTCTGGATAGGAGGGTGGGTTGGAATTTACCTGAGAGTGCGCTGAAGAATGAATCCTCTTCCTCATCCTCAGGGGAGGAAGAGCCTCCCACATCTCCGGTGTGGTCCCACTCCAGTGGAATGGAATCAACGCTGACAGGGGTCTCACAGCCAGACCTCTCGGGACCCCCTGCGATGGGCAGGAGGTGACAGAGAGACTGCTGCGAGGGTGGCCCCTCCTTCTTTGGCCAAGGATCAGTTTGCATCTCGCTTGCATGGTCTGAATCAGCTTCATTTTCTGAAGTCCCTTTTTCGTCTTCCAGTCCCTCAAGAAGACAACAGAAATACTGATATTGAACACAACTATTAACATGAATTAATTCTGAAACCACTTTGTGCTCTCAATGTTCAAGAAAAATGGGAATCCTCCAAAGTAGGATTACTTATTTGAATTTATTAGCTGCCCAACAATAACAGACTCTTAGTTACCTACTCCCTTCTTTCTTCTAAACCAATATTTCTCAGCGTTGGCAACTTTAAGATGGATGGACTTTAACTCCCAGAATTCCCCACCCAAACTGAGTTGAAGTCCACCCATCGTAAAGTGGTCAAGGCTGAGAAACACTGTTCTAAACCATTTAAACCATCAGTCAAAATGCTAGTTTCTTAGCAGTGATACTCGAGTGGAGATATTGTTTATGAAGGAGAAAGGCAATCTGTGATCAAAACTCCATTTAATGGTCACCAGGCATGCTTCTGACATTTGGTGGCACACCCACCACTTTTCAGTAGTATAATTTCTGGATGTAGATGTCAGTGGAAAGGTATTGTTTCTAAAATAAAGGGCCACATGTGGACCCTTGTTACATTCTACAAGAGACATGGGGACAAAATAAGAAAATAAGTCAGTTTCTCTCTCTCAATTTCTAACTGCCTTGCATTTCCCCAAAATGGAATGGTAGGTACAAGTAAGTTAATAGTTGTGTTAGAGGTGAGGGCAGCAAGAGAGAAGGGTGACAGAACAAGATCTCATTTACCAAAGCATTTACCATAAGCCTACATCCCTCCTAGCTCTAATATCTTTTCTTCTTTAGGCCTAGATTCTTCTGCCACTGAATATTCTCCTTAAGAAACAAAAAGTTGTGAGCCTGTTAGAGATTAAATCTTGCTAAAACCTTTTAAAATAAATAACCTGCCCTTTAATTAGAACAAAGTGTTCTTATTCCGTCTTCTAAAGTTGTGTTTAATTTGTCACACACAGACATACCCACCCATCCAAATACATAAATGCATACATAGTCTTTCTTGTTAAAATTCAGAGCAGACAGGCCTCCCAGATGATCTACATCTAATCATTAATTAGACCCTATCTGCTTAGATTCCAGGGCACCTGGAATCAAAGAAAAAACAGTTTGGATATAATAATAACCCTTTCCTTAACTCGGAAAAAAACCCAGTGTTTTAATTATTGGAAGTTTGGAGAACACATCTTCCATTCCTTTTATTCTTTATCTACGTGGCTTTTGAAAATGAATCTATGGGCAAAGACACAACATGGGTTCCAGCAAAGATACAACTTCCTTAGCTCTTACTGGGTGCCAAGATGTCAGTCTTTGGTGGAATCGGGCTACTCGGCCAAACACTTCCTGGCAGTAACTACAAAATTCTTCTAGTTCCTCTTCGAGTATAATGGCATCCTCTGGTTCACTTTTTTGAATCAGACATTTCCCAGAAGTAATCAGCTCATCAATCTTACTGGTATTTAGCATTATTTCTCTCTGGAAACCCTGTTTAAAAGACAGATAATTATAATTCCTAAGTATTACTGCACAGATTAATTAATTTAGTGCAATTCAGATAAATCAATCACATAAAGAGAGGTTAGGAACATATAAGAAGAAGCACACAATATTTCAGCATGGAAAAGTTTGGTGAAAAGATAGATAAAGCAAATAAAGCTGTATGTCCGCTCTTCAAGAAAAGTTCTGCCTTTTCTAAAGTTATTAGTTTTCTCTAACCCTGAATACAGAAATCTTAATTTATTAACTGAATCACTTTTAATTGATTTGGGATGCAAATTGCTTTCTAGATCTTTCAGGTGCTTGCTGAGAGAAAGAAGATGTGGCAAACTAGCCTTCTGAACCCCAAAAAACAAAGGCTAAGAGACATGGTCAACCCCAAAACATAAGTAATATGTACACTTCCTCACTTACTGAGATACACAAGAGGAAAGCCTTGCTTTCTGGGAACCGCAGAGCAGTTGGAATTTGGGGCTACAGTACTTCCAATAAACTATTTCTGGTTTGTGTTTGATTATATGTGAGCTTTGGCCAAATGCGAATGGAGAATATGCTCTAAATCTGGTAGAATCCCATACACATTCCTATACAAATATCACTTCCAATTAATTTAAATAGATTTTTGTGCACAAAGAAATATGTATATAGCTTGAACCTCTCCAATGAAATCTATATTGAAGTTACTATTGATGATGTGCACGCACACACAAATCTTTGTTTTTTGTATTATGTTGCTAGACTGAGGTTAATATGGATATAATTTATTGGTTGGACTCATAGCATAGTCTTTTTGTACTGTTTGCTCTAGTTGTTTCAGTCCAGGCTGCCTGTTTTTGTGATTTTTAATTGTTTTACTCTTTATATGGATTTTGTAAGCATCTAGAGACTTTTGGAGAGAGCAGCCAAACTAAATTGAATAAATTAAATTATTGCTCCCTATCAGCCATTTAGAAGTCCTTCATTTGGGTGGAATTATTGGGGGAATCACCTACAATATACAAATAAAAAAATGAGGCTCCTAGGATCATTTAATTTCTTAAGCCAATGGTATAGCCTCTTGAATGCCAAAACCAAAGGTGAAAGTTATAAAATACTTAAGATTTTTATTGATGGTGAGTGCAAGAGCTGGATAAGGGAAATCAGCCCAATAGAACCAATATAAGTGAAGCTAATTTTTTATTCTGATACAAGAATGGTCCTGCTAATATCAAGCATGGATTTCCTAGTCTCATATGTTGCAGTAACCAAGAAGGAATTAAGCCAGACTGGCCATGAGTGGTGGTGATCAGTTCTTGATATAAAAGAGACCTCAAACTTATTATTATACATATCCTAAATGTAGCTTTGTTTTATTTAGATAGCGAGCAGATTAAATAGTGTTCTTTAAATTTATGGGGCTCCTATCAAAGAGTTTAAGTGAATTTAGTAGATATACTAAGCACCAAATACAAGCACCAGGCTCAGATAATCAGTAGGACGTCTGAAACCCATCTCCCCCAATCTGTTATGGAACAATTTCCTTTCTTTAAAAAAAGTCAATATTTACATTAAGCTGCCGCATTTTGTCATCAAAATCACTCTTTGAGAAATGTTCCACATTTGTCAGCTGCAGATCCATTTCCGTTAACCACACCAGGATGATGTTGTCCTTTGTTCCCATAAATTCTTCCCATTGATTGGTAAAGTGCTAAAGGCAATAAAATAATACAGATACTCAATGCAATAGTTATCATAAAACACACACTGTCCTTAAAAAACTGCTATTTATTAACATCTTAAAGTGTGTTGATGTGCTATATCAGGAACCAATGAAGAAAAAATGAAAATTCATTCACTCTAGCTTGTATCTCAAGCTGTAAATTTCACAGAGCATATTTGGTAATCTTTCTGATTAAGGTCACTCAAATGTTGTTAGTTAATTATATAAATGTAATGATTAGATTTGGGTTTTTCTTCTCTGCCAAAGAGTTTAGAGCAGTATACAAAATTATTTTGCATGCCTCACAACAATCCTACAAGACAGTTAAGTTTGAATCTGCGTGTGACTGGTCTAATGAATGTAATGACTAAAAAGGATTTGAAGCTAAATCTCCTGCTTCTTAGTTTGACCTAATCACATTTAGTTCTCCTCATGATTTAAATTCAGTACTGAATCAAAGTTTGTGCATGCAAGAGGTAGTAGACTGAATCTCTAATGTCTCCAAATAAAGCAAGTGCTAAAGAAATAGTATAACAAAAACCCTCTAGTTTAAGGTATATTAAACAAGGTCTCATGCACATTAGAAGGGTTGGAAAATTGAGGCAGAGTCACTTTTGTGATCAGTTTATAGTTGTTAAATCCCAGCATTATTCATTTGCCTATGAACCTTTCTACGTCTTTTATTAAAGCTTATAAATGTCCATAAGTATTAACTTCTCTATAAGCATTGGAAATATTAGCATCATCCAAATAAGTTAACAATAACAATAATTTGTTTAACACAAAGTTAGATAACACACTGCATGCCAGATAGTTTGCACTTGAGTTCCCATCAGACCCAATCAGCAAGGCCAATGGTAAAGGACTTCAGAAGCTGTCATCCAAAACATTTGGAACGGGCCAGATTACCCACCTTTAGTTTATAATTGTCAAGGATTGGTAGAAACTGTTTTCTTTCTTTATTTAACAAGCACAGCACATTACAATCAGGAGGCTGTTAACTGACTAAAATCAGTCAGCGAACTCCACAGCAAAATATGGATTTGAACCCAGGACATTTTGATCTTTCTCTAATATACAATGCCTGTAGGGAGACTATAAGAGCACTCATGGCACCGTGGTTAGAATACAGTATTGCAGGCTAACTCTGTCCATACCCTGACTGACTCAAGCTTGACTCAACTTTCCATCCTGAAGATGAAGACCCAGATTGTTGGGGGCAATATGCTGACATTATAAACCACTCAGAGAGTGCTGTAAAGTACTATGGAGCATTATATAAGTCATTGCTATACTAACCACAACCCTACACCAATTTGATCTCAGATACTACAATTCTCTAATTGTGCAACTTTGAGTAAGTATAGAACTGAAATACTTTCACCTGGGAATTCAGATCGCCTAGACCCTAGGTGATAGTTCCACGGCAGCAGTGTTTCTCAACCTTGGCAACTTTAAGATGCCTGCTGGTCACGGAATTCTGGGAGTTGTATCTTAAAGTTGCCAACTCTGCACTACGGAATTCAACAGACACTTCTTCCCTCTTGTTCCCTTAAGAACACATTATCTAGACCAGAGGTCCCCAACCCCCAGTCTGTGGACTGGTACTGGGCCATGGCATGCCAGAAACCGGGCTGCGCAAACAAGCGAAGCCCATCCATGGGATGCAGACAGTATACAAAACCATGCCCCCTCCAACCCATGGAAAAACCTCTCCCCACAGAACCAGCCCCTGGTGCCTAAAAAGTTGGGGGCCTCTGATCTAGACCTCCGATACCTGCTTTATCTCCAAACCTCTTTGCAACTACCTTAAGTCTCCTGAGAATTGCTGTGACACGTTTCTGAAGATTGTCCCATCGGTGATTACCCTCATAAACCATCTGCTTGAGCTTGTTAGCTGAATCAGTGCGATTCTCACGGGCCAACCGCCGATATTGCTTATTGATTAATTCCAGCTGGGTTAGTCGCTCATGAATTTGCCGCTGAAATGCCTGAGGAAAAAAATGTATTTTATATTATTTTTTCCAAGTGATTTAAAATTAATGCATTCAAAATACCGAGTAGGAAAGCTGCTACCTAAGAAAATTGAAGAATTAAAATATAGGATATGTTTGATATTGCAATTTAAAAAATTTACCTAATTGGCATCTATACACAAAGATGGAAAAACTACAAAAGGAGTTCTTACTTCAAATTTCTTCAACTCTTCCTTGGCAGTTACGTATAAAATCTCTGAAGAGTTGGGATAGGCTGCAGTTTTCTCTGCTGTTTTCAACCAAACTTCAAAACGAGAGTAATCTTCCAAAAACTTTTGCCATAGTCGCCAAGTTGCCTCAATCCTATTGCAGAAACAAGCAGCAACAGTTTATTTCCAAATATGAATCCCTTTCTATAAGACATGTCCTGCGCCAAATTTCATTTATGTTTCAATCTAAACTGAACCAAATGAAATCCAATAAGCTATACTCAACTCAACTAAAAAAGTGCATTCAGGAATACTCCTAGCATTTGCATGGATGATGTTATAAAATCAACATCAAACAATCACACTCAGAGAGCTGGATATCCTGACCTGCATATATTCTCTTCTATTGTCATTCAGAAATATCCTGAATGAAAAATGTTCAAACTAAGTTTTAAGTAAAATGTATTCCCACCTGGATGTAAAAAGATATATGTGACCTTAACTTGAATAATTACATTCAAAAAGACATTTTTAAAGACTTGTTTCATGTTTTATAGAAAGTGCAGGTATGTATATTTGCATGCATTCCATTCTATTCCCTCATAACTCAGTTGCTATTTCTTCTTTTAATCCCAAGTCCCAAGACTTGGAATGTCAGGTTTGTAGACTGAAATATAATATAGTATTCAATCTTAACTATGCAGTCTTGGTTTGTATTCTGGCATTTTCCCAGAAACATATGCCAACATATCAATGGCAGAAAAACGTACATACCAAATATATAATTGTAGTACATGTTCTGTGCCTGGAAAATCTTACCTTGTAGCCTAGGTAAAGTATGTAAGTTAATCAAATGTTAAGTTTGTCACTTTTGTATAATATCTACTGTAGCATTTAAACATTTTAAACAATTTATTCTAGCTTTAGTTACTGCATCTAGGGGCAAGGAACTGAATCAACCATTAACATTTACATTCCCTCATATCAGACAATAAACGTATTATACTATTTCCTTAGATTTGAGGTTTTTAGTCTCAGGTTACTTAGAAACTAGAGCAATATCTCAGATAGAGATTTTCACATAATTTCTTTTTATATGGAGAATGAAACAGAGACCAATGAATTAACTGCAGCATGAACTAATGTTTCCTACACAGTAAATTACTTATCTGTTCTTTCTTTCAAGAACAGATTATTTGGACTTTTCATAGACATTGTTCATAAAACTAATGTGGATTTTTGTTTTTGAGAAAGAAAAGAAATAATGCCTCACTTCATACGCCTCTCTATAGACATGGCACAGATGTTTCTCCACCGCCTTTCTAAGCTCCTTGTTGTCTGCTGTATTGAATCACATTCGGTCTCATTGGCACAAGCATCAGAATCATGCAGCAAGATCTCACATATATTGAAGACTGATTCCACACCTGCTGTGTGCTGTTCAATATCCCGTTGCAGGTCCTACATCCATGAGCAAAAAGCCATCTCCAGTTATAGCATGAGTTTCATACAATACAGTAGAAGCAGCCACTGGAAGATCAAACATTCCATATCCCCAAAGACTTTCCTAATGATTGTTATATATTAGCCATATGATTAGTTATGACAGACTGCTGGCAAGAGATCAAATAAGTACATATACTCTTCAAATAAGAAGCTGAACATAGAACCCAATAGTGGCAATCTAACTTTTCTCCTTAACATTACACTATTTATTATTTTGGAGGTTATTATGGAGGAAAATTAAAACATTTAATTAATTAAGTATATTAAAATATTAAACTATATATATATATATCGTCCTGTGCATAGTGACATCTTGCTACTGCACTTTCCCCTTTGCGTTTTTGTAATTAAAAGCACTGATATACAAATAATATATTTGAACAGACATCAGAGACATTATTTTTCAAAGGTCTATAAACAGTGAACTCTTGTGTGAAAATGTTATTCTTATGCCTTAAAAGTTTCACAATCTTGGTATTACCTGCTACTATCAATCCTCCTTACCTGTATATCCTCAAAAATCTAGTCTCCTTTGAATCAAGCTTAACACATGGCAAATTCATGTATGCACCCATATAACTTTCTTAGCAACAATGTATAAAATGATTTGCAATTGCCTGTAATCAATCAAATACTAACAAACACCATCTAGCCTACATTGTGAAGTTTTCCTTTGAAGCCCTTATTCTATCGATTAAATTAGAAGGCCACAGGGCAGACAGAACCAATGCAACACAATGTATCCAGGTATTCTTCTGGTCAACATCCATTGAAAAGATTGCAAATTGCATGAATATAAGTATTTCTACGGAGCTTTCTTTCATTTAATGTCCAAGAGAACTTCTCAATGGATTTTCTCTTTCTTTCCTATTTTATAGAAACAAGGTGGAAGCTGACCACAGCAATTCATGATTCAGACACCTAAAGCATTCAATGAAAAGTGTAAATCTTGGACACTTTTAATTTTTTATAGGCCTTCCAAGTAAAGTGATTGGTTTTCTGGACTACAAGATCTTCTATATGAAGCTAATAGAATGATCTAACTCAACATTTTGCTAGTACAGTAGACAAACATATACCTCTAAAGTTTACAAGCAGGGCATAAAAACAGCAGCATTCCTAGTTGTTTATTCTGCATTTGTTCTTCAATAAACTGTGTCTAAAATTTAGAGGTTCTGCTTCAGTATTCTATGTTAGATATACTACTAGAGAGTATCCCCCATCCAGTATTTTTTGTGTGTGACTAGATTGGGGTGCATACTGAGTTTGTAGACAATTCTTAGTGCTATAATATATCACTGCACCACAACTAAAGCCAGTGCCTCAATCTGAGTTGCTAACGAAGCTATAAATAATTGGAAATATTATTTTGGCAGGAGAGATAAATCAAAGAAGAATGTCTCTGAAAGACCACATCTGGAAAATGCAATATTTCATAATAGATGGAAATCACAATTTGAAGAGAAAATAAAGGAATTAGAAAAGCTTTATAAAGCCAGTCCAGATGGACAAGTAGTAAGAAAGTTAAATAAAGAATTAGTTATGTAGAACTTCAGCAGAAGATAAAATATGCCAAGCAAAATTAGGTTGTAAATGCAAACAAATCAAGGAAACCTCTGGCTTATCTAATTAGAAAAGAAAAAGAAGGATGCTTGGAGCAACAGAGAAAGAAAAATTATTACAGTCTATACTAGAATAAAAAATAGAGGAATTTCTAAAAAAATTAAGAAATTATATTCCAGATAAAAAAATTGACAAAGGAAATTTAGAAACATATATTTAAATTTTAAAGCCTACAATTTTACACAAGAACATAGATAAATCTTATGGAAATTAACAATTTAAGAGATTAAAGAAGCAATACAAATGAATAAGGCACCAGACCCAGATGGGCTGATCACCCTCTATAGTATAAAAATGTAGAAGAAAACTGAACAGAACCATTACTGAAGACGATGCATGAAATTCAAATAATAAAAACATTACCAAACTCTTGGAAATAGGAATATATAACACAGATATACAAAGAAGGGGATGATCCCAGGAACACTAATCGAGATAAACACTAGCCAAACTCTTTCAGTTCTACTTTTTTCCACCCTACCTGCTGCTCTGCGAGTCTCCTCTGTATTTCTTGATCATCACAGATGTCATAAACAATAGGTTTAGAAAGCTCAGATTCAATGCGTGCCAGCCACATATGAAGATGACTCATGTTTCTGTCCAGCTGTTGTATGAAAGCAAAGGTATCTTTCAACTTCTTCACTCTGGAAGGAGGAAAGGATACATAATCAAGAATACCATACAGCATGTAAGAAAGGCTGTCTGTATATTTGTGCAGAGTTGTGACATGTCACTTTTCATTTAACTGAATTTCAATAGACATCAAGCTTTGCATTTAATGCAGTAACTTACCCCAAGCTGCTGCCTTGAAGCTATTTTGGAGAATTACTCAAGTCATCCCAACCAACATTTGGAGAAAGCTGAAGTTCAACCCAATCAAGATGGGGGAAGCAACCATACAATCAAATTACTACTTGACTGCTGACACCCCTTTAGAGCAAAGAACTATATGGTTCGAAAGAGCCATGTAACTCTTTCCGACAGGTAATTTGTATAAATATATTAATTTCTGAATCATCTGTCACCTTAGTATAGAAGTGTTTATCCCAGAAGTACTTTCTTACATCTGACAGAGACAGCCCTTTTGCTTCCAAGTACAGTCCTCTACTTACAACAATTTATTTAGTGACCGCTCAGTTACAATGGCACTGAAAAAAGTGACTTATGACAGTTTTTCAGTTATGACCTTTGCAGCATGATCATGTGATCAAAATTCAAATGCTTAGCAACTGGTTCATATTTATGACTGTTGATATGTCCCAAGGTCACGTGATCCCTTTTGCAACCTTCTGACAAGCAAAATTAAGATTCACTTAACAACCAAGTTACTAACTTATCAACTGCAGTCATTCACTTAACAACTATGGCAAAAAAAGGTTGTAAAATGGGGCAAAACTCACTTAACAAATGTCTCACTTAATAAAAGAAATCTTGGAGTCAATTGTGGTCATATGTCGAGGACTACCTGTATTAGAAAACTTCAATTTGCAGCAAAATTCTAGGCTGAAATAGGATCCTGGATACTGATCACATATTTTGATATCCCTAAATTAGTAAGCTGTTGGAGGAACCCATTAGTTTCCTGATCATCATCTTGCTCTTCTCTGCAACTTTTCCACTTTCCCTAAATCTGTTAAAAGTGATATTCCCAGAGCCATATTCTTTTCTTCCCCTATAGCAGTTGTATCTTTCAAAATTTGGAATTACCACCTGTCCAAAGTTACAGTATATCAATATGGAATATGCAGATAATACAAAACAAGATAAAAAATACTGGAATGTGCAGAGATGGACAGATTAACTATGAGATTGAAAGATAAAGAAGAGACAGAATACTACCAAATCTGGGAGTCATTCTACAAACAGCTAGAGGAAAGAACCAAGGATTAGGAATTGATTATGTATTAGCGCTTTTGAATCCAGACAGCACGCTGGTTGAAAAATTAATACATGTATGTAAGAGAAAAGCTAATAAAATCTTTATAAAAAAAATACAAAACAAGATCAAGGGACCTGGAACATTATAAAGCGTCTGATGTCAGTCTGATGAAGGCCAAACTAGTACATAAGGCAGGATAAAAATGAAATAAATAAATATTCCAAATAGGAGAAAGATTTACCATGTTTCCACAGAGACATCATGAGCAATGTGCAACCACAAGCCTTTGTGTAAATGGATTCTACTCATGCCAGATTCCATGGGGTGGCCGGGGGGGAGTGGGGGGGGGAGTGCAGAACTGTCATGCTGTCAATTCCTTTACTCATAACAGGCAGGTACTAATCTCTTTCAGCAATGATGAGGAAAGCAAAGGGTTGATTTCAACAAAGAGGGAGAAGCCGCTGAATGTTATTTATTGGCTTGCGATCCCCCCCCCACCTTTTGTCCAATCCTCCCTCCAGAGATCACACACGCACCACATACACATCACCATCCATTTTGGCAAGCGCTGGGCCCATCCCCCAAGACTGCTGCAGCACACAGACAAAGCTCCTACATCATCGTACAATTTTATTCTCACCAGACCCTTGACGACCAGCAATGCACTTACTGTTTATAAGGGAAAAGCATTCCTTAGCTTATCAGTCCAAAGCTGCAGGGATAGCATCTGACTGAGCCGAGCACTGGAGGAAAAGGAAACCCCTCCTCCTTGGATGCCCTATTTAATATCACTGCCTTAACATCTCTCCCACATAGAAAGAAAGAGAAGAGTTGGGGGGTGAGGCGGGGGGGGGGCAAATCTCAGGCCTTCCCCTCTTCCTCGTTTGAGCCATAACTAGAGACAGTGTGGTGCATACATGCCCGAACACACACATATACACACCCAGAAGTCCATGATGAATAATGCTGCTAAAAAAATAAATGCTACTTTTCTTCTGATTTGGTATCTGTCAACAACACCAGTTTCCAACCAAAGGCTGGCTTGAAAGAGCTAAAGTGCAAAAAAAAGAAAAAGAAAAAGAAAAAAGGGACCAATAATTTAATCCCTTGAAAAAGAATATTCTATGTTTTTGCCCGCATTTGATTTTTAGGACCACTGTAATCATAATGCTCAGTGGGAAAATGCTACTCAAATGGCAGATATCTGCTAAACGTCTTCCCTTGGCAACTTTTAAGACTTGTGGACTTCAACTCCCAGAATTCCTTGGCTGGCTGAGGAATTATGGGAGTTGAAATCCACAAGTCTTAAAGTTGCCAAGGTTGGAGTCCCCTGTCCTAGACTACATTCTCACACAATCATACTCTACATTTCTCCATTCCCTGACATAGACACCAAATATGGGGAGAGGAGAATATTAGATCTTGACACTAAGATTTGGGTAATCTTTGCAGTTTATTTTACTGGAGGTGTTGTCTGGATGCTGTACAACAAACCATTTAGAAACATTACAAGTGGTAAAAGAGAAGATGAGATTCATATGGGGAAAAAAACCAGCAACTGCATAAAATCAAAATAAACCCAATTGAAGAAAAACATTATTACAAAGATCTAAATAAGATTTTAAGATTGGTGAACACATTGGAATTAAAGGTAAAGTAGTTTTTACTCAGTACTGCATTGAAAATAGTATAACTTAGGTGCCAAAGGACTTCTCAAGGCATGGGATGAAGGATGTAGGAGACAATGGGATCAGGATGTCCTCATCTAAGAGGTACTTTCATTAGTATCCCTGAGGTGATCTGAAGGTCCCTATGGGTAGATAATATACAGTTACGTGTACAGGTGTGGCTTAGTTGTCACAGGGAACCAGGTAAACAGCTAATTATATGCTACTTTGCAAATATGAAAGTATTTCCCTTTCTCCAAATAGCACCTGATGGATGAGAATTATGCTACTTTAGCAAAGCAATCATATATGTTACTACATAGATGATACTGCAGTACTGATAATAGAGTTACAGGTCATCATGATTGCTTAAGTATCATTTGAAGTTACAATGGATCTACCCGGAACTACTTACAACCTGTTTATTATTAATTATTATTATTAATTTAATTTGTATACCGCCCTTCTACCGAAGGACTCAGGGCGGTGAACAGGGCAGGTTTACATGATCATATTTGCGCACTTGGCAACCAGCTCCCCTTTATGGCCATTTGCAGCATCCTGCATTCACGTGACCATGATTTGCAACTTTTTATTTTGTCAATGTTTACTTCCAGTTTCTGGCAATTAGGGAAAATGGATTTGTTTAATGAATATGTAGTTTGATTAATGACCATCATTAAAATGGTTGTAATTTCAAATCTAGTCATGTGATGCCTTGACTTATGACCGCAATGACTGTGGTTATAATTGTAAATTGAGGACTACTTGCACTGAATGAGTGTGAATCCTCAAGGGCCACATCAAGCTCTGGAATACAGATTAAAGACCGCATTGCAAAAATAGCTATCGGCCCAATGTGGGTGAGAGCTTTGCATAAATAAGCACTTTGTCCCTTTCTCCTAATGCATATCAAGGCAGAGTTTTAAGAGTTTTTTTAAAAACTTATTTTTACTTTGTCCTAATCTAAAGGATTATGGTGGCTACAGAAGGTGTGCCAATAGGCTGCATGGGGCCTGTGGAGTGTGTTTTGCTTCTCTGCTTAAAAAGGTAAACCGAGTGATGCAAAACAAGATTCATAATTTATATACTTAATTTAATATCTATTGTTTGTATTTTTCCTTAATGTTAAGAAAAAAAATGAAAGCATGTTGTGAGAGCCTGCTAAAAATCTATATTTCAAATTTAACATTTTAAAAGAGAATAATGAGAGGGGTATCATAAAATACAACTTTATTTAATTTATATCCTTCTGTAAGAAAAAATTCAGAATGCATCCAATTTTATTTTGAGGCATTTCCAAGTCTTATTATTTTTGATACCCTATAAACAACAAAAGAGATTAAGCATTTTATGAAGGGAAAAAGGCAAGTTAATTTAAGAGAGCAAGGACACAGTATGGTATCATTTCGAATAGTCCAAAACATTCCATCCAAAAAGGAGACATCCTTATGTTAATTAGCACACTGTTGCCTATTTGTTAATTTGCTTTAAGTAAACATTTTTAGGAGCAGACATATGCACTCATCTACTGAACTTTCATTTCTCAGAGCTATCTGAGCCTGACTATTCCTACAGTTTTCCAAAAGTTAATGCCTTAAACTAAAAATACTTGATGATGTTTTGGACAAGAGTTTTCCATAAGGAAAAGAACAGCTACAAGTCTGGAACTTGGAACTCCATAATATAAGATGCTTCCTGTTCAGAGCATTACGTTTTGAAAAACTGCCAGGCCAACCCTGAAATGCCTGAATGGATATAATCTGTAGGCCAAACCATACATTCCTGAATTGCACAAAATATTGTATCCTTGAAACACAGTGGATTGCACATCCCTTTTTAAGACGGTTAGCTTTGCTTTATAGAAAAGATCTGTCTTCTGCCCTCAACAGTATCACAAATCAGCTCCTTGATATATTACATGGGAAACCAGCCAAAGCAGCTTGTTAATAATGTCTATAAAATTCTATAAAGCTTTATGCAATGACAGAATTACACAACTACAATTTCATGACTAAAAATACATTGGCAGCATGCATCTTGTTCTGAGAATTCAATCTTGAATTTGTCTTTTAGATTGAATGGCACACCTGCAGTTTATACAAGACTTCAACTGCTTGTGTTAGCAAAAACATTCTGTCAAATAAGACCACGAATATAGAGACCTCGAGACAACAGAGTGCAAGGAACAAACCAAATTCCACCATGACTTAATTAATCTATGTAATGACATCATTATGCAAATGACATCAATTGCATCAATTTACATCATTTACTCAATGACCTCATTATGAAGCTGAGTTAATATACATCATTTGTATACCACAGAAATAGAATAAAACGGTGTGAATTGCAAAAATGCTTCAATGATATACTCCTTGATTTAATGTAATATCAGGAATAATGGATACTTCTCCCTCAGCATTTGGATCATTATATCACTCTATATCTTTAGAAAGCAATATCACTATATAATATACTTCATACAGTATTACAAACAGATAAAATACTACTCTGCTCTAAAGACTTCTAAATGTCGTAAGTACGGGATCAAAGAAAGAGGAATGAAAGACAAAATAATTAACAAAATAATGCAGAGCAGTAAAGATATTTTAAACTTCTATCAGAGAGAGAGAATTACATTTACATCTCTCTGACGTACATATTAGGATCATTATATATTATTTCATTTCAGCACCCATGAAGGGGAAAGCTTCACTCTGATCTAAAGAACACAGAAATATATTCTGGAAAGAAATGCCACCTCCAAGTGAGGAACAACTCGTGCTTTTTAATCTTTAAGGCTTCTTCCCATGTCTCAAAGTATCTCCAATGTTGCTACATGAAATAGCTCAAGAATTTCCACAATATTTGCATGCATCAAAATTTAAACAGATGCCTCTGTGTTATTAATTTGTTGCTATTGCATTGTTCATGGATACACTAAGTTCCCCAAACTGCCCCTGGTTAGATACACATTCTTTTCCAGCTGCTTCTCTGCACAAAGCAAGCCTTTGTGCATGGCACCCAAGCGTGCTTGGGCACTGTGGAAACATGACAAGGCCTCATGGACTAGAGCCTTATGGCAAAGCAAAGGATAAGAAGCACATCAAGAAACAAGTGAAAAGTTTGTCTAATTTGCCCATATGTCTCCAGCTGTTGATTGCTTTAAGGTGAAGCCACATCTTTACTACAATGATCTGTTTTGACCAGTGGCTTCTGAATGGTTTTTGTTGCAATTAAAATGCTCCCCAAATGTTCATGGCATACAAATTTGTTATAACTAATTTAAAACCAAAAATTACTTGCACAAAATACATAGATCTTAAGACCACCATTTAGTGAAATTTTGGCAATATTATTTTAAAAACTTTAATTTATTAATTTTTGGATGGTACCAATATTACAATATAATCCAAATATCTGAGTCATGTTGCAAAAATGGAAAACTAATTCTTGCTTGCTTCAGAGGCAAATAACTTCTTGGGAAATACAACTGCTAAAATGTTGGACAGCAATCGCAACAGACATACATCTGGAGGAAATGTAATGTGTTCACCAGTTTGTCACCTAGCATATGTTTAACATAAAATAGTAGTTAACTAACCAATCATATCTTTCTAAACAAGATGTTGGGGTAGCACATACTCACAAAACATAGATGAATTATAATCACACATTACATTGTAGAATCATATTGACTAAAATGTAATGCAGATTCTAACAGAATAATAGAGTTGGAAGGGATGTTTGAGGTCTTCTAGTCCAACCCCCTACTCAAGCAGGAAATTCTATACTATTTCAGATAAACTTCTACTCAAGTTGTTATTTCTTTTATAATTCTATTATGGTTATATACCAACTAATGAACACATACTTACCTTCCTCCAATGATATCAAAGAGGTGCTGCCAGCGGTCATTAATTTTGTTGAGTTTCTCTTCAATTTCAGCCCCTCTACTATGGTTGCTAGACTTGATCAGCTGATTGCCCATTTCCTTGAAATGAACTAGCTGACTTTCATTAAACATATTGATTTCCTCCATATAATCCTAAACAAGAGAATTTTATTTTTTTAAATCAATACATTTTGCATAAAATGGAAAAGGTAGAAACAAAAGTGAGACTTCCACAGAAAGAAGTTTACATGTAGGTTTCTAGTATTTTTACAGTAAACCCCCCCCAGAATAGTTGATTATATTAAAAATACTGTAATCAGCTCCCTCTTTTTATATCCCTATCCCTAACCCTCTGTTGATAAATTGCCTTTGGCCTTCTAGCTACTGTAAGCAAACACCTGACTCTTCCATCAGTTTCTCCCAGATGACTGTTAACACGAAGTTGAAGAAAAAAAATTTAACCTTACATTTTATCTTCTTCCTCCCATCTCCCTTTTTCCTTATGTATCACAACTTTTCAAATGTACACTTAAGATCTGGGACTCTCATATTATACATTTTGTAAGTTTCTGAGAGCTTTTTTTTTTGCTAAAGGTTAGCTGCCAATTTAAATAATTAAGAAAATAATCACCACAGAAGACTAAGGATTTATTTATTTTGCAATTACGAGAAAAGCAGAAGATTAAGTCAAGAAGTTTTAAGTTAATACTTACTGGTCTCTCCTGAAACTCCATTATGGCAAGCATACCTAAGCAAGAATAAACTTCTGTGTACATCGATAATACAAGCTCAAATGAGGAGAAAAAAAAAATCTAACCAAAGTTTACTCACCTTTTGCAGCTTCTCTATCATGTCTTCAATACTGATATCTGCTGACTGAGGGACTTTTTCTTCCATCTGCACCAGCCAAGTACACAGCTCCTTATTTTTTTCATTGAACACAATCCAGGCATTGAGTCGGTCCTCAATATCTTGCTTGTGCAGAGATACCTGTGGAGGAAGATTACAAGTATCTTCACTAAATTTTGGGATGAGTCAAAGTTTACTGATGCAATCCACGAGGAGCCTTGGTGGAGCAGTGGGCTAATGCCTCCTTAAGTAACACCAGCTGCCTGCAATTAGTGCAGGTTCGCATCCCACCAGGCTCAAGGTTGACTCAGCCTTCCATCCTTCCGAGGTAGGTAAAATGAGGACCCAGATTGTTGGGGGCAATACGCTGACTTTGTAATAATGCCACTGGGGCGGCGGCGAAAGCCCTAATAAGCAGGCATATACATAGAATGAAGGCTATTGCTAAGCACATTGGTTTGTGCTTAAATTGTAAGCCGCCCTGAGTCTTCGGAGAAGGGTGGGATATAAATGGGATTAAAATAAAAAATAAAATAAATAAATGAGCAGGTAAAAAGAATGCATTTTGGGGTTTTTTTCCCTGCAAAATCCATTAACACTCTCAAAAAATTCCTTCCCTTTCAAATAATATTTCCCCCCATTTTTGGGTAATGATGGAAGCTTCTTTGATATAACAAAGCAATTTAAAGCTTATCCAGGAAACACCATATCATCTCACTTATCAGTCCATATCACGGTAAACCAAAAATGTATGCCTTAATATTATGTGTGAGGAAGGCCATAAAAGCATGCAACATGTAGTGTGTGCTTACTCTGGCTTAAATTTCAGATAAATAACAGACAAGCTATGCTACATACGTAGCTATATTTATTGCAGTCACTGGTGTAAGACAAGCTACATTAAAAGAGCTTCAATCTGCTTTTACTTTGAACCTTCTCAGCATTCAGGAATGTTAAGATCATTTCTACAAAGCTGTGGATTCTGCAGTAAAGTTGTATGAGGCCTTGTCAATTTGAACTACAAGTAGTCCTCATCTTACAACCAAATTTGAGCCCCAAATTTCTGTTGCTAAGTGAGACAGTTGCTAAGTTAGTTTTGCCCCATTTTATGATCTTTCTTGACACAGTTGTTAAATGAATTGCAGCAATTGTTAAGTTAGTGGCATGGTTGTTAAGTGAATTTGGCTTCCCCATTGACTTTGCTTGTCAGAAGGGGGCGAAAGGAGATCATGTGACACCCAGGACACCGTTGCCAAGTGTCTGAATTTTGATCAGGTGACCACAGGGATGCTGAAACAGTCATAAGTGTGAAAAAATGGTCATAAGTCAGTGCCCTTGTAACTTCAAACGTTCACTAAACAAACTGTTGTAAGTCAAGGACTGCCTGTATCTTGATATTTCTAAAGTGCCCAATAACTCAGCAATGTAAATCAATTTGAAGTATTAGGTAGAAAATAAAATATAAAATATAATCAATATTAATAATACTATACATAGTCATGACAGAAATAACAGTGATGATTGTCATCGGCAGATAAAGTTAACTTCTTTTAAGCTTTCTGGGTAAATTGAAGGGCACTATATTTTTGGAGAAACAGATTTGGTATTTGCATCTCTATAAGTTAATAAGCATATGAAAAATATATATCCACTTTAAATTGCCTTTGGTCTGGAGCAACATATATGCTCCTCTGTACTGCTCCCTACTGTGTTGGCATGCCAAAACCCTGCCCTTGATATTCCCCGCCTCCTTGCTCCAGACAGTCCATCTGCTGATTGTTTTCCTCTTTCTTTCAGCAGAAGCATCTGGCTGGTTAATTCTGAGGGGCTCTTGGGCAGCTGCACTGCCTTGCTTTTAACACAGGCAGGGGATGGGCTTTTCCATTTATTGTTTTCAAACAATAGGCTTTTGTTGGAGATTTCATTTTAGGGTCAGGGATATCGGTAGGAAAGAAAATGGGCCATGCTAATTATCAATTTTTTGCACCTAAAACTTGGTATGGTTAACTTAATTTGAGAGATTGATGCATGGTTATTTATTTATTTATTTAATAGTGTCTTGTTTTTCAGAATAACAGACTCATCACAATATAAATTTGGGGATCAGACTTTTATTCTAACTTTTGCCATTAATTCACTGAATATTCATGCACCAGGCTAAGCTGTAATTAGTTCTAAGTATGATCACCAAGCTACCCATATCCCACAGATGAGAGGGTGGGCTACCAGCAGATGGCTTTATACAACATGTAGAGTTCAATGTCATGCTGGATTATGATTAAGATAAACTAAGTTGTAACATCCCATGATTACTGATTATAAAGTCCTTCCTCCTTAACTATAATCAGACCCATGATTTGAAAAGTCACATTAAGCAAAACCCTGTGTCGGACAACATATGAAGCCAAATCATGGCATTGTTTCGTTTAATAATTGCAAAAGCAGACCTCATCTGGCCTTGGGCCAACAATAATTTCTCACTTCTGAACCAATTTTCTGTATAGTGGGCAAAATGACAGCATATATTTAATCTAGAACAGGGGTCCTCAACCTTGTTGGCAACTTTAAGATTGGTGGACCAGTCTTAAAGTTGCCAAGTCCACCAGTCTTAAAGTTGCAAAAGATTGGAGACCCCTGGTCTAGAATCTAAAGCAAAAAAATGTTAAAGCAGGACAAATATCAACCAATAAGTTTAGATTCAAATTGGCTAAAATTAAAACATATTAAAGTTAGTTAATTGTTCATGTTAGACTTGGATATGAAAAAGGAACCTAGAAAGGATTAACTGATCCCAGCTAAACATGTATTATGATTGTAGCCATGCAGTTAAATCCAGCATATTTATACAAGGTAAGGCCTACTGCAATTTAAATACACCAGTTTCTTTCAAGGGAGATTTTAAAAATGTTAAAAAGCAATAAAACAGCAAAACAGTAATATTAGCAGCGAGCAGACAGTGCTGAGGAGGGAACTCCACCAATAGGATCTCATTGCCTCAGATTAGAATTTGGGGATGATTTCTGAAAATTACTGCTTAGCATGGCATTCCTGATCTTTGAAAAATGTAACACACAGCTGTGAGGTGCATAAGATTTAAGAACTGCACCGTTGGGTAACCGAAGAAAATGTGTAATCATGCCTTATGTTTGAAACCTCCATCTACAACAGGCAGAACAAAGTCGAGTTTGAAGAATTTCAAAAAGAGGCATCTTTAGAAAAATGTAGAAAACCACGCAGTAAAAAAAAATATAAGGGATAACCATCTACTCTCTGCTCTGCTTTGCCCTTCTGTTATGGGTCATTTCAGATCACTTTGAGCAAAGATAGTCAGTGTTGCTAGTCTACTTCTAGAACACCATCTCTTTCAATCAGAAGTTTCTCTAAAGCGCCCTATTGCTCAAAACTTTTAAAGCTTGGGAACACTGTGGCCACAAATGGCGAAAGGAGTTTTTTTTTTCCTTTACAGCCACCAAAAAGCTACATTTGCTTACAGTATTGTTTAGAAAACCACAGGGCTTTAAATCCTTCAAGCTTATCTTCTGTTCCTTTTACACAAAACTTGAGGAGCCTTCTTCACGTTGCCTTGCAATGCCTGATCTCAAACATCAGCGTGTCCAAATAAACTACTTACTCTGAGGCAGAGCTCTTCCCACTGGCTGTGCAAACGTTCAATTTGTTCTGTCAGCACCATCATATCTTCTGTGAGGATAAATTGAGTCAGTTCAACCGTTTGGGCATCAAGTTCTTTTGCATTTTGGCTCCAGTTGGTGAGTGATTTCTCCAGTACCTGCATGGAAAACACCAAGGGGAAAACAACAGGCCATTCAGAGCTAGCTCCTGGGGGAGGGGGGTGGGTGAGCGTGTGTGCACGCATGCCTGCCTCTGCATTCGCTTTTCTACAAACCTTTTGGTTAATCTTGTGATTGGTCTGTACAAGAGGGAAGGGAAAGGAGGACAGCAATTTGCTTGTGTGTGTGTGTGTGTGTGTGTGTGTGTCGACTTTTTTTTTGGTTGATTGGATGCTGTTTAAAATTAAGGAAGGCAGCTGGAGAGAAGAGGAAATGGGTCATTTTCAAATACTGAGCACACAGAAAGTTCCCCTGAATTCCCCAAACTCTTAAAAATGTATAGTGTTATAAAGCTTTACTTAAGGTGCAACATGACTTCTGTGAGGATTTTTTTTCTTGCTGAATAAGTGTAACAAAGTTACTCTTCTAGCATTTAAAAATTGAGGGAGTTTATTTGTTTATCTGGAAAAACATTCATTGTGATTAATAGTGTTTATTCCCAACTAAAAGTAAGTCAAAGAAAGCCAGGGTAAAATAATTTGAAATGGTCAGCTGAAATTCAAGGGGATTGATTTCCAAACAAATCTAGCTACCTAGATAGTTGCACAATTACTTTTGCACTGCTGCTGACCAAGTCTCATTTCATATAATTCACTAACACCAAAATGAACAACATGAACCATTTGACTGAATAGCAACTTTAAAGGTTTCTTGTCAATTTTTTAAAAAGTGCTATGTCACATTGATCATTTTTCAATTAATAATACAGCAGGTAAGCTTTTTAAGACTCAGGGACCAGAAATCTCACTAGAGGCAGACAATCTCACCTTCTTTGTTCAGTACGACAGCTTGTTTCTGAACTGAAGAACTGTTATCTTCTCCTCAATTTGGAGAGAATGTCTCCGTTACTCCCCCATTAATTTCAGAACTGTTCCATTTGCACTAATCCAGCATTCTAATTCAGCTTTGAATTTGTTTTAAAACAGGGGTCCCCAACCCCCAGTCTGTGGACCTGCACTGATCTGCAGCATGTCATCAACCGGCCGTGCAAAAAAGCGAAGCCCCATCCGCGGCATGCAGGCAGTGCACAAAACCACACCCCTCCGGTCCACGGAAATACCTTTCTCCACAGAACTAGTCCCTGGTGCCCAAAAGGCTGGGGCCGCTGTTTTAGAACATCAAGAATTGTTGTGCAGGTACAGTATATCTTGAATTTGTCAGTGAAAAATATTAAAACTGATGTTCCTCAAACTGCTTCAGATCTTGGCTTTCGTAAACATACCTTTACTTGTTCCATGGTTGCTGGCAATGCATCATGTTCTATAGGAAGAGGTTTGCTTATGCTTCCTTTGAGCTCTAGTAAAACATGGCCTAGATCCTTCACTTGCCTTTCACATTTCTTCCAGGTCTGTAATTTCAAAGAAGAATAATGAGTTCACGATGAGTAACAAATATTGTTTAATAGGTAGAAGTATTGCTGCTATCAGATAACCTCCAATACATTTTGGATTCTCCTTATAACACAGAGGAAGAAAAATAGTATCCACAAAGATTCTTTATCTCTTATTATCTGCATATAGCTAATGTATGCATTCTAAGCTTCTCAAAATTTTGCATTGATTTGCAAATATGCTATTCTTTGAGATTTATGTTAGAAAAATCTTAATAATGAAAGAGAATTTTACGGTAGAACTAATTATTAAGAGACGTATGCAATTGCCTTTCATTGGATGTATGCAAGTAGATGCTAGATATCCGGATGCTTTTATTTGGATATCTACACAAAGCAGGTGGCAAACTCATTGGCTTCAATGGTTCCTTCCAATTCTATGATCTCAAGAATAAGCGAAACAACAAGAGCAATTTGGAGGCAGAACTTCTTTTTGCCTCAAAAACAAACAATATTTAAGCAACCAGACTAGCATTAGCTAGACACAATAACAATGCTCAGAGTTACCAATCTAGTAGTATTTTTCTACAATCACAGATGATCTTTGAAAGAATCACTAATTAAGTATTTACTGTACTGCAGTTCTAAATTAAAACAGGACCACAAGATCCTAGACAAAAATTATATAGAACAAAATTGACATCTAAATTAAAAAAATAATTAAATCCCCAATAAATCTATCACCTTATCTCTGTCCTATAGAAAAAATACTTCCCAAATAATAACTGCAACAGCCAATGTAAAAGAAGCTATGGAACGCAATTCCATTTTAAAGCATTTTCTATATAGTCAAAAGAATATAAGTTCAGTCTCTAGCAGCAGTACATCCAAGAATTAGGTAGCAAGAGACAGAAACAAGCCCCGAGATTTTCTGGATCGGATTGATATATGAACTGCAGTAAGTAATGGCAAATTCACACAAAAAGATGAATTCTAGACCCAATTGGTTCATTATAGAATAAAGATAACTGATTTATGCAAGATACCTGTATGGTGCCCTGAAATTGCCTGGTAATCTTCTCCAGCTGAAGTTGTGTGTCGTCCCAATTATCTCGCAACTTATTCATCTCCAGCTGCATGGCAGCTTTTGCTTCAGGGGCTACCATGCCAAGTAACTTTTCCCCAGTATCCAAGGCTAAAGAATATCTGGTTTGCCACCTCTTTTGAAGTATTTCCTTATCCTACCAAGAAAGCAAATAAACTCAGATTGTTATCATTACATAAAATATAAATCATTGTTACAGTTAAAAGATCAGTAGTTAGGGTATTGAAAGGATACAGACAGAGATGCAAAAGAATATCTACAGAACTACTGGAAACAAAATCTCCTTAAGCATTACTTGAATAATTTTAGTAGAAATATGCCTTTTCATATTACTACAGATTTTACAGCATTAATGCCACTTCTGATATGGTCCTGGGAACTGAAAGTAATTAAAAATATTTTTAAAATGCAGTCCTTGGCCAAAAAAAAAATGTTTAGCCACCTCTGGTTAGCATTATGCCTGAATGAAAGACATACTGATCCCCCCAGAAATCTATTATTATCACAATTCCACAGGAGGGAGAAAGAAGCTGAGATGACAGCTGCTAATATAAGGCTCTTATACTGCTTTAGCCAAGTCTTTACACCCATGTTTAAGGATGTATTACCCCAAAAATGTATGATTTGGGGGACAAGAAAGATTCAACATATAATATGTGATGACTAGCACACTTCAGGAAAGCACCAATTTCATTTTTTAAATTGTACTGAAATTGTACTGAAGCTGCTTAAAACACAAAAAATAATTAATATATTTTAAAAATGTATCAATACACAAGCCCATTCTATAGTCAACAATATTAAAATAAAATTTCTAGGGTCAGTTCAGTAAAAAAAATCAACATTTGGAATTATAAATAATTATAATTCAACATTAAGTTACAATTATTATTAATCTAATTTGAACCTACAATTTATACCAGAAAGAAATATGAGTGAGGTACATGAGTATGAAATGCAATTTCTGGATCATGAGACCCTGTGTGCAGTGATTTATGCTCTGGTCATCTCTTGTTTGGATTATTAGAACACACTCTACATGGGGCTATTCTTGAAGAGTATTCAGAAGCTGCAGTTGGTCCAGAATGCAGCAGCACAGAAAGGTCTGGAAGCCTCTAGGGTGGCACATGTACCCTACTGTTACTGGAGCTGCATGGGCTGCCAGTTTGCTTCCAGGTCCAATTCAAGATGTTGGTCATCACCTTTATGGCATTGGTCCTGATTACCTGAAGAAGCATCTCACCATGATGGAATTGGCCCATTCCACTTGTTCTGGCAGAAGGAGGCTATTGTGGGTCCCATCAGCCAAGAAATTTCAGCTGGTGGGGTCCAGAAGAGGAGTCCTTTCATGCCACAGCCTTCTTGCTTTGGAACATCTTGCCACTGGAGGTGAGATCTACCCCCACCATTTTGGTCTTCAGGAAGACCCTTAAAACCTGGTTCTGCCAGATGGCATGTGGTCCTGAAGCTGTAGGCTGTAGGTGGTTGATGCAGTGACAGAGAAGGTACTACCCCTGCTCTACTCCAAATCCATGGTCTTTTAGTCTGTGTTTAATCTGTTGTCATTTTAATATGCTTTTATATTGTTTTTATATCTCTGTTTTATTACATTATAAGCCACCGAGAGTTGCCTCGAATAGTCAGATGGGCAGCATATACATTTAATAAATAAATAAATCTGAACTGTGGGACACATCTAACTAGGTTTACCCTATTTAATTTTTCAAGAAATGTGCTAATGCAGTCTATTGTTGATTTCTCTGATTCTCTGATAGCAAGTGGGAGGTCTAACCTTGAATGTGTGATTCAGGTTCCTAATTTGATCCAAGCGATACTTGTCCTGGCTCTTCACAGCAGCTATGTATCTGTTTGTGTCCATGAGGAATTTTGTGAGATCCTGCAGTAAGGTTGTGAATTTTTGCCACTGCTTTACAAGGCTGTCAATGTCACTCTTTTTCCGATGAGCCATCCGCACTACACTCTGCCACTGCTCCTTCAGCAGAGTGATCCTGGAGATAAACTCAGTTCTAAAGTAACCAGAGTGATATGTTAATACAGTATCATGTACTACCATCACATTGTAGACATATGGCATTAGGTCCAGCGTGGTATTTAGCAGGTACCCTATGTCACTATAGCATACAGCCATCTAAGAGTGCTGAATCCCCTCCAGGTTGCTGTACACTGCAGTTGTGTATACACAGATAAGGAGGTTGAAACTGTAAAAGTGTGTTACTAAAATGCCCCCCTTATACACTATAGCAAATTAAACTTACACTACCCATTCTTAGAAAATCTGGTTCTTTTATAGCCACGAGATAACCATTCTCCTTCTTTCCAACCAATTTTCAGAAGAAGGTTGCAAACATTTTATCAATAGCTCTGGCTTATAGAAGCTATCTAATACATAGTTTCAGGCTTGTGTTTTTTACACACATACACAAACACAATTTGATGTATTTTTAGTTATTGGTCTTGGACTGTAAATAAATTGAACTGAACTGCAGTGTTATTTTTAACAGGCACAGGCAGCTAAGTGTCCTCCAGATGTTTTGGATTTCAGCTCCCATATGTACACCGTAACTTATGAAATTGGTGACCCATAGAAAAGCTGACTTTCCTACCTCATTATAAGGAAGAAGAGCTGCTGAAAACTTAGTAACAATTATACTGATTTATAGAAAAATCAGAAAGGGTCTGTCAGCTATTTGGAAATTCTGGGCATTGTAGCTCTGACAATCTAAAGTTAACTGCTTTGGAAAAGACTGATTAAGTTTAATGTGAATATACAGAAGTGGAGACATTCATTCTAAATGTTGAAATTCAGTGGGTCTAGCATCCAGGTAAGCAGGCATAGGAAATTACAGACTTGAAAAAATAGAAGTTGTTATATAGAATATTGCAGAACAACACTGATGAACAGAGGATGCTGGACGGGCTCTGCAGTTCTCTGTCCTACTATGGGCATTAGATGCACTGGATATCACTTAAGCCTAAAATCATGTCTGAATTTCTGTCTTTGGCTTTGCCAATTGTTCCATATCTATTCATTTATACAGGTAGTCCTCCTATTTGAGCCTGGAATTACACTCATAAGTCATTAAGTGGATCATCATATGACTGTGCCCAATTTATGATCTTTTTTGTGGTGATTGTTAAGTGAATCCCTGGGATCATTAAGCAAATGTGATTGATAAGTGAATCCATTGAGCAATGGGCGCTGCCAGAAAAGGGAAATAAATGCTGGTTCTGGCAACAGAAGTTGTGAGTTGCAGTCACAGGACTGCAGGACTCAGTAAACAGCTGTAGATGTGGGCTGGCTACCAAGTGCAATCATGTGACTGAGGACAGGGGAGGGGGCATTGGAAGTTCAAATCTAGGTCCTAAGTAGCGCCTGAGAAGTCCATGATAAAAATTGGAGTGATTGCTGAGCAACTGGTCATAAGTTGAGAACTATCTGTAGTGACAGCTTTAACTTTTCTAAAAACGATTGGCGCTTGGGTTCACATCATTCCTACTGAAAGCCATAAAAACCAAGGTGTGCACCATCAAGTCATATATTTTACCTGTTTTCTGCTTCTCCTGATTCCAACATGTGCAAAGCTTTTGACACAAGACAACTGAAAATTTGCTGATTAATGGAAATCTCTGCTTGTAATATCTGTAAGTAATGAATAACATTTAATCATTGTTTTAATTCAATGAACTGAAAGAATATCAGCTGTGGCAAGAATATGACTGCAGAGCTGATACTGAAAATACCAAACTCCCAATTCTTTGGATCAAGGCCAAACATCTGAAAACATCACCTCATATTCTTTCTGGTGTTCTTGCAGTTTTTCAAGTGTACCCGGCATGTTCTCTTTCAGGCTCTCTTTCATTTTCTCTAGAAACTGCACCCAATTCTGACATTGCTGAAGAAATTTCTTGTCATCTGATTGATGCTTCTGCAGTTCACTGCAATTAAAACAAAAGAAATCAAATGAAATCAAATCAGACTTAGTTGGGTGTTAAACTAAGTATGACTAACTTAAATCTTACAGGTTTCAAGAGTTGTACTTGTTGTAGATCAACATTATTATCCATGATCCTGTAGACAAATCTTTACCATAGTCTTCCTTTACTTGGCATTTTCCCAATGACATAGATTATAATTCTTCTCACTTCCAGCCATTATCAGTTGTAGTCCACCATATTTAACAGGGCATAACGTAGTGAAAAACTGACTGAGAAATAAGACTGTAAATCTAATTTGAAACTTAAAGCAACCAGTGAGGAAGAACAGCTCGGAAACTGCTAGAAGTTAGGCAGTGGAACTAGCCAACAGTTTACATCAGAGATTCCACATATTTGAGGGTGAAAACATTGATAGCATATTATGGACACTTTAAGGAAATAGCTACTATGAAGGAGGAGAGCTGTCCATAATCAAAATGGCGACTATAAAGGATATGACCAGTCATAAAAATGAGTTTATTAAAAGGCAAATTAGTGAACTGGTTTTCTCTGCTACACTCTGTAGTTCCCAGGGATATGTATGATCAAATTCCACCTTACCTTTGTTTTGGGATGTACATAGAGATACATTCATAAACAAAGACTGAGAGCTAAGAAATTCATTTATTTATTTGGCTTACAGATCCTGTACAGAATTCTCTGCATGCAGCATGCCAGCTTCCCATTAATGTTTTAAAATTAAACAAAATCTGTGAAAAGTTCAAAGGTGGAAGGTAGAAGGGTCATTCAAAAGATTAGTATCCATGGCAAGCTGAAAACACCTGACTTGGATGAGCTTAAAGGAGCTAATATCATGGACCATGAGGCTTATCAATGGTTGCTGATCATGACATCTATGTAACTTTTACAGATTGTACTTCTCTAAGTACATGAAGATGGGAGACACACAGCAAGGAAAAGGTCCACAACACCTAGTCTGCTACCTTCTAGCATGGGAGCTCTGAAGAAGAATTTGGTTACCCAGTTTTGGATTCAGATTAAATTATCCCACTCTCTGATAAACTCTTTTTATAACTTGAATGTCTTCATTTTCAATGTTCTCTTATGCAGAGCTTTTCAATCAGTGGTATGGGTACCACCTGTGGTACATTGGCACCTGGCAGGTGGTACGCAACCATCCTAGAAAAGTGGTAGCGGGGGAGGGGAATGAGCTGAACTGGTGGCAGCACTGCACAAGCCTGATTGAGAGACAGCTGGAGCTGCAGGGCTGTCAGGGCTCAGCGGAAGCGCCAGGATCAGCGCTTCTTCAGGGCTGTCAGGATTCAGTGGAAGCGCCAGGTTCAGCACCAGGCTCCAGCTGGAACTCAGTGCTGATCCTGGCGCTTCTGAACCCAGAAGAAGCGCCGATCAGCTGGAATGTTGCAGCATTTCCAGGGTCTTGTGATTTACATTCAGATGCTTGGCAACTGATTCATATTTATGATGATCACAGTGTCCCAGGGTCATGTGAAGTGACCAAAACCTGCTACAACCACCCAGCAGATGGGGGGGGAATAAAACCCAAACACCCCACACCCCACACCTGCTGCCAATCCTCAACCTCGGACAGGAGGAAGAGCGCCGCCGGTCGGGCAGGCAGGTGTCTTGCTCGGCTGTGGCTTGGGGGGCACTTTTTCAGTTCCATTGTAAGTTTGAACAGTCACTAAGTGAACTATTGTAAGTCAAGGACTACCTGTACTTCATCACTTATCCTTTTTTTTTGACACCTTGCTAGGCGACTGATGGTACTCAGATGTTGCCATAACCTAAAAGTGGTACAATGGGTGAAAAGGTTGAAAAGCCCTGCTCTTATGTACTCACTAGCATTTGCATATTATTAAAAATTTCTTTCAACTCACTGGGTTGCAGTTCATATATTCAAAAGCAGATTCCAAAAATCCTACCTCATGGAACTATCCCACGAGTGTTGTATGGAAAGATTACTACACTAAATGATGAATAAGGCTGCTTATAGAAAATAGCTGTGAAAGAAAACATCGCATATGCAATACAGTTTAGTCACAGAGCTTTCGAGACTTTATTCACTTTGGGTGCCCAAAGGCTACAAATAAAGTGACTTAAGCTACTGTGATGGAGTTACATCATAATATGAGAAAAAGTCCTCTTTACCTGCATTGCTCCAGAACTAAAGCAGTTTTCTGAGTCCACTGCCGATTAAGGTTTTGTAATCTCTTTACAGTGAAGTCACAGAGTGGCAATCTAAAACTGACTTCATTCAGTCTCTCCATTTCAGGAGACAAAGATGTGAGACTCAATAACTGGCTCTGAAAAGAACAAATAAATTAAATACTAGAAAATCATGTTTGTTTGATTTCTTGCAAACATTACCCAATAGAGCCAATCACTTCTTTGACTTATAACGAGGAGCAAAAATCTCCAGGTCTCTCTATACAATGTTGCATACCATAGAAATTAGCATAATAACTATCAATTAATGGGGCACGTTTTCAAACTAGTTTGTAATACCACAGAACTTCCTTTCCCTTTTAGCCCAAGAGCTCCTTTTCCCCCCTTAGTTTTTTAGAACTAATAACCTTTCATTATTTACTGGAAATTCATTAAACAGCACCTGGAGCAATGCCATACATTTGGAACTAAATAATTCTGAACCCAGGAATTTGAATATTTCAACAGAATATTCACTATTTCTGCACAAAATAAAGAAATCCAAAACTTATTTTCATGTCAAAAGTCAAAAATTCTTGCTCAACATCAAGATTTACTATCTGGCCGTTCCTACACAATGTAGAGCTTATATTATAATTATTAGACATTTATATCTTGCTTTCCTTCAGAATAGTTCAGAATGGTAGTCAAAAATTGGCCTATATTATGCTAATTTGGTTAATCATATCGTCACAACTGGCCACAATTGAGCTTTGTACATCGGAATTGTTGAATTACATGTCCCAGACAGAATCCCTTCTATGTAAACTCCCTTTCAGAGTTACAGAATATAGGAAAACATGTCTCACAAGGAACTATAGCTACATGATATTATTCTGTTCTCTGTCAGGTAGCAATTTATGAGTCAGAAAGACTTCTGGGTAAAGATACAAAAGATGTTTCACATTCAACCATTCCATGTGTCAACTCTACAACAAACCTGGGTGCAGCCATTTTACTCATTCTAGGTTGTACCAAGAATGGGAGAGGGTATGGAGGAATTCTACTAGTCTAAAAATTTTACTGTCCCATGGGAACCAAGGTCATTTCTGTCTGTTAGATGGGGAGGGGGCATGAGCATTTGGTTAGAAAGCCCGCCAAACTCTTCTATTGGGGAACATAGCTGATTGCATAGCATTGGGATGGGAAGTTCAACTTTGTATTATCTCTCTTTGAAGGGAAGTTCAGACTTGGTGCTGATACTATGTAAGCAATAAACATGTTCTTTGAGGAAATCTCAAGCCTCGGAGTTCTGACTTCTTTGGTCTTGTCTATTGGAACCTTGACACTATGGCTGGGACCCCTAGTTTGGCATGTTCCGTGTGCAGATAAAAAGTGAAACCTGCATAATCCAATCTGGGCAAGGAAACAAACACATGTTTAGATACAAATGGTATGATTGCAATTGGGAGTGGGAAAAAGATAAGGAAACTGGAGGCGGTGTACCAAAAAAAGGAAGGGACGGGGAAGATTTGGATGAAGGAAAGATGGGCTGGTTAGAAGGGAAGGTACTGGGAAGACTAGGAGCAGGCTGGGGCAAAAACAATGTAGAAGAGAATAGGAGAGAGGAGTCAGGTGCATCACCCCTCTGTAAAATGTTTTATTTTCCTGGGCTCCAAGATCACCGCAGATGGGGACTACAGCCAAGAAATTAAAAGATGCTTGCTCCTGAGGAGGAAACCTATGGCAAATCTAGACAGCATACTAAAAAGCAGAGACATCACCCTGCCAACAAAAGTGTGTATAGTCAAGGACATGGTTTTCCCAGTTGCAATGTATGGATGTGAAAGTTGGACCATAAGAAAGGCTGAGCGCCAAAGAATTGAGGCCTTTGAACTATGGTGCTGGAGAAGACTCCTGCGACTCCCTTGGACTGCAAGGCGATCAAACCGGTCAGTCCTAGAGGAGATCAACCCTGACTGCTCTTTTGAAGGCCAGATCCTGAAGCTAAAACTCAAATACTTTGGCCACCTAATGAGAAGGAAGGACTCACTGGAGAAGAGCCTAATGCTGGGAAAGATTGAGGGCAATAGAAGAAGGGGAGGACAGAGAATGAGGTGGCTGGATGGAGTCACTGAAGCAGTAGGAGTGAGCTTAAATGGACTCCAGAAGATGGTAGAGGACAGGAAGGCCTGGAGGAACGTTGTCCATGGGGTCGCGATGGGTCGGACACGACTTCACAACTATCAACAACAAGATGTTGATCTGAGACTGGAGTACATATGGATATCTTAAAGCATTCATGTAACAGCTAGAATTCCAATCCATAATATAGAATGCAAAAGGTGCACCTCAGAGGAAGCAGGCAGTTTGCCCTGCATCCCCCTTAGCCCTCTTCCATGTGTTTTTTAGGGTTAGAGTTTTTAAATAATAAACCTCCTGAATTTTTTTATATCTCTTGAATTTTTCCTCCGCAAATGGCTCTATTTTTACAGGGTGGCCATCAACATATTGTACAAAGCATGTTACAGCCCTTGAAGTGACAGAAGATGTTTACCTCACTATAAAGAGAAGATTGCTTAATAAAATAAGGGACCTCACACCCAGATGCTATGGAAGAACATTTCACTATCTAAAATACTTATTATTATCAAGAGATAATAAGGTCAATGTTTACAAACTTTGTTTGAACACTGGTGTCTTTGAAAGGTTTTGCAACTTCTGATTATACCATACTGCCTAGGGTCAATGGGAGTTAGAGTTCAAAACATGTCACTGCCTTAATTGTCATAATTGTTTGCATACTACTATAAACACAGGCTTACCATGAGTAGCTCCAAATTTTTATTGTTTTCACATGAATTGTGCAGTATTTCTGTGGAATTTTTAACATGGTTTTCCAGTTTTTCTAAGGAATCCCCAAAATTCTCCAGTTGTAAAAGACCATACTGAGGGAAGAAAGAATTATGAAATACTGATATTCTATCCGATTTAACATATAGTTTCAAAATATAGTTTTCCTGAAAAAATGGCAGATAACTAAGTATAATAGGCTGTGGCTGTACCTGCCATTTGACTTTTTATCTTTTTTTAAAAAAAAACCTCATTATTAGTAGCTAGCTTGCTATAAATCCCATATTTATTTCCAAAGGATGGCTTCTTGAAAAAATATAAATATAAATGAGCAGCGACAGCACAGAATACATTCTCAAAAATCCAGGAGTGGCCCATTATACCAAAAAACATGGGAACCCAGATATATAAATGAAAAGTATTTTCTAAATATAACATTCAGGATAATTATACAACTTCCCACTCTCTGCTGAAAATGCTTATATCAAGCAATTAACAGTACTTGATAAACATCTGCTTTCATCTGTAGCATCTTTTCCAGATAGGAGATCCTTTGAAGTGGCTGGGGTTTTTCCTGAAGAAGGTTCTGTGTCTCCGGTTCAGTCAACTGAGTTAAACTATCGCTTGATTCAGAAGCCTGAAGATAATATTCTTTGATGTCTTGAAGGCCAAGTTGCAGTCTCTAAAAACAAAGGAATTATGCCTTAAGAGAAGCAATCCGAGACTCCAGAACTAAGATTCTACCTGCCAGATAACAAGGAGGCACTGGAAGAGCCAATTATTAGTTATCTAATTCATGAAATTGCTCACAGACTTACCTGAAGTACCTTAAAACACCATTCAAACTATAAAATGTAAGAGCCACCATTTGCAAACCAACCAAAGCACTGAAGAGCCATGCTCTCCTGTCTTAAGCACCTTAGTTGTAGTAGAGGGTAAAGTTGAACAAAACTACTATATCTCCTGAAAGCTAGTAAGAAGGTCTTCACATAAATCCTAGAACAGGGGTCCCAAACCTGTGGGCCATGGCCCGCTATTGGGCTGTGGCCTCTTGTCCACTGGGCCACAAAACAGGCTGGCCATTGAGTGCATGTGTGTATGCACTCACCCCCATTTGCGTTAGCACTGCCACTATGCAAACGGGGCACTGTGTGGTGAAAACAGGGCACCATGCCTTGAAAACAGAGCAATGGGGCAGTGTTAGCGCCCGCATGGCAAAAACAGGGCAGTGCTAGTGCGTGTCACGCAGGCACTAGCACCGCCTCTTTTGCATCACACATGCTCGTGGCCCCATTTGTGTGTGTACGCACACGTGCAAGTAAAATGCTTCCCCCTCCCTTTCCCTCTGGTCTGCCAACTGAGAAAGGTGGGACACCTCTGATCTAAAAGACTAGCCAGAATGATGAGGCCCCAGATCGTTAATCCTGAACATTGTTGGGATGCTTAATTCCCTTTCACTTTCTGACTATATGATGAGCAATACAAAGAAAATTAAGAAAACTGTAGCTTGGTAGGTCTATTTTATGGAAAGGGAGGGGGAAATGCAGTTGAGGAGCACCTCATCCAAGGTGTATAATTTAATACCATTTCCATTTAACACCAGCTACCTAAAAATCATGCCTTTGAGAATGAGAATCACAGCTTTGTAGTTAATGGGCATCAAATAAGTAGAAAATGCTAATTTACTACCATTAAGAACAAATTTTGCCAATAGGACTAATGCTTGCCTGGCTTCCTAAGTCTTTTTTCCCTTGTCACTGCTGCTTTTCAGGCTAAATGAGTTCCTTGCTCTAAAGGGGTCCATTTTAATTTCTTCACATTAGGCTTCCTGAGCAATTTATTAAAGCCACATACACTTTTCTAACCATTTGCAAAAATGCAGAGAACTTTACCCTAAATCCTCAACCTCAGCTAAAACTGTTAGCACAGGGAAAAAGAAGATTAGGCTTAAAAGCACAACAAGTGGTCCGACAGATTCTTAACAGTCATTCACAACTGAAAAGAAAATGAAAAAAGAATCATCCCCATCCATTAGGGTTCTTCTTTAGAATTACTCTTTATAAAAGAAGAATTGTTTAGCTCTCCACTGCTATTTTTTGTTAGGTTGTGGGGTGGAGGGATGACTATTAACACCAGATGGCTTTACCAATTGCTTCTTGTTTGACAAAATTATCTTTTTTTTAACTGTTGTCCAGTGTCATGGAATTATATTGTAGAAAGCTGCTTCTATATTATTATAACACAGCAGAAGCATTTCTACTGCTGTGTTACTACTTTTTACAGTATTACTGAAGAAAATTCTGAAATATTTTCCTCTACAATATAGATTTGTTAAATTGATATAAAATGCAGTTGGGCTGGCTCTGATCCTGCAAATACTGATGTACACTGTTTTTTTTTAGTTCAAGGGTCAGGATGAAACTGGAATAATTATTCAACTGGCAAAATTATTCAACTGGTTGACTCAAGGATTGGATCTTGGAGTCCTAGTGGACAATCACTTAAATATGAGCCAGCAGTGTGCTGCAGCTGCCAAAGAAGCCAACACAGTGCTGGGCTGCATTAACAGAGGGGTAGAATCAAGATCACATGAAGTACTAATACCACTTTACAATGCTTTGGTAAGGCCACACCTGGAATACTGCATCCAGTTTTGGTCACCACGATTTAAAAAAGATGTCGAGACTCTAGAAAGAGTACAGAGAAGAGCAACAAAGATGATTGGGGGACTGGAGGCTAAAACATAGGCAACGGTTGCTGGAATTGGGTATGTGTAGTTTAACGAAGAGAAGGGTGGGGGGGTGACATGATAGCAGTATGCCAATATCTCAGGGGCTGCCACAAAGAAGAGGGAGTCAAGCTATTCTCTAAAGCACCTGAAAGCAGGATAAGAAGCAACGGATGGAAACTAGTCAAGGAGAGAAGCAACCTAGAACTAAGGAGAAACTTCCTGACAGTTAAAACAGTTAACCAGTGGAACAACCTGCCTCAGAAGTGGTGAATGCTCCAACACTGGAAGTTTTTAAGAAGAGACTGGACAGCCATTTGTCTGAAATGGTATAAGGTTTCCTGCCTGAGCAGGGGGTTGAACTAGATGACTCCAAGATCCCTTCCAACATCATCATCATCATCATCATCATCATCATCATCATTATTATTATTATTATTATTATTATTATTATTAACCAATATGAGCTGACTCAAGGATTGGATCTAAGACATTTTGGGTATAAAAACACAGCTGTTTTGTTGTTGAGCTTTAATTTTCTTTGAATCACCTTGTAGAGATAAATTATAATGAAGATTTTTAATAACAAACAAATGGGTTTTGTTTCCTTCACCATGCTTTAATATCATCAGTATTTGACTGAGGGTAGTGCTGGTGATGGGTGAGTGGTATTTTGTATCCCAAAAGTGAATTTACAGTTTTGCAAAGTTAATAACAAAATAAGACCACAAAAGGATAGTAAGCTGTGATTTGTGATCTTCCTGGATAGAATTCTTCATATAAAAATTTAAATTGCCTGGGGGAAGTCTACAGGACAAATGGAAGCTTCAGTTTTGATCAAATCCTGTTTGGGGGCCTGTTTTGCTGTTGAAACAAAGCAACAAACAACATTCCAATAAATTTCAAATTAAGATATTTGGTACCTATGGACAGTCAGGTTTAGGTATACGCTGGGAAAATCCTCTAAACCTGTTAGCTTTACAAATGCAACTAGCTGGTTACTTTGAAACATAGAAGGCTGGATTAGAAACTCCCTAACTTTAGCCTTAAGATAGCTGGCAGGAAAGCAGGTTTTCAGTGGAAAAAGTACAATTTCTGTATGCAAATTTTTGATTTTCATGGAAGAGGCACTTGGGTGGGGTCAATGAGCTCCAGGACTCCAACTGGCTGCTACAGAACAGGACTGAATGCCTCTTGTGGCTGCTGGAGAGAGCAGAGCCAAAGTTTTCTCTTTTTTGGTTCCAGTAAAACATTAACCTGCTGGGGGATACCTACAAGGTAGATATTCCTACCAACAACCTCTGCCATCTACATCAGTCTGTCTTTACCACCATGAATGTTGGAGAGCATTGTTGCAGTCTCAAAAGTTATAGAGATTACACTGGTGCTAACTTGATATCTGTGATGAGCAGGCAGCAAGGGACTCAGACCTGGGAGGGACATAAGAGGGAGGCAGCAGAGAAGGTGAAGACTCTCCTTCCCTGCTCCTCACTCCTCCCCCAAAAAGCGGACACTGCTGTTCCTGCCGTTGTGTGAGGGCAGCAATCTTACTGGCCTCTTTTTCAAGTCAGGGGAAAAGGAGCATTGGCTTCTTCTTATAGTCTTCCATTCTTACTTTTATATTCTCTGCCATCTCCTTAAGAAAATCCCTTGTGCAGCTTGAAAGTGTATCAGACATCAACTGGGAATCACACTGCTCTTCGAATTTGTCTAGTTTTGCTGAAACCTCTGTATGGAATTCCCACAAATGCAAATGTGTGTGAGCCTTTTGTAGTTCCTCTTCAATATTTTTGTTTATCAATAACCACCTATAAAAATAAAGATGTAAAAATGAAATACAAGAGCAAGCAATTTACTCAGCATTATTAGTATTTTAGTATATATTAGTATATTAGAAAACAAAACCCTCTGATTTGTTTGTAATGATAGAATTAAGCAATTTGTTCTGGAGGTTGAAAATATTTCTACTTAAACTCAAATAAGCTGTAAGGTCTCTTTGCAGGAAGAATGCCTTTCAGAGAGAAACTTCCATTTCCAAGGGAGATACATTTTTCCTGCCCCCAATGTCTTTCCCATTTCTCCTATGATGCTTCTGGTCAAATTGGAGGCAATGGTGGAACAAGCACAGGATTTCTTCCCACCCTACCAGTCTTGTGCAGGAAACCCAACCAACACTGTTGCAGCTCTTGCCTCCTGAACCCAATGATAGTTCCAAAGAGGATTTTCTCAACTCTCAGCTTATCAACAAGCTGTCTCATGAGAGGGTTGGTGTGGTGTGCCCATCTTAAAGGAGTCAGTGGTGCACCTTTTCTTTAACTGAACAATATTCAATCTGTCTGCAACCTTCTCTTCTTGAAGCAGATCGTTGAGAGGTTGGTGGAGCTTCGGTTGCATAGAACCCTGAAGAAAAATGATTATCAGGACCATTTTCAGTCTGGCTTTAAGTTTGGGTATGGGACTGAAACCACACTGGTTGTGTTTGAGCATAAACTTCTGGCGAGGCCAAGAACAGTGTTCTGCTATTTCTTGAATTCTGGGCAGCTTTCAATGGCATTTATCTCTACTCAGAGCATCTAATTTACTTCTGGGTACAATCCAAGGTATTGGTTGGAACTGGGAGCAAGCGACTAAGTGCACGCCAGATACTTTGAGTGGTATGGTGTGAATTGACTGAATTTACTTGTGCCACAGAAAATGAGTGAGATCGGCAACTCTGAAACTTCTTTTGCAATCTTTTTCATATTTCTATTTGGAATTAAAGCAATGGTAGTAGACTAAATCCTTAGTTTAAGGTACCACCAGATACTCTTTTTTTTTCTTACATTTTCTTATTTTTCTGACCAGGAAGGCTATTATTGCAAAAAATATTGCAAAAAATTAGATAAATAGCTGTGATCAGTACAACAGTGTCCAATGTGCAGAGCAAATGAAAGCAATTCACACAATCACTTTGTCCCTAAAAGGTAAGGATGACCAATTTAAAACCATCCTAATGATCTCCTATATAAATTAAGCAGTATCTTATGTCTGCCGGCAATAACTGCAATTGTATTTGCCAGAAATAATTTTTTGAAGTCAAACTTCTAAATGGTGAAAGGAAAAAAAAAAGTATTGTACCTTGTGCATGCCTCTTTGTGTTTTTGTTCAATAATCTCCGAGAATGAGGGATCACACACTTTCTTCAGGTTATCAGCAGCAGTCTGGAACCTAGCCCAGATTTCTTTGTTTTCCTCAGCTTTATCTTGAAGAGACTGTGGAAAGAAATACCACTTAATTAGTTACAAATGTGATGATGCTTAAGGAGATGGCTATTGGTACACTACACTACCTTATATCCATCCTTCTAAAACAGCATATTTTCACCAATTTAGCAGGATGTGGGTTGTGACAAGGTTGCCATAGGCAAACATGCTTTTCTAGATTGGCAAAAGGTGTGTGGGGTGGCATCTTCCAGACTCACTCTTCCTTTCAGGAGGCTTGGAAAACAGAAAGATCCTCTCACCTCCTGAGCCTTTTGGGCTTAGAAACATAGCGAGAAAACTCACTAACTTTTTACAAAGAATATGTGCTGATAGTCCTCAGACTAATGGGAGTACAATTTTCATTACAGATTAATTTTCCAGAGCTCTCTACAGATAAACCCTGAAGGATCCTGTTCATGCTCCCTCTCATATTGCTTATTGTACATCATTTTCTCTTTTTCCAAGTTGGAGGAAATTGTAGTTGGTTGATATATTTCATCTGTAAAATCATGATTTATGCTTTCTACACCAAGCAGGATCAAGCACCAGGATTTGTTCTTGATGTTCATTCTCTGGTTTTTAGGGCTTGCATAAATCAACCTGCTATTTCATTTCAAACTGGAGAAATACAGTATGTGGGAGGAACAGCATATGGGCCCAGGATATCTGTTATGATTCAATCATGTGCCACATACTCATTTGGCACTAATATCTAGAGTAGCTCCTTATTTTAAAGAAGGAATATTGTGGAACCATGGAGTTCAACACACTGGTCTTTGTGAAACATACCTGGAGATCTTCCACTTGCTTTTTCAGTGAGATCACTGTAATGAAAGGATTCTTGCTATGCTCCAGGCAATACACAGCATTTGCAAGCATCAGCCTGATTTCATCCCAAGCTTCATCATAACTCTTCCAGCACTCTAAAGCAGACTCTGTAGAAGACTTTAGCTGTGCAACCTGCAAACATACAAGCCTGTGCTTAAAAAGGATGTATATGAAATTACTTACTAGGACATTTGAAAACTGCTCAAGAGACACCCCCTGTTGTTTTTTTATTACATCATTTTCTTTCTAATACACGCTGGATAAAAAAACCCTCTAAGTATTTATTTAATAATGTAATATATAAATGGTTTCAGGAGTACTAGTACATGCTTCAAATAAAATGTTCAAGGGAAAAAATCACGGATCTGTATAAGAGACTGAAGTATTAGAATAATTTTCATTATCAATTTAATTTGAGGACAAAGTCCTGTTGTGCTTGTAGAGTTCATTCCAGCATGCTTGGTTAGAGGAAGACGTATAGGAATAAATGCACTGGTTTCACTCTCTTGAATGCTGACATCTCAGCAGGAAAACTCACAAATTCAGAAATGCCTACAGAGTTTTAAACTGCAGAAGGAACAGACAACTCAGCTGCAAGTTCTTGTTCCGTAAAAGCTGAAAATTTCTATTAAACAGGCCTGGGTTTCTATTATTTCAAAGATTTGTTATAAACTATCTGCAGCTAAGCAGCTTCTACAGAACTTTGGCAGTTATTATACCAAGTATAATGAATTAATGGCTGAATTTGGAGACATAATCTGGGTTTCATATTTCACTTTTGCCAGGATAGCCCAAGTGCAAATAGTCTGATTTTATAATGCTTTTCACATTTCATGATGTGCTAGACAAAATCTGTTATCTTTTGACTTTTCCAGTAACAGAAGGTCCGTAGTGGATTATGTTCTCTTGGAACTGAGATCTCAGTAAAGACTGACGTTTAGGACATGTCAAAACTTATAAATTTAGACATCTGTCAAAAATATCCAATAGCCACAGAAGTTTTGTTATTTACTTATTGGCCTATTATTCTAAAAGCTTTTAAAATCAGATATGGAATACAGAAGATGAGCATAGCATTTACTCCTTCAGTCTTTTAGTTCTACTGGAACCTCAGGTCATCCAATGAACTAATAGGAGGATCAAGTCTTTTTTTTTTCCCCAGACAATCTATAATAATCTTGTGGAATTCACTGCCCTCCATCAACTAAGAAATGCCAAAACAATCAGGCACTTTTATGGAAGATAAACAATCAGTAGCAGCTATTCATGATGACATATCATTAACTTCACTATTAGACTGTACTGGTTGGTCTTTGATCACAATAAAAATAACTGATGTTCTTTTACAGTATTAGGGAAAATATATTTAAGTCCCAGTTTCTGAGGAGAAATGGATCTTCCCTGGCTCCCATTTATTGTTGGTTAATTTCTGCCTAATCACTAAAGGAGAAAAGATGGTAAAATGCAACATATTTCAAGCTTCTATGTTAGGTCATCTAAGTTGACTTCTTGATTAATTTAAATTTCTGAGATCTAGTAGGATAAGACATATATTTCACAGAAAATATCATAGTTTTAATTTCTAACAATCTTAAAAGAAAATCACCCTCTCAATTCTGGACATGTGAGTGGGTAGGAAAACTGCTTTTAACTATTAGCAAAGGAAATACCCTTTTTCTTTCAGACCCACTATAACAACATCTGCAATCATCTATAAACATTTGCATATTAACTTTCTCTTAAACAGAGGTTTATTTAAGTAGAAGAGAGCATTTCAGATATAAGATATAAGTGGAAGTCTAAAATGAAGAAAGAGTGGGCGATACTTTTGAATCCAAATGATTGCAGACAGGCAGCAGAACTATTCATACAAAAGACTGAACTGCACACAAAAACCTGAGAGTCTTCAATCCAAACTATACATTGTACTTATCTATTTTTGTTTTCTTTATACATATTTTCAGAACATAGATATCTCATGTTGCCTTCAAGGACCCTATCCTCATGTATAATGGTTTCAAATCCTAGCTTGGAAAGAAATCACTGGGTGACATTTAAGAAGCCACTAATTCTTCTTCATAGCCAAAAATCAAAATAACAACCTGATTGATAATGCTAATTCTCATTTCATCCAAACTGGTGGTTGTGAACACTATTTTCTTGGCAGAACCAGCACAATCCTCTAAAGCTGTGGGATTATTTTGCAGTTGATCCACTTCCTTAGACTTCATAGGAAGCTGATATTCTAACACCTGATAAATAGTCATAAGAGAAAGATATTATTCTTTAAGTACAATTTAGGGGGAAAAAAAATCAACATTTAACATTAGAATATAATAGGGCATATTTTCTAAAGATCAACGCCAAGCAGTATGGTAAATTAAATGGAAGACAAGTTTTTCTTAAATACTTAAGAACAACATAGGCATAGTCCAATTGGATCAAAACAAGTCTCATAGTAGTCCAGTCTTTTATTTCTCAGTTGCTAGCCAGATATCTTATAAACAGGAGATGAAGACATACCTCTTTTCTATCACTGTCCCCTACATTTTGCATTTGGAGACACGCTGATCAGCCAGCCAGACAGGTATAAAGGTATGGAGATATACAGTAGATATATAGATATAGATATAAAGGTATGTATGTATGTGTGTATGTATCCAATCCACCATTAAAACTGTGTAACATACCGGGTCAATACCATGTAATTCTACAGATTAATAATGCATTGCATCAATAAATGCTCTCTTTTGCCTGTTCTAAATCTTTTCCAGTCTGTTTCATTGGATAGGTTGAGAAAGAGACAAGTTTTGTTTACTTACCCACTTTCTTTAGGCTTTGTACACATTGATCATATACCTCCTGTCTTAGCATCTTTTTCTAACCTGAAGAGTTCCAGGCAGTGTTTTGTCATAAGGTAGGCCATCAATAACTTAGCTTGTCCTTTTCTGTACTTTTTTCCAATTTTATATCCTTTCCAAATGCATACACAGTGTTCCAAATGGAGACAGATTGTGCATTTGTATAAAGGAATTTCAGCATTACCAATTTTA
The DNA here is from genome assembly GCF_947247035.1 of Vipera ursinii. Lineage (NCBI taxonomy): Eukaryota > Metazoa > Chordata > Lepidosauria > Squamata > Viperidae > Vipera > Vipera ursinii. The sequence continues at coordinate 29,120,832 of NC_139512.1, read as the reverse complement.
TTTTCAATCTTTTCCCAAATGATCCCTAACATGGAATTTGCCTTTTTCATACTGAACAGTGTTTCAAAATTCTTATTTATCTTTGGCTCCAATATTTTCCCAGATTAGATATAGACAGCTCAGCATATACGAAATCCAGGGGAAGGGGAGGTTTAGTTTCAAAGTGCAACTTAACTGCCACTTAGGTGACTATTAATTCATTGTAATAAGCTCCTTATATTGTCACAATCACGCTTTTATTATTTAGTATTTTATTATAATAATCAAATTTGCATGAAGATAACTTATGAGCAAACTAAAAAAACACTGGTGTCATTAGAGATATTTAAGGCAGGGATCTCCATCTGCAAAGTTTAGATATCTTTTGATTTCATCTGGCATTAGGAAATCTAAGTTAGAAAAGCTACGTGCATAATTTTATGAGCAAAGAATAATATTAGAAGAATGTTTGCATGATACTTGTCCCCCCAATCAGAGGCACCAGTATCTTTTATGTAAATTAAGTACAAAATCCAAATTAAGTAATTCACGTAGGCCATGATCTTACTTTTTTAAATATAAACTGTGATATATACTGTATGCTTATTTATAAATGTGGCTAAGTTTGAGGTGGGGAAATATCTCTTGTTCATTTTTGAAGTTTTCTTCCAAAATCTTGAAAAATTCTTCTTGGTTTTATTTAACATCTCGGTTTCCCTTCTTCTATCCCCTGGTGTGTGTACCTGCTCACTAAGAGAGTTTCAATCTGTCTCTTATTTATTTACAAAGCTTCTTACTGGCTAGTTGGAATGAATCTCCATCTCTCAGCTAGAAAAATGAAGATGCTCCAGAGCTCAATAAAACATTGCAGAGAATAAATAGCAAAATTACTGTTACTTTTCAGTTTGACTATAGTAGAGGAATGGGGTAACCATAGCAATAAAGCAAAAAATAAATGTTGCACCTTGTAAGAGGAAGGAGTCAAGAAAGACATAGCAAATATGATTTGCCACTATTAATTTGAGAATAACACAATCTTCCTCAACATGGTATCCTCTAGATCAGGGGTGTCAAACTGCCAGCCCGCAGGCCGGAGCGTCATGGAGAAACCGCGCCCATCCCATTGCCGGCAATGGGAAAAAGTTCTGATATGTCATGCGACGTCACGTGAGGTCGCGAGTTTGACATGTCTGCTCTAGATGTATTAGGGTCAAAAGAATTTTTGCTCCAGGTTTTGCTATGAGAATCTCTCTGTGGTTTCGTCAATGAGCCACAGAGCTGCTCAGAGAAAGCCAATGTAATATACAAGATAAGCTACTGGACTAGGATGATGTGACAGCCACCAACCTAAAGGAGGTTAAAACAAATTCATTCAAGGTACGGCCATCAATAGTTACTATTCTTGAAGAGTCTAGATTACACCCAGTATTTGCAATAGTCATGGGAATTTGGGACTTTTGTATATGCTTCTGCCCAGCCAGAATGTGAAACACAAAACTGGTCTTTTGTCTGATCCAGTAGGTCTCTTTTTATATCATTACATTCTCAGATATAAAAGAAACAGAATAATGTATTAGCAGCATACTAGTTCTTCTACAAACCTCTGTATAACTCCATTCAGGAGCTTAAAGAACATGTGGAACAAGATGATTCTGTAAATCCATCTGCCCTCCAGTTCCATCTGAGTCAAAAAGAGACCCTAACTAATTCTACTGGAAGCTGAGGAAGGCCCCAGGAGAAAGAAGTTCCATTTCCTGCATCTTTTCCCTGGCACATGCAATTTACAGCTACATCAGGTGGAAAAACAGGACAGACCCTTTTGATAGGCAGTTCTACAAAATTATTTTTTAGATTTTTTTTCTACACCAAACTGTCTCCCGGAGGGACCATTCTATAGATCCATCTGTATGAGCAGACCTGTTGAGTTTATTTCCCTCCTTTGTTTTCCATTGTGACCTGTTTTTATTAGGTCATATTTGAATGGACTGCATTTATTAATGGTTGTGGACAATTATTGTGTTATTTTTTTAATTTGAAGGATAAATTCGCATATATTGTCCTGAACATATAGGAAGACAGATAGGATTAAACTGTTGAAGATCATCAACAAAATTAATTTGACATTTCAAATGTCATGAAATAATGTACATTTACCTTGCAGTCTTTTAATGTGCCCTGTGCAAGAAGAGAACTTGCTGGGTTCTTCAAATGTTCTAGCCTTCTGCTTTGTGCTTCTAGCCAGCTGCCCAAGGATTGTGCTTTGTTTTCATTTTTAACAACAGATTCCAAAATGTGCTCCAACTCCTTTATCTGTATAGAGGACAATTTGTAATTATTTGCAAAATTAAGGAAGGAGACATGTTTTTAGTTTATGGCGATAAGCAGAGAAGAATATTATCCTCATTTTCTAGAAAGCACCTCATATTTTAGTTTATTGTTGCAGCAGAGTTTCTGGACTCAGATATAACAGAAGAAAGCTTCAGACCACCTACAAATAGCAACTTTAAGGATCAATCTACTGTACTTAATTGGAAATGTAAAGAGAACATGGTTGTGTTGTCACTGTATTATCCCTATCCTTTGGCTGGCTGCTGAGACAGTAGGACAACATAAACCAAAATAGGTATAAGGTAGGCTTACTGAGGTCTATGGATTAGAGAAGGAAAATGAGAACTAAATCTATATTTGCTTTCGTTCGTGCTGCCTTGTTTGCTACCTAATCAATGATGCAGATCTGAACAGCATCAGACCTTGCAGATGGGACAGGAAGGCCACCACGATAAGACTTCTGTCCGGTGAGCAGCAGTGAATGTAGGCAAATCACAAATTGGGTGGAGATGACTTGCATGGACCTGATTTCTCCACCTGCAGTCTTTCCAAGTAGGACCCCACTCCCATTCTGAAGAGTTCTCTGCAGCACAGAGAACAAAGCAATGAAGCTGTAGTGGATGGGTGATCTTCCACTAGGCACATCTGAAGTTGACTCAAATTCTCTGCAAAAGGTTTTAAAGGACATTCAAACCTTTTCATTCAAAGTCCCTTGCAAATGGTGCCAATTCATATTCAATTCCCCGAGACATTCTGCAAATGACGTCCTCTCGTAACGCTTGCTTTCAACATCACAAGGTGTCAACTGTAGTAGTGACTGGTTCACATAATCAACTATCCATTGTTTAAAGTTCATTTCCATCACATATTCCTAGAAAAGTAATATACAACTCTGTCAAAAAAAGCATGTTTTCTATGCAGCAAATACAGCTTTGTTCCTTTATAACTGTTTCTGCTGTGACAACAGGATAGATGCACAGAGTTATAATAACTCATAATTGTATGGCCAAGTCCCTTGCTCATAGTTAAAGAGCATAATGATCATGGGCACTTAAAAAGTGTAACTCCCTATAATGATCATTTTGGTGGGGGCGATGAAAGTTGTAGTACAATACATCTATAAAGGCATCAAATTAGGAAGAGATTGTGAGTTCAGTTTAAAAAAAAAACATCCTGGGAGAAGCAAAGGCAAAGTTTTCTATATTGCTGCCAATATATTGTTGGATGCAATCTCCTCTCTGAGAGACAAGATTCCTATAAGGATTTTGTAAGTATGCTTAAGTGTGCTTTCTTCTTCTTCTCTTTTCCTCTTATATCTGATCATAAAACAACGATACCATTTAAAGACACTGACAAATAATTGTGTGACAGTGTAAGCACTACCTGTTTAGCTTTATTTGCATGATAATATTAGTGAATAAAATAAAGAAAATCTCCAAAAGAAAAAAGCATTTGGTCACATAGACAAAATGAAAGGCTCAAAAGCCTTCTGTGAAAGAAAAACTAACAACATTTTGACAGATGTATAGGCCCCTATCTTACCACAGGTTAACTGTATAATAGACCTCTAGAAGTGGAAAGAAAACTCAAAAACATTGCATAGAGATTCCAGATATTTGGAAGTCTGATTTTACCTACTGCATATCAATCTGTCTTGGAAATGAATAAATATTTGACATACGAATATTAATATCTCACCTTCCCACAAACTCATACAGATAAATCTGACGGACACCTACTAATTGCTATCTGGACACCCAGTGAGGTAGGATGATAGGTAAGGGGAAAATAAGAAGTTGAAGTAGACAAGGATGGATGGATGGATGGATAGATGGATGTATGGATGTTTGTATGGATGGATGAATGGATGGATGGATGGATAGGCAGACAGACAGACAGGCAGGCAGGCAGATGGAATTTATATAGAGAGACCCCAGCACACACAATTGACTCTACATAGTAGACCAAATTGATGATGCAAGGATATGTACTCACTCCCTAAGGATATAGAGAATATTATTTTAGATTCCTTTCTCTTGATCTCAGTTGACTCAAACAGACCACATAGTATGATTCCTTATTTGGATGCATTTTATTTTCTGCCCAAAGGAAATGAAACCATTTCTAGACATCATGAACGTATAGTGTCTCACTTACCTTGTACCTCCTAAGAAGGCCTTTCAAGCTAGCGGAACTTTGCAAATTAATTGCAACCTCATCTCTTCTTTGCTGATCAATGCAATTCATCCAGGCATTCAGTTCTGTGATGGCTTCATAAGATGGCAATTTTGCCATCTGGAGCTGTTAGAAAATTACACCATTATACTTGTTTTTTTTCAGGAACAAAATTCAATGTATTTTCTAAGATATTCCTTTTGGGCACTCTGTTGAGTATTGTAGGTTATTGGAAATGGAAGCACTCACTTTTCTCTTATTTAGTGCAACCTCTGCCTCTTTCGTCTCCCTGATCAGTGTATTGGTAAAAAGACAGAACACTCTTGCTCTAGGGTTTCTAAAAATAAGCCAGTGACTAGATTGTTGGTATAGAAGCATCAGCCTACCCCTATTATTATGTAACAATATTAGAGCTAACAGTAGTCAACCTTGTCTGCAGAAGAATATATACAAGTCAGAAATGCTCCAGATTTTTATCTCATTCTCAGTCATTTTTTACTGTGGCCTAGACATCCCCTTCAGCTCAGTTCACTTTATTCTTAGCATATTTATTTATTTATTTAGCATATGGCTGGTCACACACAGAATTAAAAGCACTTCATATTTACAAGTTAGAACAGTTAAAACAATTTTTTTTAAAAAAGAAGCAATTATAAAACCTAAGAGGAAAACAGAAATAACATTTCAGAGTTTAATGTCGAGTTTGGAGATCCAGTCAGTAGCTGCCATTGTTACGCAGAGGAAGTCCTTAAAATCTCCTGGGTATCTTCTATTAGTGCATTCCTTCACTATATGTTGGATAGTCTGTCGGGGAGCCCTGCAATCACATTGTGCTGAAGGTGTCTTTCCCCATTTACAGTTGCAAGAAAAAGTATGTGAACCCTTTGGGATTACGTGGAGTTTTACATGAATTGGCCATAAAATGCGCTCTAAACGTCATGTAAGTCACAACAATAGAAAAACACAGTCTGCTTAAAATAATACTACACAAACATTAGCTGTTGTCATGTTTTAACTGAACATAAGATGGAAACATTCACAGTGCAGGGTGGAAAAAGTATGTGAACCTTTGGACTTAATAACTGGTTGACCCTCCTTTGGCAGCAATAACCTCAACCAAACGTTTCCTGTAGTTGCAGATCAGACCTGCACAACGATCTGGAGTAATTTTGGACCACTCCTCTTCACAAAACTGTTTCAGTGTAGCAATATTCTTGGGATGTCTGGTGTGAATCGCTCTCTTAAGGTCATGCCACAGCATTTCAATCGGGTTGAGGTCAGGACTTTGACTGGGCCACTCCAGAAGGCGTATTCTGTTCTGTTGAAGCCATTGTTTTGTTGAATTACTTGTATGCTTTGGGTCATTGTCCTGTTGCATCACCCATCCTCTGCGGAGCTTCAGTTGGCTGACAGATGGTCGTACGTTTTCCTGCAAAATGTCCTGATAAACTCTGGAATTCATTTTCCCATCAATGACAACAATCCGTCCAGGCCCTGAGGCAGCAAAGCAGCCCCAAACCATGATGCTCCCTCCGCTATGTTTTACAATGGGGATGAGGTTTTCATGTTGGTGTGCTGTGCCTTTTTTTCTCCACAGATAGTGTTGTGTGTTTTTCCCAAATAACTCAATTTTGGTTTCATCTGTCCACAGTATATTTTGCCAGTAGTGCTGTGGAACATCCAGGTTCTCTTTTGCAAACTTCAAACGTGCTGCAATATTTTTTTTTTGGACAGCAATGGCTTCCTCTGTGGTGTCCTCCCATGTACTCCATTCTTGTTTAATGTTTTCCTTATTGTAGATGTGTCAACAAAAATGTTACCATGTGCCAGAGATTTCTGTAGGTCTTTAGCTGACACTCTAGGATTCTTCTTTACCTCATTAAGCATTATGCGCTGTGCTCTTGCAGTCATTTTTACAGGACGACCACGCCTAGGGAGAGTAGCAACAGTGCTAAACTTTCTCCATTTGTAGACAGTCTGTCTTACACATGAACATCAAGGCTTTTGGAGATACTTTTGTAACCCTTTCCAGCTTCATGCAAGTCAACAATTCTTGATCGTAGGTCTTCTGAGAGCTCTTTTCTGCGAGGCATGGTTCACATCAGACAGTGCTTCTTGAGACCAGTAAACCCAAAACAGGTGTGTTTTTAAAGGGCAGGACAGCTGTCAGCAACACATCCAATATCATCACACTGATTGGAGTCAAGGTTGGCTCACTCCTGGCTCCAATTAGCTCTTGGAGAAGTCATTAGGCTAGGGGTTCACATACTTTTTCCACCCTGCACTGTGAATGTTTCCATCTTATGTTCAATTAAAACATGACAACAGTTAATGTTTGTGTAGTATTATTTTAAGCAGACTGTGTTTTTCTATTGTTGTGACTTACATGACGTTTAGAGCGCATTTTATGGCCAATTCATGCAAAACTCCACGTAATCCCAAAGGGTTCACATACTTTTTCTTGCAACTTTATACAGAGAATCGGCACACACCCCATGAGTCATTCTAATTCGATTGTATGTCACCCATATCTGTCGGGGTAGATTAAATCCTGGAGGTATACTATTAGGATTAATATGCTCAGAAATATCTTGGGAGGTATAGCTACTCCATGCTTCCATCCACTTTTGTATAGTGCTCTGATGTTCGGCCAGCAGCTTAAGCACTGTGAGGAGTGGTGGATTTCTTGACTTTAATCGACATCTTAAGAGCTCAGAGGTATAAGCATGAATGGGTAGAGAGGAGTTTAGTGTTCACAAGTTAAAAAGGGGGTACAAAGTTTACAAATACACAGTGGTATCTGTAACAAGCTACAATGATGTCAAAATAAATTCTGTATCATCATATTATTGTGGAAATAATGCATTTATGTCATGAAATCATCATGTCTGAAGCATTTAAATGTAAAAGAAATGTCACTCACATGACAACATTATGATGCACGTGTCATCTTTCAGAACAAGCAACTAAATTTCATTTTTAATCTGTACCATTGTGCCCACAGTAAAAAATGACAATAAAGGTTGTCTGTCTGTCTGTCTGTCTGTCTGTCTGTCTGTCTGTCTGTCTGTCTATCTATCTATCTATCTATCTATCTATCTACCTACCTACCTACCTATCTATCATCTTACCTTCTTCACCCACAACTATATCTGAATCATATGCGAAACTCTCCTATGTGTAATTTTTAACTGGGCCAAATAATGCACTGTAGGTAACAATTATTGAAACAAGGTTCATGGACTAACTTACAGAATGTGTCTAAAACCCAGAACCCATGACTCCCATGAAATTGAAATTGGGCTAATTTTGTTAAACATTTTATGACATAAAAATCTTCATAAAACACTTTAGGATATAATGCCAAATGTCATAAAGCATTTCCTGCTGTTCAGCTGCTGCAGTTTGACTGTGCAATACCATTCATCATGGACTACTTTCAAGGCAGATACATCTCTGAATATCTTCCTGACTTTTTAAGAACTTGCCAGTGAAGGCAATCTATCATTACTGAAGACATTGAGAAGTCTGGCAAGGAAATATCTCTGAAATGATGATTGAAGGGATTATGGGTTATTTAGTATGTTTTAAACTGCTGAGACATTTGCTATTTCAAGTCAAAGATAAAAACAATATTTGGCAATTTCAATCAAACTTTTTAGTGGGGCAATTGTGGATCAACATCCCTGAGTTTTATACAAATGCTTGTAATCAGCATCACAAGCAAGTATAGCAACAAAGATAGTATTTAATACTTCACAATGATGGATTCACCATAGATAAAGGAGATAGATAAGACTTTTTAAACAGAAATAGCAGAGATATGTAATGTTCAGCAATATGCAATTAGTAAGTATGGCAGTCTTCAAAGTTATTCATGCCTAGTAGCTTTGCTGATGAATTACTTTTTACCTGGTGAAACTTCTCTTGGATGCTTGGTAATTGAACAATAAGGTCACTCCATCTCTGCTCATACTCTGCCAAAGCTGAGCGCAAGTTTGCATCATCAGATTCCTTAATAAGCAACAGCTGATTTCCACTACTTATGACCGAAGATTTCAAGGAAGATTTATCATCGACTTCTTTAAAGAATTCCTGAAGAATCGTACAAAATCATAAAATATGGTGTGCATAAAAATGTTAAGAAAGTTTGTTAACTATATTAAATTATGAAATGATTTTAAACTGAGATAAAATATTGTTCTCCTTTTTTCATTTTTTTTCCATTTTAGAGCACCCAAAAACAGTGCTAAAGGTTTAGATGGAAAAGTACACTTAGGTCAATTAGACCCAGGTTCAAACTTTCTGTATTGACATTTGCCATTTACATATGATATTTTTGTTTGCCTTCTGGACAGATAGGTGACTAATGATAGCAGGGACCAAATGGAAGCGATATGAGAAAGTCATTCAGATGACAAAGTCAAAGATAATTGCAAGAATGAGGGCTAAAACATAAAAATGTAACAGCAGTAATTATACTTAGAGATTAAATTCATAAATGATTCTTGTCTGGATAGATTACAACAGACATGTCAAACACAAGGCCTGGGGGCCGGATCCGGCCCGCGAAGTGGTTTCATGTGGCCAGCAAAGCCATCCTGGAAACAGTGAGGGAACAGCCCCCACTGCCCTGGCCCTGGCCCAGAGACCCTCCTTCTGCCAGAGACCCTCAGATCTGTCCCACTTCTGCCCAGGCCCCCATAGGCAACCTTGATGTGAACGATGTAGAGCTGGCCACGCCCACCCAGTAGGCCATACACACTCTAGCCATGCCCACCCAGTAGGCCACACCCACCCAGGCCACACCCACCCAGCCCCTTGAGGGCAACCGCAATGCTGATGTGGCCCTCAATGAAATTGAGTTTGATACCCCTGGATTACAATATAACTCATTCCCATATTCTGGTTGTGAATGACACAACCAGCTACATAAAACAGAATCCACCTGCTATCTGTAAACGTAACAGTGGTGGGGGGAGGGGCGTTGGAGAAAACCGTAGAAGGCTTGACTCAGTAAATAGGGCTTTGAGGCTACATTCAAATATCACATTAAGCCAATGTTTGTTTTAAGCTCAATTTTTTGAACAGTCAGACTGGCAAATAATTATGGCTGACTTGGAAAAGTTTCCCTTTATTTTCTCTCATTTGCCTTGCATCTTTGTGATTTAATTAGAGGTTTGTGCGAGACATTCTGTAATACCAAATCAGGAATAAGTAAGAAAATTATAAATAATTCCTTCATCTCTGCATACCAAAATATGCATACCAAAGTCACAACTATAGTCAGTAACAAATCATGATTTTGCACTGTAATTTATTACCATAAAATACAATAGAGTTATTCACCAAACATTAACAAACCACGCTAAACAAATCACATTAGTATAGTTTGTAATTCTAGCCTTTTGAGTGTCATGCAGTGAACCAGGCTTTATCCTGTGAGACTGATTAGAAAAGTATAATGAGTTTGAAGATGGGCTCACAAAATAGCATTAGATAAATACATAGAGAATACAGTATGTTTATTAATGGCTCCAAGCAACAAAACGTAAAATAAAATAAAAAATCTTTGACTAATAGGCATTGAGCTCTCTAGATTAGAGAGATGGTTGGCCTGTACTGGGGGCAATGTACAAGATTAGATGGAAAGACTATCCTCATATTTTTACATCAGTCTCTGCTACCACAAACACTGTCTAACTTACAAGCAAACTCTGAATATGGTTCCTGACAATGTTCTGGTCCTGAGATGCATTGAGAGACTGCTCCTTCCAATAGTTCACATTTTGCTCAGCAGATTCCAACCAGACACTGAGCTCCTTTGAGTCTTTGTTGTAACTTCAGGAAAAACAAAAGAAAACAAATCAGGAACTAGAATCAATGTCACTGCAGGCTTCTCAAACAACCATGTTTCTGGCTGGCAACTTATAAGACAGTTAATAATCAGTAGAAATTAATGAGCATCCTGGCAGATGGAATTTGGGGGCTATATCTGGAGGAGCATAGGTTTGCTAGTCCTATATGAGAGCAATGAAAATATGAAATGTTTACCCTCTCCTCGCTCTTTAGATAACTTTGGTTACTTCTCCTCTGTTTCTTTTTTAAAGAAAAAGAAATCAACTTCCTATATGGTATCTGTTAACAAACGGAGTAACATCAAATATTCTTCTATGCCAGTTGTACCCAATCATGGACAGAAGGTCCTGGTTATGTTTATTCACCTTGATAACCTTCTGACTGGGCTATAGCTATCTGAAAGCTTCAACTGGCCCAGAATGCAACAGCATGAGTAGTTATGGGCACATCTCTCTAAGTCTATATAACACCATACTCCACAAACTGCACTGTCTTATGATAGGCTTCAGGGTATGATTCAAGGTGCTGCTTATTATTTACAAAGCTCCGGATGGCATAAGGTTAGATTACTTGAAGGATTGCCTTCTGTCAAGAACATACTCCCACAGGGAGGCCATGCTCCATATTCTTTTTTTTAAATGTTGTCATCCTATGGGACTTAGGAAATGTTCTTTTTCTGTGGTTGCCCCATTCTCTGGAATGATTCCCCCCCCCCACAATATATGACAAGGCCTAATTCCTCTCATCTTAAGGAAAACTCTTAATACCTGGCTCTTTTCCCAAACATTAGGGGCCATCTAAGTATGAGTCTCGTTGATGTTAGGTGCTTGGTAGCCATTTTATATTTAGTATTTATTTACTGTATTGTTTATTATTATGTGGGGGTTTTTTAGAACTGGTCTACTCTTCCCAACTTGTCATTTTCAGATTTTGAACATGATTGCTAGGGAATTATGTGAATTGAGCATACCAGGTGAGGGAAGCTGACCTTCAAAAGCAAGGAAACGTAATTCCTACCTGGACAAGAGTTTGTGCAATGTCTCAAGTCTTTGTAGTTCATGGTCAACTCTTTGGGAAAAAGACAGCCACTGATGTTCTAGCTTCTCAATCTTGGATTGCAATTCAGGGCAGCTCAGAAGTTCTGTCAAATTCTTCCCTTCTTTCACTATTTGATAATATCGAGCTTGCTCCCCTTCAATGTTCTTTTTGATTTCCTAAGAAATTATATAAAATTATAAATGAAAAGTAACAGATCACATTATTACTAATTTATTTCCATTTCCACAAAAGGCAAATCTATTTATGATTCAGTGTTCATTTAATCAAATTTGGCAATCAACACATTTTTATAATTGCAATTTTATAATTCTCTGCATGAGCATTAATTGGGAAAAAATGATCTCTCCCATATCTTTCTTTATTTTATTCTATTTAGATTTTTTTTCACCTTCTCAAGAAGGAACTGTATGACACGTCCAGCCCGTGGGCCGGCAGTTTGACACCCCTGCTCTAAAGTCTAAACCACCCTACAGCCCAGTGCAGGATTATATTATGACATCAAGCTTGATCTCTGGCCATCCAGAATCAGTTCAAAAACCTCCAGCAGAGACCACCAGTTTTTATTCCACTACTGAATAGTTCCCTCCATCAAAAAAATTGTTCTAATGTCCATTTAAACCTCTTTTGTCTTGCCTTCTTTAACAACTCTGTACCATTTGCCACATGACAGCACTTCAGAAATTAAAAGACAACTCTCCAGTCTTTTCCTCTTCAGGCCAAACATATCTAACCATTCCTCCCAGCCCATAATCATCTTGATGCTGTCCACAAGACATATTCCAGCTTGTCAACGGCCTTCTTAAATGGAACTACATGAAATGACAAAGTAAAGTTTCTAAAGACGTATTTAGCCTTCAATTCCTTAATTACAAAATGAGGAAACATTATTCAAATATTTAGCTCTTATTTGTTGTTGTTAGCTGCGAAGTCGTGTCCGACCCATCGCGACCCTATGGACAACATTCCTCCAGGCCTTCCTGTCTTCTACCATCTTCTGGAGTCCATTTAAGTTCACGCCTACTGCTTCAGTGACTCCATCCAGCCACCTCATTCTCTGTCGTCCCCTTCTTCTATTCCCCTCGATCTTTCCCAGCATTAGGCTCTTCTCCAGTGAGTCCTTCCTTCTCATTAGGTGGCCAAAGTATTTGAGTTTTAGCTTCAGGATCTGGCCTTCTAAAGAGCAGTCAGGGTTGATCTCCTCTAGGACTGACCGGTTTGATCGCCTTATTTAGCTCTTATACTGTGTATCATTCAATAACAACTATAGTTACAATGGAAATTACAGAAGTTAGAGTAAAGTCATTACCTGAAGGAGCTGAATTCTTTCCATTGCTCTTTCTTCTGTCTCTTCCACTAAAGCCACAAAAGGCACTGTGGGCGAAAGTGCCTCCAGCTTTTGGCACAATGAAACGTAGCTTTCATCAAATGCTATCCAGTCCTGTAAGATGAAGAATGTTGTTAGTAGATCCCAAAAAATTAAGTAGTAAACATTATAAATGTATAAAATAATTTTCTTCAATCAATTTACAAATTTATACTGGCTGGGGGGTGATGGGAGTTATGGTCTGATATATCATAAAGGTGCCAAATTGGGAAGGCTGCTGTATCCATCATAAACAAATGTATTCTATTCTTCCATTACAAATATGACCTTGAATCTCAACATGATAGATTACTTAATGGGTATACAAGTACATTTTTTTAATTTTATCACTCATTGAGGTGTAAAAAGAGCCCTGCTGAGTCAGCTCAAAGTCTTGTGCTATAGAATATCAAACCAGTTTTGAGGTTGGATAAATTCCTAATAAATGTAATTTTTTTAAAAAAATTAATGTACTCGCACTCAACCTCTGTGTTAGAAGCTGAATGGAACAGACTTGTCTGAACCTATTTCACATTGTTTCATTTTATTCTCTGACCTGTAAAAGTTTTTCCAAATGGGTTCCATGTTCAATAGCTTGTTCTTCCAAAGATTTGATCTTTTCTACCATATCCTTCCAGTATTTCTCCCTGTTTTGTAATATTGAATCTGCCATTTTTTGTACAAGAAGCATATGGCCATTCAGTTTACGGAAAAAGCTCTATGTTCAAAAAAGAAAAGGAGCATAGGTACAGATAATTATATCTGCAAAATAATTATTCAAAAAAGAACACATTTGTTTTGTAAGACCATAAATAAAGTTAAAATGTTTCTTATTTATTTATTTATTTATTTATTTATTTATTTATTTATTTATTTATTTAGATTTATATACCGCCCTTTCCCGAAGGTCGCAGGGCGGTTTACAGGGTATTTAAAACAAGAAATACAAAAGTTAAAAACAATTAAAACAATTACATCAATCCCTGAAAAAAAGTAAAACCCCCAATTAAAATTAAAATTAAAATTCTCAGCCTGGGCCAGAGCTCGAAGAGCCAGGTCTTCAGGTCCTGGCGGAATGAACGGAGGTCGGGGGCAGTCCTGAGCTCCACTGGCAGCTGGTTCCAGAGGGCAGGCGCCCCCACTGAGAAGGCTCTCCCCCTAGGTGTTATCCGCCGGCAATCTTTTACCGGCGGCACCCTGAGCAGACCCTCCCTGTGGGAGCGCACTGGACGAAGGGAACTTGATGCCGGCAGCAGGTGTTCCCTCAGATATCCCGGACCCAAGCCATTTAGGGCTTTATAGGTCATCACCAGCACCTTGAATCTCACCCGGAGGGCAACCGGAAGCCAATGCAGCTCGCGGAGTAGAGGTATTACATGGGAGTATCGGGAAACCCCCATCACAACTCGCGTGGCCGCATTCTGCACCAGCTGAAGCCTCCGAGTGGTCCTCAAGGGCAGCCCCATGTAGAGAGCGTTGCAGTAGTCCAATCGGGAGGTCACGAGCGCATGAGTGACTGTGCGTAGGGCATCTTGGTCCAGGTAGGGTCGCAACTGGCGCACCAGCTGAACCTGGACAAAAGCCCCCCTGGTCACGGCTCCTACATGGTCTTCAAAATTGAGCCGGGAGTCAAGGAGGATGCCCAAGTTGTGAGCCCTATCAATGGGGGGTAACACCTCACCCCCCATCATTAAAGGTGGAATGGTCTAGTTAAACTGAGATGCCAATATGCACAGCCACTCAGTCTTGGCAGGATTGAGATGAAGCCTGTTTCTCCCCATCCAGACCTGGACCGCCTCCAGGCAACGAGACATCACAGCGAGGGCATCGCTGGGTTGGTTCGGGGTGGAAAGAAAAAGTTGGGTATCATCAGCGTACTGATACCCCACCCCGAAACCACAAATGATCTCACCCAGCTGCTTCATATAGATGTTGAACAGGAGGGGCGAGAGAACCGACCCCTGAGGAACTCCACAAATGAGAGGCCTCGGGGTGGACCTCTGCCCTCCCGTCAACACCGACTGCGAGTGGCCCAGGAAATAGGAGGAGAACCACCGAAAAATGGTGCCTCCCACTCCCAACCCCCTGAGACGCCACAGTAGGATACCATGGTCGATGGTATCAAAAGCCACTGAGAGATCAAATAGGACTAGGACAGAGGAACAACCCCTGTCCCGAGCCCGCCACAGATCATTCACCAGCACGACCAGTGCCGTCTCTGTGCTGTGACCGGGCCTAAAACCCGATTGGTATGGGTCCAGATAATCAGTTTCCTCCAGGAACAGAGGAAGCTGATGCGCCACCACACTCTCAACAACCTTCGCCAAAAAGCGAAGGTTGGAGACTGGACGATAATTATTTAAAACAGCCGGGTCCAGGACAGGCTTTTTGAGGAGGGGTCTCACCACCGCCTCCTTCAAGGCAGCGGGGAAGACACCCTCCTTCAAAGAACCAGTTATTACTGCCTGGAACCAGCCTCGTGTCTCCTCCCGGGCCGCGGAAACCAGCCAGGAGGGGCACGGATCCAACAAACAGGTGGTGGAGCTCAGCCTTCCCATGATCCTGTCCACATCATCAGGGGAAACAGGATCAAACTCAGTCCAGATAACATGCTCAAGACCGCCCGATTCCTCCACATCAGACTCCACCCAGTCAGAGTCCAGACCGGCCCGGAGGAATTTTGTCAGTCAGATGATGACTAAACTCCTCGGCCCGTCCCTGTAAGGGATCCTCCCTCACCTCCTGGTTAAGGAGGCAGCGAGTCACCCTAAACAGGGCAGCCGGGCAATTATCTGCGGACGCAATGAGGGCAGCGAAGTAATTAGACTTCACTGTCCTCATCGCCGCAAGATAAGACCTTATAAAGGTTCTTAACTGCAATCGGTCAGATTCGGATCGGCTGGACCTCCAACCGCTCTCTACACCCCGTCTCCGACGCTTCATCTCCCGGAGCTCTGCAGAAAACCATGGAGCCCAGCGGGATCTGCGCTTGGTCAGAGGTTGCAAGGGTACAACACAGTCAAGTGCCCTGGCGGCCACCCTTTCCCAGGCATCCACCAAGGCATCGACTGGGCTGTGGGTGAGGGCGATGGGTATAGAACCAAGCGCCATCTGGAACCATTCCGGGTCCATTAGGCGCCTGGGGCGGAACCACCTGGTCGGTTCCGCAGCCCAGCGGTGGGGGGTGGCGTAACGGAAGACCAGCCGCAGGAGATGATGATCTGACCATGACAGGGGGACAATGGTTGGTGAACTCCCTCCCAGATCATCCAAACACTGTCCAGACAGGAACACCAGGTCGAGAGTGTGACCCCCCACATGAGTCGGGCCCTGAATTACTTGGGTCAGGCCCATGGCTGTCATGAAGCTATGAACTCCCGAGCTAACTCAGACGGCCCTCCCAGTGAGGGCAGGTTGAAGTCACCCAGAACTATAAGCCTGGAGAACTCCACCGCCAACCCTGAGAGGATGTCGAGCAGCTCGGGCAGGGCTGTTGCCACACAGCTGGGCACCAGGTATGTGAGCAACAAGCCCAAACTGAGCTCCAGGGCCACATCTCAGGAGGAGGGACTCACTCCCGGCCATCTGGACAATGGTGGTCTCCCGCAGGCATAAAGTCTCCCGGACAACCACCGCCACCCCACCACCCCTGCCCTGAGCCCGTGGCTGGTGTAGCACACTATATGCACCTGCTCTGGATGTTTCAATAATACAGAAACCCATCCTCTTGCATTCTTTTAAACTTTTACCAACAGCAAATATAACAAATGCACAGAGACCTATATTTTAATACCATTAAAATGGCAAAATGGTAAATAATAGTATTTGTTACAACTCAAGCAAGAATACCAATATTCTTTACATGTTAAATATTACACAATATCTAAGTTATTGGCCATTCTCTAAGCAAATAGACAACTGATCGTTGGGCTTGTAGTTATACTGTATCTGAGACTGAAGATGCAAAAAACCCAAATCCAGGGAAAGTGGGAAGACCTATGCTATCTCCTTAAAAGAGGTCTTTTTGGATCCCTTTTCCAAAACTACTGAGATTTAACTCAATGCTAAAATTATGTTAATTTATTTTATTATTCATCTTTATATGGCCGTTTCCTGCTTCATATACCCTGCTTCCCTTATCCTACTCATTGGCATATACTCAGAAGAAAATGGACACAGAAACTGAAGGATAAATTGGTCAGGGCATCTGGATAAGAGTGGAGGACATATTGGTAGAAGCATTGGACATTATGCTACAACTGATTATTATTCGAGTAACACAGCTGAATTTAAAATCTAATTTGGAACAAAGCAAGTTATTTCTCATCTTTTTAAAGAGCTTGATTTCTTTACATAATTGAATCCAAAATGAAATTTGGAGGATTTCCTTCCCATCAAACACTTAATTCTAAAAATTCTGGAGAAACACTGCTATATATATGAAAAAATCTCTTTGGATCCCAAACATAATTATTTAGTAAAGTAATTAAACTATACTTCTCTTAATATTTTAAATAGGAGGTATTTCCATATGCAACATGCGAACAATTACAGCCTTCTTAATTTGATGCAAAATAAAAGTAACTGTTTCCCCTACATTTACAGTCAACAAAATTAAGTAGGAATCAACTCATGTTTATTCAAACTTTCTCCTGGGCAGTCTATAAATTTTCATATTCATTACCAAGGCTATATTTTATTTCCAGCAGAGTAATTATAGCCCAGGATAGATGTTATATGATTACACATAACAGCAACAACCCCTCTTCTCCCTATAAAATACCTCTGCTCATTTATGATAAGATTACATTAAAAGCTCTGAGTGAAAAATAAGCATAATATTTTCTGCTTTTCTCCCTAAGCAATGTCATCTAAGCAATGCCAGCTTACTTTCAATACATCTGTTGTACCCTTCACCTCAAGATGAGATAAACTAGCAATCCTCCCCCAGGCAGAGATCCTATTTTGATAGTTAAATGCAATTTATTATTTTACATTCATATGAATGGTAGTACTGCAAGAGCTAATGTAATGCCACTTGACACAAGAATCACTGACTGTTGCTCTGGAGTGAAGCCATCTCCTTCTAATCAATAAATGAATCAATGCATGTATGCATGCATGCCTGAACATATGACAAATTGAACATGAATCTCACTCTTGCCATGATTTTACTGGCTAGGTTCACTCTATGCTAGAGTAGGCTAAAACTATAGTTTGTGGTGGGAAATCAGTTAGAATATTAGCAGGATGAGAGGACTGGGAGTCAACCAGAATTTGTTATAATGTGGATGACTATATAACTTTTAAATTAATAAAATCACATTAAGCCATTTTGTAGTTTATTCACTGTGTGTTTTGTGAACATATCATAGAAATCCATCAGTGATTTCCTGGTATTGAAAAATATCTTTAAGTGTAATTTTAAGCAGAGGGTCTATACCTTATGATTTTGTAAGTGTAACTCTAAATCAGACCGACTGGTAATTTTCAGCTTTGAAACACGAGCAAGTTTCCTTTTCCCAAGATCTATGAGCTCTACAGAGCCTTGTAACAAAGATTCATACTGCTGTTCATTAATGAATGAAGAACTTAGCTCCTTCTGTTTGACCCTTAGGAATGCCCAGAGGTCATCCAACACCTCCTAGAAATTAAATGAAATTCTGTTTAGTATAATTTATGAGACAGTTGTAATACAGAGAAATTTATGGCATCATAAATCAATAGTCTTCAAGATACTGCAAAGTACTAATATTATTACCCTTCTAGAATACGTTTTTTATGCTATAAGGCTGACCAGAAATCAGAGTTTAACTGCATATTTTGACAAATATACATTATAAAATCTACAACTTTTGATTGGCTAAGCCAAACATATTTCCAAATTCATTCTTCTCTTGATGCAGGGCTATATTTATGTATCTATATTATATCTTCCCATCAAATTACAATGTCCATCTGGGCCTCACTGAACTGGCTGATTTGCCTCCAAAATAATCAATTAATTAGATCACCCCAGAGTTTAAATAGACCCATTAGTTATTTGCTTTCTGAGAAAAGCTGCTATATTTTACATTCTAATTCAGAGGCAGCAATCTATGGCTCATGGGACAGACATTGCTGCTACCCAAAATCATCTAGGCCAAGATCCCCCCAAAATATATGTTTATCTGGCACATGAGAGAGACAAAGCACATGGTGTCTCTTTGGGTGACCATTTATCAGTCACCTCAATGGAGGAAGAGAAATAAGTCCTTTGGAAATGCTGGCAGTGGCATGGCCTCTGGCCCTGAGTAGAAGGAAGTTGCCAACTTCTATATGCTGTTCTATATGCTATCATATATTTCCTCATCCTCATTTCTAGTAATTCTATTTTATGCCCTTGTCTTTGCCCCCAATTAAACCTCAATCTCAAAATGCTGGGATGAGTTACATTTCATTTTGTTCAGTTTGTATATCCATTTGTTATTCAGAATAACAGAGTTGGAAGGGCCTTGGAGGTCTTCTAGTCCAACCCCCTGCTCAGGCAGGAAATCCTATACCATTTCAAACAAATGGTTGTCCAATCTCTTCTTAAAAGCTTCCATGCATTCACAACTTCTGGAGGCAGGTTGTTCCAGATTAATTGTTCTGTCACGAAATTAGTTAGTTCTAGGTTGCTTCTCTCCTTGACTAGTTTTCATCTATTCCATCCATTCAGCATGTTTACCTCTAGTTTGTACACATCATGGGTTATGGCAACTGGCAACTGAACTCTTTCTCCATGATCTCTTAGTTTAGCTGCCTGTGTCTCAAAATTTTGCAGTTCCAATTCAAAGACATCTGCCTGCTGAATGAGATATAAAATTATTCAGAATTAGGCTAGTCTTTTTAATAATATTGATATTTCTGAGGCAGAGGAAATATCTGGCAATTTTCATATGTATTTATAAAATAACAGAATAAAACCACTTGTTAAATAGAAAAAGTGACTGGTCTAACTAAAAAAAATGTACATTCCAAACAAATTGGCATAATTGGAGTTAGGATTTGTTTATCTCATGGAACATTATAACAATGATTTACAAATGAGACCTGCAAATAAGTGTTACAGTACAGAATGCAGTTACTTGACATTGTAGCTAATTGTGTTCTCTTCTAAAATAGTCAAGTTTATTCTTCCAAACAATCACAACACTTTGTGACCAATGAATGTACTCAATTTTCTGTGAATTGTTGGGTGGGAGATAAATTAATAGCCACTTAGGGTTTTCCCTTAATTTTTTGCACTTCTGCAGACTTTGCAATACCTCCAAGAATGCTTAGAATAGATCATCTTTCTCATGACTATAATATTATTGGCACTAGTCATCTGACTTGATTATCAGAAACTGTCAATTGTAGCTTAAAAACTTGAAACCTCTTTATCGTTCTAATGAAAATTTGGGGTAAACTAGATTTTACAGCATAGGAAAAAAATGACATTAGATTCCCTTTCTCTTCTGTAACATGAAATACAAGTTGCATATACCCTGGTAGTAAATAATATAGAAGGGATGGCAGGCAAATGCAGAAAATAATAATGTAAGATTAAGTTTTAGATATATTTTACTGGAAATTCTAAAGAAAGAAGATATTATATGCCTGATCTGATTCTATGTCAGCATACATTAATATTGGGAAAGCTACAGTAAATAAGCAATTATACCTTCACATAGGCTCTGGCAGTGAAACACAGGGCGATAGGTAACTTTTTAGGGGTGAGGATTTTAGCATTCACTGACATTTTAAGATTGCTCAACATTTTTTTTACAGATGTAGCAACTTAAATCCAAATTTAAAAACTTAAAAAGCCAAGTACCAAGTTAATATGATATACTTTATTTAATAGACTATCTAATATCCAATTAGATATCTTCAGCAATTCCATAAGCATAATGGAAATGTGTTATAAACTAGCAAATCAGTTAGCTGTAAATAACATTAATTAGCACCATTAAAGATTACTGACAGAAGTAAGACAAACATTTAGTAATAAATAAATATACAAATAATTCACAGTTAGAAACAATATTTGATTTGGGGGAAATCAAAAGCAAAATAGAAGAATTTAGTTAAAATGCTGGGTACTTAATTACACCTAATTTTCATGTCTCATTTAATTACCTGGAATTGCTTAGAAATATTGTGCCCACTCATTTCACTGAAAAACTGCTGCAATGAGGATTTTTTCTCAATCAATGCATCATACAAGTGCCTGATTTCATTCTGTGACAAGAAACAAAAAAAATCAATGTAAATCCAGAAATGCATTATGCAAAATTAAGAGATAATGAAACTGCAATTCAAATGGCTTGTTTAATCAGTATCATTCTTTATGTATATTCATTTGGAGAGGTGGAGAAAAAGAGAGATTTTTTTTTATAAGTGGAGAGTATTAGAATTACACTCTCAGTGTATTTCAGTTTTGTAATCATAAATTGCTTCTCATTATGAAGATCAAAGATTAAATCATCTGTAAAGTTTGCAAGCATGGGTCTTATCTCAGATAAACTTCTTTGTGGGTAGAAGCTTTATGTGAGTAATGCATATACCTGAATGCATACTGTATGTAGGAAATTGTGCTCCTGTGGGATGTCCATGCAAGACTACAATACAAAGATTATGCTTATGACTGTAAAACAGGACTACTATATCTAGGTTGCAAAACTCTATGTAATAATTGGAGGCTAGAGATTAGAGTTTTCTGTAAATTTGATCACATGTGAATTGATGTGAGATCACTAGCATTTCAATTGGAAAAGGATGAAGCATGTTTTTTGGTGAGCACCCACATTAATAGATTTTAAAGATTGAAATGAAAACTTAACCCTGTGATACCTGATAATTGATGTAATGGTCCATTTCAGTTTTCATAGACTCGCTTCTAGAAGCAGCAGCTGTTTGGGTCAATTGGAGCCATGCTTGCAAGTTACTGAAACACTGGGAGAATCTCTCAGAATTTCCACCCGCAGAGGTGATGGACTTCAGAAGATCGTCCTTTTTATCACCAATATCTGTATACAGCTTCTGTAGTTCTGCAGAGAGAGTCTGAAACAGATTCTAGGTAAGATAGGCGAGTAAATAAGGTTTTTCTAGAAACCATCAACATTCGTTTCTTTCAAGAGAGAAGTTTCAATATTAGCATGAGACTTTCATATATCTCTCACCCTCTGGAGAAAATATTCCATGGTGTTCTCCTTGGACATCATTGACATGTTCTTGAAGTTGCAAATAGGCTACAGGGATCTGCACTGATTGCCAGATGTTTACCAGGTAAAGTTTAAGGTAGTGGTGTATACATTAAAGTCCTCAGTAACTGAGTTTAATATCTAAAAGAGCAATTGTTATAAACTGTATGGTTGTTAACATACACAAGAGTAGCTCTTTTGTATATAACTTGATAGTTAGAAACTCATTTTTCTGAAACAGGAAATGGCCTTCTCCTGCACTGCCCCTTAGCTATGGAACACAAAATTGTGTTTAACCCTGCTTCCTCAATGTTTAGAATGATGCATTTCTTTCACCAGGATTTCAAGATACTAAGCATATTTAGTATCAATTTGCAGTTAATGTATTTTTAACTTTCTATACTAGTTTTTTGTTTGTAAATTCTATTAGCTGCTTGAGCATTTTCTGCTTCAAATAGAAAAACAACTAGTCAATTTTTTTGGTGTTTATCTCTACAATATCCTGATTTCTCCTACTTTTTTGCCCTTTGAAAACAAGGAGGAACATGTAAATAGAACTAAAATTGTATAAACCTATTGTAGTTCAGATACTACAATAATTTTGCATGCTGTGAAGCTGGAGTAGATAGTCCAGGTCAACTGACAGATTTTCAGTATCATAAAAGTCCTAAACCATGTGCATTAAACCTTTGCTAGGCTTAAACTATTATAAAATTGAAAACCTTATTGCCACAACCCAAATCATGAAGAATTTCAGCTTGATATCCTCTGAAAATACAATTGTGTCATTTGCACACATCCCATGGCCCATGAAAGCAGCAGCAAAGACCCCCCAGAGTGTGGGTGTCCACTTTTGTTTGGAAAGAAATGTACACTTCATCACATTCATTCCAATACTTGGGAGTCAATCTGAGCAGATGGCTATGGAGGAAACCAAGAAAAATTGCTGCTTCTCACCCACTGCTTCATGAGCCAAGAACTGCATCAACAAATTCAAAGAAATGCATAATTGGAAGAATAATTATATTTCAATCCAATCCTATTAGTTCCATAAATATAAATTAGATGGTATTAAAATGAAAACTGATCCCCATTTTAAACTTCTGAGATGTTCTGAGATGTTCTCCAATTTTTAAATCATATCTGTACAATTTTAGTGGCTAAAAATTTGCATTTCCTCTTTTTAAATATCCAAACTTTGTTAAACTTTTAAGATTTGTGGAGTTCAACTTCAGAATTCTCCAGCCAGCATGGCTGGCTAAGGAATTCTGGCTGTTGAAGTCCAAGATTTTAAAGCTGCCAATAATAAATAAATGCTGGCATTCTCAGGAAAGATCTACATCTAATGCCACCATATGCAAAAAATATAAATATAAAACATACAATGCTTTGGGCCTCATGAAATCATCGATTTTTCCATTTGTACTGACCTCATAAAGCACTTGCTGTACAGGAGCTTCTTCACTGGAGAGTACACAGGTGCCCAACATCTGCTCCATATTGTTCAGGCAGCGGCTGATTGCCAGAAACAACTCAAAGAGTTTCCCATCCAGACTGAATGCATTTTCTCCTGTTTCATTTTCCTAGAAAATGGGAAGATACATATTTTCAATTCCCTCTCATGGTCTTCCTGTTTATTTGGAAGAAGCGTATGAACCAGTGTAAATATATTTAAACCGGTATTGCAGAAGATATATCTGTGGCTTATTATTTCTATCCATTAAGAAAACAGGAGGAAGTTTATGGCAAATTAGATTGATCATTTGTCCTTCTATCTCAATGCTGCCTCCACTAACTGATAATCAAAAATGTGAAGATGTAAAGAAAGGCCCTGTATGTTGGCCATTACAAGTAACTTGAAAGTGATCTCTGGGAGGATCTGATGTACAGAGACATGGAATCTGTATTTTATTCATAGTTACATAAAAGCAGTCCTATTACTACATCCAAAACTTTTCACCCTTAAATGAGAAATTGAACTTTCCAAAATCCTGGCCTGAAGTCCGTTGTTTAATATTTACACTGCAAACATATGCAGAAGAGAACCATTTTTTAGAACAAAGTTATGAGTCTGGAAAATATTGACTGCTTATTCCAAATTGCTTTATGATACAGTCATTTTATGGGGATGGCTCCCTCGGTAAGAAACAGAGATGAGCACTGCCCCCCTAGAGTTGGACATGACTAGACAAGGGAAGCCTTTACTTTTAACTGGATTGAGAGTAGATATTTCATGATGCTAAAACTGGAATCCTATGCAACCACCCTGGTGGCTACTTATTTAACTCAGAGAAATGCCTTTAGTACCTGTATTTGAGTAGAAGCTTCCTGGGTTAGGTTGTCAAGCTGCACTGTGTATGTTTTTAGCTCCTCAATGGTTGGAGTTCTCACACTTGATGTAGCACCCAGGGGCAGAATATTTATTTTGGTAGATATCTAATATTTGGAAAAATAAAACATGTTTAGACAAGTACACCAGGTTAAACCCATGGTGATATACAGGTAGTATCGGATTTCTCCACACACACACACACAGGTAGTCCTCGACCATTTGTTTAGTGACCATTTGAAGTTATAATGGCACTTTATAAAGTGATGTCTGACCTGACCTTACACATGTGACCTATGTCTTTCTTGTTCTCACATGCTGAAATTTTGGACCTTTGGTATGTACTTAGTTGCAGCATCCAGGGATCATGTGATCATCATTTGTGACTTTCCGAGCCAGCTTCCAACAAACAAAATCAATGGGGAAAGCTGGATTTGCTTAGCAACCATGTGATTCATTTAACAACTGCAGTCATTCTTTTAATAATTGTGGCAAAACAAGTCATAAAATCATGAATGATTCACTTAACAACTGTAGTTGCTTAACAACAGCAATTCTGGTCCCCAACTGTGGTGATAAGTCAAGATTACTGTATAATGTTATTTCAAAAAAATAAAAACAAGTATAATTTAAAGCTAGATTATTGTCATATTCTGGAATGGTAGATCCACTCAAACAGCAGGCTTTAAATCTTCTGACAATAGAAACTCTGGCATCGGTTGCATTCATAAAAAGTATGCTGTAGTACATAGATGGATTGTGGTTGTCACCTATATTGTTGCCATATGGGACAATACCTGTATGGCTCCATTACATTTGCATTTAACACCTGTAGATGCCTATGTGGTGCTTTGTATATTTTTGACCTGCAAGAGAGTAAGAATAAAGGTTATATACTAACCTGAAGTTCTTCCAATTGACAGTGAGGAGCATTCTTCTTGAGTAGCAGTTCTTCTTGTAAGTATTGCCACTTATCACCCGTTTGGTCCTTTGGAGTCAATCCAAGAGGCTCATTTCCTGAGCTGACTGTCTCATTCCTAGATATACCCATTATTAGTCCACAAATATAGTGAAGCAAAGGCAATATAAGAATGTGCAGAACATAAATCCAGGATCATACCAAAGAAATAACTATACCAGCATCCTGCTTCTAATACAGATACAGAGATGAAATGAAGAAGTGGGGTTTATATGATTGCCACTGAAAAATGCAATTTCAGGTTCCCGCCATTTTCCCAGCAATATGCTAAGATTATATTATGACGTATTATGCTATCACATAGGCTGTCAGTTTATTACTGTAGTTGGGAAAAAAGAAAGTAGCAGATGTTGCTATGAGCAGAAGCCATTATGATTCTAATATAAGTTTATTAAATGCAGGATAGAAAACTTTAGTTCCTACAGATATTTTGGAGTAAAATTCTTTCAGCCCTTTATCAATGGCTACACTGGTTAGGTCTAACAGGAAGTGAAATCCAAATAACTGGAGGATAGTTGGTTACTTATCTTTGTAATAATGAAGAGATAAAAAGTAAAAAAAAAGTTTTAACTATCTCCTCTTTCAGCCCACTCTGCTCTATATTATATTTGATTCACTTGAATTGAGCTTGCCTATGGTGATATTTTCTCAGCAATAGCATGGAAGGCACTGTCTTCTTGCAAGATATTTTTAAACTTTTTAATTTTGTCTGCAGACTTGGGATTCCCTAATGGCCTCCCAGTCAACTATTAACAAGGTCCAATCATGCTTAGTTTTTGAGATCAGCCAAAGGGGCTAGGTGTTGTCAACTATACCTTGTTTGTAGTTCCAGAACTGTATTGGGCCTAGGGTGAGGCTGGATTTTCTCCATGTACACTTCTAGGAAGCCAATGAGATTGTTTTGCTCAGACAGCTTTAGCAGCAGTTCCTTCAGGAGAAATAAAAACAAACTTAGGAAAACTGAAATGCAAGAAGTAGGAGTTTGCCAACAAATATGCTTTACACCATTTCATCATACAATTGCAAGATGCTCTAAGAATCAAATTGGAAAACTGCAAATTCAGATGTTGATTTATTATTTATGGCTTTTCTGACATCAACATTCAGAAGACCAAATTGCAAGAAACTGAAAGTGAGGTTTTCTTATTTCATCCCAGAAGAGCTAAGGAAAGGAGGTGGCCCTAGAGCACTCGTGTCAAACTCGATCGCGTCTCGCGACATATCGTGATGGTTTTTTTTCCTTTGTGGAGCTGGGGTAGGCGTGGCCTGCACGTGACGCATGTGGCCCATGGGCCGCCAGTTTGACACTCCTGCCCTAGAGGATTAATCCCACCACATTATGTAATTAAATTTATTCAATTTGGTATGGCTGTCTATCCTAGAAGACTCTAGGTGGCTTACAAAATATAATACACGTACACCAGTAAGACAGTTAAAACATCTAGTTGTGCACTACTTCCTCAGTTCAGCAACCAGCTTAAGCTTCTGTTTTAACAGATGGCTAGTTTTATCCTATGAGATAACCAGCGTTAAACAAACATATTGCTTGGTTAAAATCTGCCTTCTGCCCTCTGCCCATCACCCAATTTGTATTATTCTTGAGCCTGTTCTAACTGGCTTGCTTCCAAGGTGCTGTGCCAGGGACCAGAGGTTAGATCATAAAAGACAATAGGACAATTCCTTCTCCCTGAATGTTGGCTTGAGGTACAAAATAAATTCAGTATAGCTGAAGTCCACAACCAACAAGCTTTTGTGTGAAGTCTTTTTCAAGAGCAGAAATAGAACATAAAGAGAGACATTTACATTTCACTTTCATCATGCAATATTCATCTGCTTAAAAAAGAGGAAAACAATGCTCATAAGGAGGTTGTGTGCTTTTTTCAAGGAAGCGAGCCAAACTAGGATAATTGGAAAGAAATTATTGAATCTTCATCCTCAAGTAAACCCAGGAAAGAAACTCTTTGTTGTCCCTAATTCTTCAATAAAAAGGATAGCATTTAGGAAGGTTAATACAGTAGCCTTTCTGTTCTTATTAACTTTTTAAACTTAAGCTTTACAAAATATTATCAACGTATTCAATTTCAATTTGTTCAGTTCAGTCACTGCCCAACTTCAAACTGACTAATAAAACCAAGCAAAATAAAAAACACAATTTAATAAAGTTATGAAGACAAAAGAAATAAGGAACAAGAACAAATAATGAGTCTAACTAACAACAACACCACAGCCAAGTAGTTTTCAAGAGCAGCCTCATATACAAAGCATTGCAATAGTGGAGCTGTGACTAGGTGACTAGTCTGAAGGGCCCTCAGGTCTAGGAAAGGATATAACTGGCACACCAGATGAAGCTGTACAAATACTTTCCTGGCCACAGCTGCCATGTGCTCATTAAGCAGGAGCTGTGAGTCTAGGAAGAACCCAAATTGTGCACCATCCTTGAATAGGAAAGTGCCACCTCATCCAAAGCCAAACATGAACTATCCTCAGATCTGGGTGGTTCAAATACTCTCAGCCACTCTGGTAGGATTGAATCAGAGATGATACCTCTCCTAGCATGTTGTTAAACAAGGCAAGAGAGATGATTAAGCCCTGCAATACCCCACAGAGGGCCTATGAAGGCCCTACCAGCCAACATTGACTGGAAGCAATCTTAAAGGAATGAATGGAACCATCATAAAATGATCTACTGGCTCCCAATCTCTCAAGTGTGTCCAGAGGGGCACAGTGACTGATAGTATGAAAAACCACTGAGAAATCAACAAGCACAATGATGAATGTATTATCTCTATCCCTACTACACCACAGGTAATAATTTTTTCTGATATTTTCAGGCACAGCTTTACTTAGCACACAATAATTCACATGCTAGAAAGGGTAAGAGAAAGCTATTTTTCAACGTGTAGTCTGCATCTTGCTTTTGTATTCTGCCTAAGGCTGCAATGGGCATAGTTTGGTGACATCGTGATTTCCCCAGAATTCGCAGAGTCACTATCATCAGACTTGCATTTTGGTGAAGTTGGGACAGTGAACTTAAGGAGTGAAAACAATCCTTTGCCAGGTTAAAAGATACCCAACATTTTGACCATCCATGAACCAGAAATCAATTGCTAGAGGACCAGATATAGCGAATAGGCTGTTCTATCAGAAATGGATTTGGGGTTCTTTGGTCCATGGAAAATTGCCATCTTTGGTCTTGGATGGGATGACACTGGCCCAGAAAGACCTAGTGCTTAATCTGGGGGGTTCTCCTGGATACAAGGTGCAGGTGGCAATTGTGGCCAGGAGGATCGTTGTGCATCAGTGCATTGTGCACCAGTTACACCCTTTCCTGCTCGCAGTCAGTCACGCCCTAATCATTTCCCATCTTGCAATGCGCTCTACATGGGGCTGCCTTTGAAAAGTATTCAGAACCTCCAGTTCAGGGGTCTTCAAACCTGGCCCTTTTATGACTTGAGGACTTCAGTTCCCAGAATTCCTCAGCCAGTCACGCCAAGTTTGAAGGGCCAAGTTTGAAGACCCCTGCTCCAGTTAGTTCAAAATGCAGCAGCCCACATAGTTCTGTCAGAACCAGTTATGCATATGTGTTACCTCTCCTGCGGGACTGCATTGGCTGTTGATTTGCTTCCGAGTACAATTCAAGATCCTGGTGGTTACCATTAAAGCTCTACATCATACATGTCAAACACAAGGCCCAGGGGCCAGATCCGGCCCGTAAAGTGGTTTCATGCGGCCTGTGAAGCCATCCTGGAACCAGTGAGGGAACGGCCCCCACTGCCTTGGCCCTGGCCCAGAGACCCTCCTTCTGCCAGAGACCCTCAGATCTGTCCCACTCCTGCCCAGGCCCCCATAGGCACCCTTGATGCGAATGATGTAGAGCTGGCCACGCCCACCCAGTAGGCCATACACACTCTAGCCACGCCCACCCAGTAGGCCATACCCACCCTGGCCATACCCACCCGGCCCCGAGGGCAACCACAATGCTGATGTGGCCCTCAATGAAATTGAGTTTGACACCCCTGCTCTACATGGTTTAGGACCAGGTTAACTGAAAAGAATGTTGCGGGTCCCCTATTCTAAGGAGATATATCTGACAGGAATCAGAAGAAGAGCCTTCTCTGTTGTGGCTCCCTCTTTTGGAACATCAGCCCAGTGGAGATTAGATTGGCCCCCAGTGTGACATTCTTTGCCAACGGCCACAGAAACCTAGAGTGGGATGGAGCCCATCAAGTTGCTTATCTGATTTTGTCGCCATTGTTTTTTCTGTTTGTATATTGGGTTTTTAGTTTTTTGTAAGCTGCCCACAGTCACTGAGAGTGAGTGGGCTGCCATGTAAGTTCTCATAAACAAACAAATGAATAAACAAAACAAAAGGCCTTGGACAGTGAAATGGATGGCATATAAATTTAATAAATAAGTAAGTAAAGGAAAAATTACCTGTTGATGCTGAGAACCTTTTGGAGGTCTCTCTGAGGTCACATTTGGAAACGAATTAGAGGAATCCAAATGAAGTGGCTGTGGGAAGTTGACAGAGCTCTTTTCAAAAGTGCTCATCTTTAAAGAGAAAGAGTACCATTTTTTTAGAAAAAAATGTAAAGAGAACATGCATGTACTTTAAATTTTCTCATGCTATTTTTTTTAAACCAAGTAGAACCATCACAGTAAAATTACACATGTTAGAATCTTTCTCCGAAGAAAATATGCACAGAAAGAATCACCAGAAAGGACTAGGAAACAGAAGCAGGAGGTTCTCAATCATTCCTCATCTTACTACTTCTCCCTGTAGCTTTCCTACTCCTGTCGCTTTCCTCTCAGAACGGCAAGAAGGCTGGCCAAGATAGACAGATGGAGAGTAGGGAAAGGACAACAGGCAAAAAGCAACTACTGTGGAAAGGACCTCATGCTGCTTACTACCCACGGCTTCTCTCCTTTAAATTCCTATCCTTGTATTCATGTTATCCACCAAATCTGGTTGTAGACAGTATGTTAGAATTAGAAGCTGCCATAGACTGAGTCAGAGTTCTGATCCACCGAGTCCAATGCTGTTGACAGTGACTGACAGGAGTTCTCAAGAGTTTCAGGCAGGACTTCTCACTTTCTGGAAATACATGAATTGAATCTGGGATCTTCATGCCCACCACTGTGGACTATGCTTGAGCCTGACTTTTATTATGTACACAAATAAGGTTGAGCAACTATTTTCAATCAAATCTGGAACTCTCTAGCAGCCTATAGTGATGACAGAAAAGTGAAACAATCTTTTCATTCATCATTATCGACTTTCTTCTTCTGAGGTGGCTTGGAGGCCAGGTGAAGATGCTTCAGTTTCATTATCACAGTCCACAGCGCTCATTTATTCATCCCTGCTGCTGCAACCAAGTTCTCTCCTTCTCTTTTTCCATCCCCCCAGGAGCAAAGGAGACTCTGCATGAAGCAATCCCGGAGGACTTTCATGCAGCTTTTCAAAAACGGTTTTCAAAAGAGTTTTAATAATTGTTGCTATTCTTGCCCCAAATACATTATCACCAAGGCCACGTCATCTCTAAGCACAAGGTTGTTTTTTTTTTGGCAGAGAACTAAGTCCAATTATGGGCACTTATGAACAGACAATCATAAGGAACCAGGGAGTTAGCCCCAATGGCAGAGAGCTAATATTCCATTTATACTCGCTCTGACTCACTGCTATTGTTCCTTATTAAGAAAAGGCCTTTTTTCAGTCAGAATACATCTGTACCATACACGTAAACCAGTCTGAAGCTGCTTTTATAGAGCTGGGATTATTGTGATTTTTCTTAATGATTAGCAAAATAATTATGAGAATATAGATCCTTAGGCTAACAAAACAATGCCAGCTACAGAAAAGGGAAGATATCAGCAGATCTGGGGGAAAATACAACTTCTGGAGAAAATGAGTGAATGAATGAATATGTGTATAATGTTTATACTGGTTTTAATTGATCTTATGATTATTCATCACCCAAAATCTCACCCAAAACCTGCTGCCGGCGTCAACTCCCCTCTGCCCTGTGCGTGCCCACAGAGAGGGCCTCCTCAGGGTGCCTCCAGTCAGGGAATGTCGACTGGTGGCCCCCAGGGGGAGGGCCTTCTCTGTGGGTGCTCCAGCATTATGGAACCAACTGCCGGTTGAGCTCCGGATGGCATCGGACCTTCGCTCCTTCCGCCGCGGGCTGAAGACCCACTTATTTGAACTAGCTGGTCTGGCCTGATGGGGGAATATGGGTTTTTTAATGGGTTTTTAACTATTTTATTGTTGTTGTATTTTAATTGGGCATTGGTTTAATTTCTTTTAATTTTTGTACTGCTATTTATATATGCCCTGTGAACCGCCCTGAGTCCCTCGGGAGAAGGGCGGTATAGAAATCAAATAAACTTAAACTTAAACTTAAAATCACTGTTTAGATGAATGGCTATAGAAATTGTTCAAACAAATACGTAACTAAAATATTCAATGTTGCAATCTTTTGCAATATTGTAAACTTTGTGAATGCTATCTAACCCATCTGTATACTGAGATATGGTTTACCTTTGGATGCCACACACTGGAAACAAACTAAAGGGAAAGAATCACAATACAGGAAAGGATTGCTACTGATAATGAGCTATTTTGTTATCGATGTGCCTGAGGTTGTTCAAGAAAGGCAGCTGTTATGTTTTCCCCACCTACATACCTAGGAATGGATGTGTGTGTGTGTGTGTGTGTGTGTGTGTGTGTGTGTGTGTATGTGTATGTGTATATAAGCAGTGCTTTTTTTGTATAAGAAAAAGGTGCTGGAACTCACACATGTCATACAACCCGCCTTGCCTACCCTACAAGGTTCCATCCAAAAAAGGTGCCGGAACTCTGTTCTGAGCGTTCTATGAGGAAAAAAGCCGTGTGTGTGTGTGTGTGTGTGTGTGTGTGTGTAAAAATGCTTCTCAGCTAAATAACAATGCATGATTTTCTGACTAACAGACATAATATTAAGTAGAGCTGAGGAGGCAAGTAATTGTAACACATGCATCCCCACAGGTGAGCTCTTCCCCAACCTAGGGCCCTGTAAATATGTTGCAAATTCAGGGAACTGTGATCCCAGAGTAGATGCATACAAGGCTCCAAAATTCCAGAAGGCTGGAATTACCTGTAGTCATCATTAATATGCAGGATATTCACATATATACATCCCTTCCACCAGTTGTCTCCACGCTGCATGCTTTCCAGTTAAGTGGGCTTCAATTACCAGAATTCCCAAATGCTGAGAATTCTAGGAATCTGAAATCCACATAAATAAAAGTGCAGCAGGTTGGGAAAGTTTGCTTTCTGCAAATGCAGTAAGAATTGTTGGCAGTCAGGCAGCATAATAATGACTCTTCAAGTTTCTTGATGTTTCAGTTTACCTGTTCTTCTGTGTATTTGTCTTGGAGCATGCGCTGGACTTTTTCCAACTTGCACTTCACGTTTTTAAGGTTCAAGGAAAGGTTCTCTGTTTCTTGTTCGAGGCCTGAGCTATTATTGCTAGTGGACGCGCCTTTGCACTCCTCCAGTAACCACATGACTTTCTGTTCAATTTCTGTTAACATCACCTGAGGAAGTCAAGCAGTTAATCATTCACAAAACATTAGTAAATAAAAGGTCCTAAAGCTTAAAGGCTGATAACTCCAATGCCTGGAAAGGCCCATCTAAATGTGACCCCCCCCTTTCCCACCCCTACCCCCCACCTTCCTGGCTTCTGAAGATGTGGGGAATACAAGAATCAAGAGTAGAAATTTATGTATTTCATGTATTTGTCACAAAATTCTCAGTTAAGCATACACTGTCTTTTTTATTACATATATTGTGGATCTCATTTTTCTAATAGAAAGTGAAAAGAGCCACAGATCTCAGAAATCTGAAGGCTGGCCTCATATAGTGATATTTATTTGTGTGCCAATTTCATGCTATAAATATTCTGTAAATGTCCACCTGAGATGATCTTCTTCTACTTCTGACTTTCCCTTTCCACATATGTATGTATCATTGCAGCTATTATGCTGCATCAATCTGGTTGACTTTTATCACCTTAAAAAGCCAAAGAGGCAATAAAGACCAAACAAATAACACTGCAGGACATATTATAATACCACAGTGAACCCAGAGCACACTCTTTCTGTCCAAGGCAAGTATTCCCACACTTCGATCTCCAACAACTCTTTAGAAGAGCCTGGTCTTAAGTTTCTGAAAAATCACTAGGAAAGGACCAATCTTGCTGCTTGAGCCAGCTGTTTCATTCAAGGTGCTCCCTGGAGGAGAATGTTCTTCTCTGATCCTTTCCACTATCCTTCTCCTTGACCTGGGAGATTTTCAGCATACACATTCTCCAGGCCAGCATTTCTCAAACTTGGCAACTTTCAGATGTTGGACTTCAACTCCCAGAATTCTCCAGCTAGAATGGCTGGCTGGGGAATTCCAAGAGTTGAAATCCACATATATTAAAGTTGCTAAGGTTGAGAAACACTGCCCTAGGCAAATTCTATTTAGAAGAGGTGCGTTGAAGGTGAGCAGGACCCAGTCCTCAAAACATATTCTGATCAAGAGCGTCGTTAATGGACTTGAAACATTTTCACTGCTTTGTTTGACTGTACTGTTACTTTCTGGGTGGTGGTTGTTTCCTTAATGATTTGAACCACAGATAGGACTCTTCATAGAGTAACATCAACCTAACCCTTATTTCATAAACTTGCTGCTTGAAAGGTTGACAATAGGGACACATTTGAAAGAGAAAAAAGGTACCACACAGAGCGACCACATTGGGTTTATTTATTTATTTATTTTTATTTTTATTCCATTTATATCCCGCCCTTCTCCGAAGACTCAGGGCGGCTTACAAGCTTAGCAGTAGCCTTCATTCTATGTATATGCCTGCTTATTGGGGCTTTCACACACCCCCCAAGCGGCATTATTACAAAGTCAGCTTAATTGCCCCCAACAATCTGGGTCCTCATTTTACCTACCTCGGAAGGATGGAAGGCTGAATCAACCTTGAGCCTGGTGGGATGCGAACCTGCACTAATTGCAGGCAGCTGGTGTTACTTAAGGAGGCATTAGCCCACTGCTCCACCAAGGCTCTCTGTTGGCTAACAGGAACAGAATTCCTGTTAAGGACACACCAGAAAAGGTTCACACCACCAAGGCTCTCTGTTGGCTAACAGGAACAGAATTCCTGTTAAGGACACACCAGAAAAGGTTCACACCACCAAGGCTCTCTGTTGGCTAACAGGAACAGAATTCCTGTTAAGGACACACCAGAAATTGTTCAGATGGACTAATGGGACAGCATCAGGCCTGGAAACCAAGTTTAAAGGAGAACTGTGGAAAGCACGTGAGGGAAAATAAGGGCAGCAGCAACATTTATTATCCATGCAAAACATTTTCAAAATCACCAAGCAATAGAGAAAAATATTTCTTTCCTTTGATATGCTCAGCCATGGGGGCAAGTGATTCAGGAGCACAAGAGCTTCTCTGAATCCATGCAGCGTATTGCTGTAAGAATTTGGGATATCTAAAAGCAAGTTTCATAGCCAGAGGTGAATTGAATACAGGCTCAAAATTATTAGCTTTTTTTTTATAGAGCCCTTATTATTTTCAATGAGTATCTTTAGAAGGCAGGCTATAGCAAGAAGTGTTCCTTTTTAGTGGGTTTTGCCATACTGTATCTTACTTATCAGTAGGGACAAGGTGGTCAGTGGGTTAGGACGCTGAGCTTGTAGATCAGAAGGTGGGCAGTTTGGCGGATCGAATCCCGAATGCCGCGTAACAGAATGAGTGCCTGTTACTCGTCCCAGCTTCTGCCAACCTAGCAGTTCGAAAGCATGTAAAAATGCAAGTAGAAAAATAGGGACCACTATGGTGGGAAGGTAACAGCCTTCCGTGCGCCTTTGGCATCTAGTCATGCTGGCCCCATGACCACAGAGACGTCTTAGGACAAGCGCTGGCTCTTCAGCTTTGAAACGGAGATGAGCAGCAGCCCCTAGAGTCGGAATCGACTAGCACGCATGTGCGGGGGAACCTTTACCTAACCTTTACCTATCTTACTTATCACAAGAGATACCAGAGATTTTTCTTATCTAATAAAGCATGAGATAAAGAGACCTGTGCAGGTTGTTCTGGGGTCCATACGAAAACATTAAAATCCAAATTGTTTATCGCTACTCCTCCAAATACTGTTCATGAATGATAAAGATTAAGTATTCTTGTTTCAGTTCTCTTCCCATTACTTCAAAAGTCAGTTTGGTAAGATTTAGTACAAAAGCCCCATTATACATAATTTGCTATGAGTACATTTGTAAATAATTTGTTCTGAAACATTCTGTTTGCAGAAAATTGATCAGAAACAATAGAAAGTTTAGCAATACTTTCAATCATCTTCTTAAACTGTACTTTTAAAAAACCCAGAAAAACCCTGATGCCTAGTATTTCTGAGAAAACTGGTATTAATTAACCCCACAAAAGAAGTAACAATGTTTGACATTTTCATTTAATTTCTCAATGCGGTTATACTTTCATTTTGTGCTTTAAAATTATGAACAAAAGAAGCTAAGCACAAACAACCTTCTATCTACTTCTTTGAAATGTGACAGGCTTCAAATACCTACCAAGGTATCTATGCCTGGAAATTTCATCTAGCTTGGAGTACAGTCCAATCAGCAGATAGTGGACTCTTGTCCTCGAAACAGTCTAGGATTTTTCATTTGGTACTTTCAAATGAAGGTCTTAATGGTACTACATCCACATGGAGGGAAGTAAACAGTGGGGTACCACAAGGTTCCATCTTAGGCCCAGTACTCTTCAATATCTTCATAAATGGCTTAGATGAGGGGATGGAAGGGGAATTCATCAAATTTGCAGATGACGCTAAGCTGGCAGGAATAGCTAACACCCCAGAAGACAAGCTCAGAATCCAAAAAGATCTTGACAGACTTGAACAATAGGCCCCTTCCAACAAAATGATATTTAATGTGGAGAAAAGCAAGGTTTTACACCTGGGCAGGAAAAACTAAAGGTACTGTGAGAGGGACCTTGGAGTCCTAGGGGACGATCACTTAAACATCAGCCAGCCATGTGTGGCAGCAGCCAAAAAAGCTAATACAATCCTTGGTTATATTAACAGAGGCATAGAATCAAAATCACATGAAGTATTAGTACCACTTTATAAAGCCTTAGTAAGGCCACGTCTGGAATACTCCATCCAGTTTTGATCACATTACAAAAAAAGATGTTGAGACTTTGTAAAAAGTGCAAAGAAGAGCAACTAAGATGGTTTAAAGGCCTGGAGACTAAAACATATGAAGAACGGTTGCAGGATTTGGGAATGGCCAGTCTAGAGAAAAGAAGAACTAGGGGGAGACATGATTCCAATAGCAGTATTCCAGTATTTGAGAGGCTGCCTCAAGGTTAATGGGGTCAATTGGTTTTCCAAAGCACCAGAAGGCAAGATAAGAAACAATGGATGGAAACTAATCAAGGAGAGAAGCAACCTGGAATTAAGGAGGAACTTCCTAACAATGAGGACAATTAACCAGTGGAATAGCTTCCCTTCAAAAGTTGTGGGTGCTTCATCACTAGATGTTTTTAAGAAGAGACTGGACAGCCGCATGTCTGAAATGATATAGGGTTTCCTGCTTGAGCAGGGGGCTGGACTAGAAGGTCCCTTACAGCTATATTCTGATTCTGATGTAGTTTATTCACCTTCCATCACAATAAGGACTAGAAACTTGATTTAATTTATGATATTTCATTTGACACTGTCCATGAAGTTTAAAATTAATCTTTATGGTAATGCTGACTAGAATCTTGTCAGTGGTTTTTAAGAGTGCTAACTGGAATTTCAGGTTGCTGAATTATTGACTTCATACCCTTATAAGTAGACATTGCATTGAGTTCTCATTATCGGGAGGCAACAAGTTCAGTGTTTTCTAATTAGGTCACAACTTCTTATCTGCATGGTATTGGAGTTTTAGCACTTTTAGCCTGAGAGATATAGAAGCAGCAGCCAAAATGTGTTTAACAAAACATATCACACTGCCTCCAGAATATTCGTGTAGGAGTTAGTTTACATAACCAGCACTGAACTGAGTTTACAATCCTGATTAGTCCTAAATCTATTTACCTCATAGCTCATTTTAGATGGGCAATGTATTGTTGCTGCTACTGCTAAATAATTGGTAACTGGAAAAACACTTGCTGATCAGCTATAAAATATCAGGCCAATAGACCCCAGTCTACATTCTGCCCATTCCTGGGAAATAAGACTGAGATTGTTTTGTCTTATAGTGCCTGTCCAAGTTAGCAGAGATTGGTTGTCAAGAGCATTGGGAAATTAATCTAGCTACGCCCCTTAAAATTAACCCATCTAACTGCAGGAGCACTTCAAAGAGAGCAAGGAGTAAAGACAGTGGAGACACTAAGTACTGTGTAGAGTGACTTAAAAGAAAGCTGACGATTTACAAAAAGCAGTGGTGAAGTTTAGCCAGTTCTTCCTCTTACCTGGCATGCAGCTAGATGCTGCTCCACCGACTGCTGCATTTGGCAGATCTGGGCTTCTGATCCTAGAGACTCTTCCACTTGATCGAGCCACAGCTCCAGCTCAACAATCTGAGCCTGGCACACATGGAGGACCTGAGCTGGCTCAGAATCAGACCTAACTGTGTCCTCGGTTGCCTTTGTGTTGCTCAGTGATCTCCATAAGCACTCGGGAGGGTTAGTGAGTTGCGTGGAAGATCTGCCCTGAAAGAAAGAACAGCCGAATTCTCAGGATATATGAAACCTAAAGCAGTAAGCATGTGCTCAGAAAGCAGCATGAATTCTCACACTTTGCCAAATGGGATTTTTATATATAGGTATATATACATTAAAAAAAGGAAAGAAAGATTAAAAAGATAGAAAAAAAGTAATCTCAGCCACCAGCAACAACACGTGATCTGGCACAACAGGCTTCTTAGCAACTCATTTGCATTTCCACAGGTAGGCTGACGAAACAGGAAGTCGGCTGACTCATAGCTTATTATTAAATCCTATCCCACAGGACCTACAGAAAAGTGTTTTTCTAGAGCTTGTCGGTTAAGATTCCAGGTACTGCATTTCAAAGCTGGAGCATAGGCCCCAGAGTAAATATTTACATATTGCTTTTGAACTTTGGTCTCTTAAAGGCATTTACTCTAACATTAAAAACAATAAAATAAAAACCTAGCAAAAAAGGGGGAGATTTTTTTCTCTCACAAAAGAGAAGGTTGTTAAATGGGCTCTGTAAACAAAGATTTGAGCAATATCATTCCATTCTTCCTACCCTCAAGACTTCTTCAGCGTTTTATAACAAGCAATCATTCTACTCCTCTCTCTTTAAAAAAAAGTCTGTAATTGTGTCTTGTGTTTGATAGGTGCAACGGCTGAAATATTTGTAGCTGGAAAACTGGATATACAACCAATCTACCTTCTTAGAGCCTCAAGGCCTGCCTGGGGTCCTTCTTCAATTCTTTTGCCAGATGAGGGGATCTGGGTGGTCCTTAAGAGTTGGGCTTTCTCAGTAATGGCACTCCTTAGGGCTTCCTCCCTAGATATGTCCACCATTGGCTGCAGTCTTTTTTCTCAAGTGCTAGATAATGAATGGTCTTATTTTTCCCCCTACTATTTGTTTTAATTAGTATTCTTTTGCATGATGTAATTCTATTTTATGATGCTTTTTTATGATACAGGACCTTGTGCTTTTGTTAGTTTTTAAAACTGTAAGGAATCATAAGTAGTAGCAGTAATCATTTTGGTTCATCACACAGTCAGGCAGATATTCAGAACTAAATTTGACATTTTTATCCACCTATTGAATCTTATTATTACTATTACTATTATTATTGTTATTATTTCTCAAGAAAATAAATTATATTGTTTTAGTTAGTCTAGAATGTACTATTGGATCAGATCACATCAGACCAATATATAGGGGATCTGAATATAAATACTCTGAATTATTGTGTAGAAATTGTAATTAACCCAACTTTTCGCAAGACGCTGCTAAAGAAGCTAATAGCTATATGTCAACACATCTGGAAAAGCTCCAAGTTGGGGAAAGCTCTTTATGATTTTATTCACAGTTGAATACAACATACAACATCAATAGCTGGCAATATATTTGCTTCTTTTTATTTTGATTTTCCAAGATTAAGTAGCAAATTATTATATTTTCAAAGAAAATTTAACTATTTAATAGCCATGACCCCTACCTTGGTTGGAATGTGAAGAGGAGCTTCACTGGAGATGGCCTTTGTGATATCAGTATCCACCTCCTGTAAAGAAATTGAAAGATTTTTTTTCTTTAAAGTTGCCCACAGTTATTCTTGCTTCAAAACTGCATCTACTCAAAGTTAGATGTTCAACTACCAATGTAACTGTAAAAGTTGGAAACAAAGGAAGTAGTCCTAAGAACAGGATTCTGGATCATTCTGAAGTTCACAGTGATGAGAAACACTGCAGCAATATTATTCATGCATGGTTCATGTTGTGAGTTGGGTACTAATTTTTATTGTCCATATTTAGAGCCAGAAAAAAAACACCTGTAATTTGTGCCCCCACATTCCTTCTCATTTGCAGAAAGCTTGCAGAAAGCACTCTGGGCAATAAAAGGGTTAATGAAAGCAATTCATAATTATGGAGAATATTCTGAATATAAAATTAATGCTCAGAAACCAAAATTAGTTGACACTAGTTTTGGTTTTAGAAGCTTTCTCTAAAGCTATATCACAGTTTGCTTCTTTGAGTTATGTATGAAAGACAGTTTGTGGCAATGGAGATTTTAACTGAAGATGCCTATCAGACATTACAGTTATATTTTGCTTTGAGAAAAACAAGAAAAGCTTGCAGAAGGACACAGATCTCACTGCAACCTCAAATTAAAACTCCCTCCCTCACCAATGGGAGTCACCCTTGCATCTACTTTTTGGAATAGATTTGAACGCATCTGCCAAAGTGAAGACAATGGGAAAACAATTTGCATCTTTCCATAAATACTATGGAAAGATTGTGGAATAAGGCAGCAGTTTTTGCTACTACTGAAAGCTTTTCTGCAGACTCCCCTTAGGTTCTGTCCCACATAGGATGTTTTTATTTCTTTTGATTAAATAATTTATAGACTGCCCAACTTTTAAACAATTCTGACATAGCTCACAACTAAAAGCACATAACAAATATAACCAACCAGGCAGGCAAAATGCCAAAACAGATCAGATCAAAATAAAATAAAACAGAGTAAAACAAAAAGGGCATCTACAATCATCCTGTTCCCAGAATCTGGGAAAACAACCAGATCCTTAATAATTTCCTAATGACATGACATTTATAATACTGCCATAATCAAAATATGCATTTAAGAAGAAAGACAATTCTGATTATGCTGCTTGTTTCCAAAGATATCAGTATAATGCAGCAGCCCCTGTTCATGACTAAGTTGCTCACTTTCACTGCCTACTTTTATTTCTCTAGTAAAACTCAGCTTCATTAGACTCCACCGTGTACTTACTTCATTGTGGAAGGAATTGTCTTCTACTTCCTCAACCAAGGAAGGTAAAAGAGCCAGGGATCCTCGCTTTTTGGGCTGTACCATAAAGAGAAAGAAACCTCCAGTTATTGCTGTAGCCTTTAAAATGTCCTCTCTGACACATAATATGCATGCTTTTCAGAATTAGTAAGAAATAATCAAATTAGGTAGTTTTGTAGGCACAATCTCATATAGTGTCATAGAAATCTGTTTATTGTCAAGTGGTTTTAGTCCTTCAGGTGCAATAGGTTTCAAATCCCTGCATAGCTTCTTTTATAGCTATATTAAGTTGTTCTACATTTTTTTAATACCTACTTTATTTTTACAAAAATACAGGTTGGAAGGGTTGGCAATGACCATGTATGGCAGAGTTCCCCAACTTTTCTGGGTTGGCAGCCCGGAGGGGAGAGGGGGAAGAGGAGATGGTTTTGGGGTGGATAGACACATGAGCATGTACAAGCACCTGTTGCTCACATGAGTGGGACTAAGAGCATCTGTGACACTCAAGCGAGTGAGGCTGTGAGCACCCGTGACGTTCGTGTGAGTGGGGCTGTGTGCGCATGCATGTACACCAGCCAGCCACTCATACAGCCCAGTTGCAAATAGGCCACAGCCATCTATTCCAATCCCACTCCCCAGGGTGGGATTCACTCCTGCAAAGTTTCTGTTAAGTTATTTAGTTAACTAAGTAAGTCTCATATATGTCCTATAATCTTTAATGTATCCAGGAGCTGTGGTGAAAACTTATATAAAATGTTTTATAGATGGCACTTGCCACCAGCAAGATTAGCAAAAATGTTTAAAAACATGTCAGATAGACGTTGGAAATGTAAACACAAGTCTGGTACTTATTACCATGTTTGGTAGACATGTGCCAAAGCAAAGAGTTATTGAAAAAAAACTTGTAGATTTTAAACCTGAAATTTTTAAATTAGGTATAATGCCAGGAAAGACTGATAAACAAAGCATATATTTAATTTTACATGTAATAACAGCAGCAAGAATTATATTCGCACAATATTGGAAAAATGAAATGCCATCAGATGAAGAAATAATTTAAAAAATACTAGAATGTGTGGAGATGGACAGACTGACTTTGAGGTTGAAAGAAAAAGAAGAAACAGAATATTATCAAACTTGGGACTTACTTTATCAATGGCTAGAGAAAAGAATAAAGGATTAGGAATTAAATCTGTATTAGTGAATGTAAAACTCAGACAACACATTTGTTGGGCATGTACTACTGAATGTATGAAAAAATCAATAAAAATCTTATTTAAAAAGATATTAAAAGGCATTGCAGCAGAATACACACACAAACACACACACACACACAGAGAGAGAGAGAGAGAGAGAGAGTTGACTCTGCCTTCTATCCTTCTGAGATCAGTGAAATGAAGACCCAGATTGTTGGGGGCAATATGCAGACATTGTGAACTGCTCAAAGAGTGCTGTAAAGCAGTGGCCCCCAACCTTTTGGGGTGCCAGGGACCAATGGAGAGAGGTTTTTCAACAGACCAGAGGGAGCGTGGTATTATGTACTGCCTGCATCCTGCAGATGGGGCTTTGCTTGTTTGCGCAGACCAGTTTCTGGCATGCTATGGACCAGTGCCAGTCCACAGACCAGGGGTGGGGGACCCCTGCTGTAAAGCACTATGGAGTGGGTATACAAGTCTAAGTGCTATTGCTATCTATGCAAATCTATAAAAATTATGGGTTTACATGGTGGTTCAGTTTCTTTAAAATAACATGAAATAATTATTCCAGAAAACATATCTTTGTAGATGTAGATGTTTCATACTACTTATCTCAGAATAACACTGTCATAAACTGGTGATTAAAAATCCCAGTGCATTAATGGCAAAGTGTAAATGTAATGCAATGTATTCCTAATATATAATACTAATATATAAACTTAGAAAAATCTCTATGCTAATGCCTTAAAGGCATTCAAATTATTATTTAATATTAAACTATTAAGAAATATTTTATATGAAAGTTACTCTTTGTCTCTCAAGTATTTAAGCTATGGCTTTTATACAATGATGAATTCTTTAATTTTTCTGATTTTCAGCACTGTCACTAGGTATATATCCTGATTTTTTCTTTACAAAATTCATTTTTTTAAAAAAGTCAACT
This sequence comes from Vipera ursinii, assembly GCF_947247035.1. Taxonomy (NCBI): domain Eukaryota; kingdom Metazoa; phylum Chordata; class Lepidosauria; order Squamata; family Viperidae; genus Vipera; species Vipera ursinii. Next base: position 29,077,859 of record NC_139512.1, on the reverse strand, counting down.
ATTATATAATCTGTCTCATATCCTGCCTTGATTCCTTTTTTAAATTTTAAATATAGTCCTATTTCTAGCATAGAAAGTTGCAAGAAACACTTGGAAGATGCTGATATGGAAGAATAATTCTGAGTTATAGCTTCACAATATATTTACACTCTGGAATAATCCCAGTTTGAAAATAACATCTCATAGACAAATGCATCCCACTCCCACGTATGTATTTTTTTAGTTAAGTTAATGTGAATATTAATATTTTGAATCATCTTATTGCCAATCAAGTTTTCAATGATTGAATAATTGAAAAAAAAACCCTCACAAACCTGTTATTATGGTAGCCCTTAAATATGGATTGGCTTAAACAACCCATGAATGATTATTAATATTTCTAATTGGTTTGTTTATTTGAGTGATTAAAAATAAAGTAGTATGCAGCGAATAGTCTCTGGCTAGATGATATTCTGCTAGCAGGAACGGTTGCTGGAATTGGGTATGTCTAGTTTAATGAAGAGAAGGACGAGACTGGACAGCCATTTGTCTGAAATGGTATAGGTTGTCCTGCCTGAGCAGGGGGTTGGACTAGGTGACCTCCAAGTTCCCTTCCAACTTTATTATTATTGTTATTGTAATTGTTATTGTAATTGCTATTGTTGTTGTTATTGTTGTTATTATTATTATTATTTTTAGATAGCAGCCTAATGTTGCCCTCTGCAACAGGCAAAATTCCAAAAAAAGTGAGACTGAACTGTGAATGGCCATAGAACATCAAATGGGGAGTAGCTGAAAAATGTTATCTTTGTTACATTTCAAATATATTGAATTCTGATTGAGAAATCTGAGCCCTATAATCCGTCCTTGGGACAGTATCACTACGTAAAGTAAGATTTTCATTTCTTCTGAGTTACAGTTTTTAAAGAATCCTTCATTTTCTAAAAAACTGAAAATAATTTTGAAACTCTGTTCATTAGAATATAATTTTTAAATCCAATTAATTGCCTCCTAAACACTGAATTCTTATGTCTAAGGGTTTTTCTTTCTGATTTTCTACAGCAAGAAACAGGTTTGATCATACATTTACCCTTAGCTTTCAGACAATGATGTACTGTATATAGAAAAGAAAAAACGCAACACAACTTACCTGCAACTCAGCAGCACTTCCATTTTCCTCTGGTGATTCTAAGTCACTGTCCTCAGCTTCGGGTGGTTCTTGATTCTGATGAAGTTCCACCAAGGCATTCTTCATAGTTGTTAGAATATCCTCTTTCTGTTGGCATAATAGAGCAATCTGTTGCTTTACTCTTTCCACCTCCTCATCCTATGGGACAATAATATTGAGACGTGACATTTCTCATTAAAATGGGAACATGAAAGAAAATTGTGAACAGCTGGTGACATCTTACTGTAGCATGATTTACAGGATTTTCTTTGGGTGCCTTCTTTGCATTGAAGAATTTCCTTAGCACTGCTGAAAACCAAGCCAAGCGACCCAATACAAAATGTAAAACCTGCTGGATCTGTATGCAGCCAGCCATAGCTTAGAGGGACATTTGAAAACTGAAGAGCACTCTTAAGTGTTCATAGTTGTCTGCCTGAATTTGGGAGCTGAATTCCTGAAGGGCAAGTGGTCAGGAGTTCTTGTGTGACAGATAGCATGGAATTTACTCATAATATTATGCAAAGCAGGTTAATTAAGATAGAAGGATCACTTCCTGCCTTTCTGGAAGAGCTTCTTTTCTTAAAACATTTTTCCTATTTCAAGTGGGAAAGGCTGGAAAATTAGCAAAAGTGATTTTTTATATACAAGACCACAAAAACATGTCCTAATACAATACAGATAAGCCTTACATTCCTATTCTTACCAAAGATTGTTTGCATTAGGTGGATATCCTTCAACTTAATAAAGGAGTAATTAAATTATTCACTTTAATTAGAACTGTATGCTATTCATATTACAGGAAGATTTGCTAGTGTTGGTGTAAGTTGAAGGTCAAAAGCATTCCCAGTGAGTACAATTTTAGTGGAATGGCAAGATATAGATCTAGCACATAGGTCACATGAACTAATTGTAACTCAGCTTTTCCATCTCTCTCAACTTCAAATTGTTTGGGCTACTCTTTTTCATTTCACTCTATTATTCTATCTCTTGCTTCTTACAAATGTCTGTGTGAACATAACAGGACCATCTACAGCAGAGGTCCCCAACATTTTGGTTTGGTGGCCCGAAAAGGGAGGCAGGCACTTATGCACGCATGTGCACACACCAATAGGCCGCACATGAGTGCATGTTCATGTGCAAATGGGCCAAGTGCAAGCACATGCACATGTTCAAAACAGGGCCACGTGAGTGCGAGTGCCAAAATGGGGTGGCGCTAGTGCCAGTGGGATGCTCAGCTTGGCGCTAGTGCCAGAGGGATGCTCGGGGCAGCACTAGTGCTGGTGGGACATTGGCATGGGTGCTAGCTCCAGCAGGATGCTTGCGCTGAGGCAGTGCTAGTGGCAGTGGGATGCTCGGGGTGATGCTAGCGCTGCCGGTATGTTCAAGGTGGCACTAGTGCTGGTGGGACACTTGGGGCTGGCGGTGCTAGCACCAGCAGAATGCTTAGGGCGGGGCAGCGCTAATGCTGGCAGCATGCGTGAGGCAGCCCTAGTGCTGGCGGGACACTTGGGGCTGGGCAGCACTAGCATGAGAGTGGGGAGTGAGTGCACACACACACACACACACGTATGCACTGGCCATCCCTTCAAGAGTCCCTGGACCAGTAGTGGGCTGCAGCCCAAAGTTGGGAGCTCTTATCTACAGGGTTGTAATACATGCTATTTGATGGATAAAGATACCAGATTTGCTTGAAGCTGGCCTACACCTTAGCACAGACATGTCAAACACAAGGCCCGGGGGCCGGATGCGGCCTGCGAAGTGGTTTCATGTGGCCCGCAAAGCCATCCTGGAAAGAGTGAGGGAACGGCCCCCACTGCCTTGGCCCTGGCCCAGAGACCCTCCTTCTGCCAGAGACCCTCAGATTTGTCCCACTCCTGCCCAGGCCCCCATAGGCACCCTTGATGCCAACGATGTAGAGCTGGCCACGCCCACCCAGTAGGCCATATGCACTCTAGCCACGCCCACCCAGTAGGCCACGCCCACCCTGGCCACACCCACCCGGCCCCCTGAGAGCAACTGCAATGCTGATGCGGCCCTCAATCAAATTGAGTTTGACACCCCTGCCTTAGCAGATCCAAGTGAGCTGTCTGGGGTACAGTCTTGTTCAATTATCTACATTGAATTTGGTCCTGTGACTCCTGATGAAATAGACACAGTCCCCCAAACTGTAAGCTCAATAACTTGTTTGTGAAACCCTGGACCCTTGGGGATGGCTTGGGAGGTAATTAAAGGGTGGGATCTTTGAAGAAGCAGGAAAGGGCGTCCCTCTGGCCTTGGAGAAGGCAGTGGTGCATCTCCTTCTCAAAAGACCATTTCTGGAATCATCTATCCTGGACAATTATAATTTAGTTTCCAGTTTTCACTTTGTGAAAATGTTGGGGAGGAGTTGATCAAATGGCAGCTATATACACAGGATCCTGAAGGAAAAGAATTAACTAGACCTGATACAGTCAGATTTCAGACCAAGGTAAAGCACAAAGACAATATTGATTGGGCTTGTCAGTTAACTTTGGCAGAGTGACAGTGGGAATGGGACATCCACCCTTGTGCTCCTTGATATTTCAGTGACTTCTGAAACCATCAACCACGGGTGTTAAGAATGGGGAGCACTATACTGCAGTAGATCACCTCCTTCTTCAGTGGTCATTTCCCATCAGAGTTGACAGGAGGGAGGAGATCAGGCCTGTGGGTATCTCATGGCACAACACTTTCCCCCATTATTGTTTAATATCTACATGAAATTGCTGGGTGGGTTATGTGTAGGATGTCTCAAGGTATGATACTTTTCCCCCACAGCTGTTTAACATCTACATGAAACTACTTGGTGAGTTCATCTGTCACTTGGGGTTGGTTTCAATGCTGCATGATGCAGCCAAATATGCATCTCAACTGTGGGCTACACAAATGAAGCTGGCAACATACTAACTCAGTGTCTGGAGGCTGTTAAGTGAAGGATATGGAGCTCAATCCTTATAAGATTCAGTAATTATGGCTGTGATTGCTTGGGCCCCCAGGATTGAGGATGTAATTTATTTATTCATTTATTAATGTTATATAGCTGCCCTTCTCATGAGAAGTCATTCTGGACAGGATGTAATAGTCAATCAAACAATGCATGTATAAAAACAGGCATTTAGAAACAGAAAATCAGCATTAGAAATAGAGACAATTATTCTTTTATAGATGCATGGATCTAAATGGCTTAGGCCCGGGATATTTGCAGGACCGTCTGCTGCCAGGAATGTTTTCCCATCGCCCTGTGTGCTCACACAGAGAGGGCCTCCTCAGGGTGCCGTCGGCCAGACAATGTCGGCTGGCGACCCCCAGGGGGAGAGCCTTCGCTGTTGGGGCATCTGTTTGGTGGAATCAACTCCCCCGGGAGCTCCGGATGGCCCCAGACCTTCGGTCCTTTCGCTGTGACCTTAAGACATATCTTTTCCAACAGGCCAACCTGGACTGATGATAAGGGGGTTTTTAATTATGATTTTAAATGTTTTTATTGGTTTTAGTGGGACTTTGAATTTAATTCTTTTTTATTATTTGTATTTTATTGTTGTTAGCCGCCCTGAGTCCTTTGGGAAATAGAGCGGCATACAAGTCTCATAATAGATAGATAGATAGATAGATAGATAGATACCTGTAGATAGATAGATAGATAGATAGATAGATAGATAGATAGATAGATAGATAGATACATGATAGATAGATAGATAGATAGATAGATAGATAGATAGATAGATAGATAGATAGATAGATAGATAGCAAATGGATGATCTCATAGTCCTAAAGACCTTGTCCATTTCCTCAGGTCGAACAGGCTCAAATCATTCCCAGACATCTCCTCTAGACCTGCAGCAAAGTGGGTCCATCTGAGAATAATTCCAAACAATTTTATCTGGACAGTCTTCAAGGTGATGGTCCTCTGGAATAGCATCCCCCAAGAGATATGTATGGTGTCCACTCATTTGGGATTCTGGAAAACTCTTATGACCTGACTCTGTTCTCAGGCCTGGGGCTAGCATATTAATGTAGCCCCTGCCATGTTTTTGGTTATCATCATTGCTTTTCTCCAGGCTACTATCCTCTATAATATTATGCTCTGTTATATTTTGTGTTTTGGAAGTTGTAATCCATCCAGTGGGGCAGCTGTAATCAATCTAAATAATTTCATATCTATATAGCTCAGCAGGGTTCCAATTGGCTGTCATATGTGAATGAGTATATTAGAACTGTACAAGTAGCAGGTCTATTGAGAAAAGTCTCTCCCTTTGCCTACTTCTCCTGGTAATGTCCCCCTGCAAAATGCTTTCATGTTCTTTACAACATGGAAACTGTTGGGATTTCAGTTCCCAAAATTTGCAGCAATGACCAATATGAATGGAAATTCTGAGAGTTGGGGTGTCTCAAGTTGTAGAATTTTTAATCAATTCTGTAAGCTCTCCCCAAATTCCAACAAGGCAATTTAATATATTTATGGGTTTCATCCAGACATAGTTTTGGTGGATTCAGATTTTTCTAAACTCTATATTCGATTTTAGCAGTTTGAGCTCCACCACAGCAAAAATGATTTATTCCACTTTTCTTAGCTTTTAAAACAAGTGACTGAGTGCACAATGCTACCTGGCAGATTTATTTATTTTTGCATTACATTCTCTATAGTTGACTTCTCTGATTAGAAAATTTTCACCTCTTCTGGAGCCACTTTTTGTTTATACTTTGAATCTCAATATAATTAAGCTCTGACAAGCTAAAGAAATCTTAAAGCAATTAGCACTTTGGGCGGCGCCAGCTAATTCATATGACTAACCCAGAAGTGTTCTGAAACAACCATTGAATACATTACGGCAAATCACAAGCATGTATTTTCCATAAAGGTTAGGCATAAAAAAGAAAGCATGACATGTGGATGCATAAATTCACTTGTGACTAAAGAAGTGAAACAAACAATAACAAACAGTCTATTCAAACAGGAAATAACAAGTAGGGTGTTATATACTGACAGTTACAAGGGTTAACATGGCTCGAGGAAGCCTCCAGGCCTGAGGCTTTACCAGGGGAATCCCCAACGCGGCAGCCGTTGACAGTGACAGCTGTCAAAAGGCTGCCAGAAGAAATCACGCACGCGCACTGGCCAGCGGCAGCCATTGACAGCTGTCAAAAGGCTGCCTAACGCAATTGCGCGTGCGCCAGAGCCGGCCCAGCTGACAGCTGCGAGCTGTCAAAACGCTGGTTCTCGAACACGTTTTCCCTCAGCTGGCGGGCCAGCCAGCTGGCGGATTCCCCGACCTAGCCGCGCAAGCGCAGTCGGCCAGGAGCTGTCAAAGCTGCCGGCAGGCCATTGGTCTCCGCCTCAAGGCGGGAGAATATGGTTCCCTGATTGGTTGTAACAGTTGACAGTTCGCTATAAAAGCAAGGGTTTCTCCGCTTGTCAGCTGTCCGGAGCTGAAGCAAAAATAAACGTTTGGAACCCAGCCTGCCGTCTCCCTCTCGTCATTCTCCGAACACTGGTTTCTTATCCAAATCAATCTCCCCAAACAGGAGCAACATAAGATTTTAAGTTTTAAATGAAAGTAATAAATAATAAAACATGGATACTAGTGTTAGGATTTGTACTTTGACAAACAGAATTGTGAAAATTGCATTAATACTTAATGTTTTGTAATGGAGGGGTAAACAACATCACAAGAGGATCAGAAAAAGTTAATTGATCAATTTTTACCTTGCCAATATAGACACTGATGTCAGAAAACTCCAAGAAAGCCAAAATCTGAATGACCAATAAGAAGCAAGAAGGTTTTCCCCCTCTCAGATGAGCTTTTATAAAGGGGTGGAGACAGCTCCACTTTGCTTTTCTCTTTTGTCTTTCATCACAATAAGACACCTGGCCTCCTAATATGGCACTATCATTTAAAAACTAGAGGAAATAGCTATTTTAATGAAACACAGAGAGCGATGAGGTAAGAGTTTTTAAAAATGTATGTCATTAATCTATCCCATTTCTTTATTGTTCTATTTGTATGGAATATTCCTGCCTGGAACATTAGCTGAGAGTCAAAGTGCCGAAAATCTATGAAAATTCCTTTCTTCGTTGCAATTGATCTTTCAAATATGCTGAAATCTTTGCCATTTCCGCCAAGTTAGAAACTTTCAAAGTCCACTCTTCTATAGTCGGCAGTTCTTCCTTCTTCCAATATTGTGCTACTAAAAGTTTATAGTTTATAGTTTATAGTTTATTTGATTTATATACCGCCCTTCTCCTTGGTGGGACTCAGGGCGGTTCACAGGGCATACATAAGAAACACTATACAAAAATTAAAAAGAATTAAATCCATGCCCAATTAAAAACAGAAGTACAGATTAAAAACAATTAAAAGCCCATAATCCCCCATCAGGCCAGACCAGCTAATTCGAACAGATGGGTCTTCAGGCCCCGACGGAAAGTTCGAAGGTCTGGTGCCATCCGGAGCTCCACCGGCAATTGATTCCATAAAGCCGGAGCCCCCACAGAGAAGGCCCTCCCCCTGGGGGCCACCAGTCGACATTCCCTGACTGGCGGCACCCTGAGGAGGCCCTCTCTGTGGGAACGCACAGGGCGGAGGGGAGTCGATGCCGGCAGCAGGTGGTCCCTGAGGTAACCCGGACCCATGCCATGTAGGGCCTTAAAGATCGTAACCAACACCTTGAACCTCACCCGAAAGACAACTGGTAACCAATGCAGCTCGCGGAGCAAAGGTGTAACATGGGAGTACCGGGAAACTCCCAAGACAACTCTCGCGGCCGCATTCTGTACCAGTTGGAGCCTCCGAGTGGTCTTCAAGGGAAGCCCCATGTAGAGAGCATTACAGTAGTCAAGGCGAGAGGTCACGAGCGCATGAGTGACTGTACACAGGGCATCCCGGTTCAGATAGGGCCGCAAATGGCGCACCAGGCGAACCTGGGCGAAAGCCCCCCTAGTCACGGCCACTATATGCTCTTCCAAAGTAAGCCGTGAATCTAGAAGGACTCCCAAGTTGCGAGCCCTATCCACGGGGGGTAAGAGCTCACCCCCCATAGAAAGAGATGGAACATTTGGAATGTCCCGGGATGCCGGAATGCACAGCCACTCAGTCTTGTCAGGGTTGAGCTGAAGTCTGTTCCTCCCCATCCAGACCCGAACCGCCTCCAGGCAACGGGACATCACGGCGAGGGCATCACTGGGGTGGTTTGGGGTCGAAAAGAAAAGTTGGGTATCATCGGCATACTGATGATACCCAACTCCAAAACCACGAATGATCTCACCCAGCGGTTTCATATAGATGTTGAACAGGAGAGGCGAGAGAACCGACCCCTGAGGAACTCCACAAACGAGAGACCTAGGGGCCGATCTCTGCCCCCCTGCCAACACCGACTCCGAGCGTCCCAGGAGATAGGAGGAGAACCACTGAAGAACTGTGCCTCCCACTCCCAATCCCCTGAGACGCCGCAGCAAGATACCATGGTCGATGGTATCGAAAGCCGCTGAGAGGTCTAATAGGACTAGGACAGAGGAATGTCCCCTATCCCGCGCCCTCCAGAGATCATTCACCAGAGCGACCAATGCCGTCTCCGTGCTGTACCCGGGCCTGAAACCCGATTGGTAGGGGTCCAGATAATCCGCTTCATCCAGGACCAGAGGGAGCTGATGCGCCACCACACTCTCAACAACCTTCGCAAGAAAGCGAAGGTTGGAGACTGGACGAAAGTTGTTCAAAACGGCTGGGTCCAGGGCAGGCTTCTTGAGGAGAGGTCTCACCACCGCCTCCTTCAAGACGGTGGGGAAATAACCCTCACTCAAAGAAGCAGATATAACCGCCTGGAGCCAGCCTCGTGTCCTCTCCCTAGCTGCATAAACCAGCCAGGAAGGGCACGGGTCCAACAAACATGTGGAGGAGCTCAGCCTCCCCATAATCCTGTCCACTTCATCAGGGGTCACAGAATCAAACTCTTCCCAGATAACATTGACAAGACCGCCCGTGTCCTGATCGCCTGACTCTGCCCAGCTGGAGTCCAAACCGGTCCGAATCCGAGCGATTTTATCCGACAGATGATGACTAAATTCCTCGGCACGACCTTGCAAGGGATCCTCCCTCACCTCCTGATTGAGAAGTGAGCGAGTCACCCTAAACAAGGCGGCCGGGCGATTATCTGCGGACGCGATGAGGGTGGAGAAGTAATTACACCTCGCCACCCTCATCGCTGCGAGATAAGACCTAATATAGGTTCTTAACCGCAACTGGTCGGGTTCGGATCGGCTAGACCTCCAGCAGCTCTCTAGGCCCCGTTTCCGGCGCTTCATCTCCCGGAGCTCCGCGGAAAACCATGGAGCTCGCTGGGATCTGCGCCGGGTCAGGGGCCGCAAGGGTACAACCCGGTCAAGTGCCTCAGTGGCTGCCCTTCCCCAGGCTTCCACTAAGGCATCAGCCGAGCTGTGAGCAGTGGAGGCAGGTGGGGACCCCAGCGCCGCTTGGAATCTATCAGGATCCATTAAGCGTCTGGGGCGGTACCATCTAATTGGCTCCGTACCCCCACGGCGGGGGGTGGCAAAGCGGAAGACCAGCCGCAGGAGATGATGATCGGTCCATGACAGGGGCATAATAAATGGAGAGCCCCCACCTAGATCATCCAACCACCGTCTAGATAAAAAAATCAGGTCAAGGGTGTGGCCTCCCTCATGAGTTGGCTCTGAAATTACTTGCGTCAGGTCCATGGCCGCCATGGAAGCCATGAACTCCCGAGCTAGCTCAGATGAACCTCCCAGGGATGGTAGATTGAAGTCTCCCAAAACTATAAGTTTGGGAAACTCAACCACCAAACCCGAGAGGATATCGAGCAGCTCGGGCAGGGCTGCCGCTGTGAGACTAGGCGAAATGTACACCAGCAGCAAGCCCAACTGCGCCCCAGGACCAAATCTCATGAAGAGAGACTCACACCCGGCTATCTGAGAAACGGTGGCCTCCCGCGGACACAAGGTCTCCCTAATGGTAACCGCCACTCCCCCACCCCTACCTTGAGCTCGTGGCCGGTGTAGCACCCGGAAACCTGGTGGGCAGAGGTCAACCAAAGGGACCCCACCCTCTGGGCCCAACCAAGTCTCCGTGATGCAAGCCAGATCCGCATGCTCACCCTCAACTAAATCCCTAACGAGGGGAGCTTTATTAACCACGGACCTGGCATTCAGGTACACCAGCCGGAGCTCAGGAGGCTGCACATCCCCGCTCCCGGGACCTCGGGGAAGAACCAGAGGGTCGGAGCACCTCACCGCTTGAAGACAGCGGAGACGGCCCTCCCGGTAACGATATGGCCCCCTGTCTATCCGTCTGCTGCCTTTCCCCGTCGTGGGAATTGGTAGTCCCACGACCCGCTCAAGAGCCCCAGATGTAACCACAACCCGCTCCCCCCGAACGCCGTCAGACCCAGGCCTGGCCTGCAACAAAGTTGTTTGGCTACCCCCCACCGCCAGACAACCACTACCCCCCACCCCCCTCCCCAACCCCTAAAAAATTTAGCTAAAAAATTAACCAGGGGCCTCTTATTAGGTTTATATCGAGAGCCCCTGGCCTTTCCCGGCCATCTCTCAGGGTCCCAACAATTGGGCCCCTCATCGAGATTAGGGAAAGAAAAGAAGGCGGGACGCACCCAGGAGAGGGGGGCACCCCTGAGGGCGAGCAAGTCCGTGTCGGAATATTGATGCATCCAGTCAGCAAGTCCAGAGAGGGCAGTCCAATGATTGAAACCAACAGGAGGATCAAAGGAAAGGAGTGGGACATTTGGGCCATCCACCAACCACTGCCACTTGATTGGATGCTCCCAGAGGCATACCACAACCCGTCCTCTCACAACGGGACGCGAGTCTGCCTCCGGGGATGGTCCAAAATGCCCACCCTGGGTGGGGCAGCACCCACAGAGCTCCCACCTCTATGGGGCTGCCGATGTAAAACAGGCCACTCTCCCACTGTGGCCTGTACCCAGGTCCGTCCCAGTCCAAAGGGGAAAGAAGGAGGCAAATGGAAAGTTAATAAATAAGATAATAAATAAGTGAATAAAAGTCTCGCTGCCGTAATTAAATTCAACATCAACTTTGTATCTATAACAGTAGTATCTGTAATAATACCCAATAAAAACAATTGCGGAGAAAACTTTATCCTTTTCTTAAATATCTTTTGCATATTCCACCAAATTTTAATCCAAAAAGCTTTAACCTTTTTACAAGTCCACCATATACGAAAATACGTTGCATCCTCACAGCCACACCTCCAACATTTGGGCTGGCAGTTCGGATACATACTTGCCAATTTTTTAGGATCTAAGTGCCACCTATAAAACATTTTATAAAAATTCTCTCTTAAATTTTGGACCTGTGTAAATTTTACATTTCTAACCCAAATCTTTTCCCAAGTGTCCATTGTTATAACTTCTTGAAAATTCTGGGCCCACTTTATCATACAATCTTTAACAAGTTCCATTTCTGAATCAATTTCTATCAATGCATTATATATCCTTTTTATATGTGCTTGACCTTGATCTCTAATTTGTTTTACCAAATTTTCATCAATCATCGAGAAACCAACTTTCTGGTCCTCTTTCCATCTTGCCTGTAATTGCCCATACTGGAACCAAATCGCAACAGAGATACATTGTGGAATGGAGAAGATGGATTGAATATATTCAGAATAAATATGGGACTAAAAAGTATCATTTAGCATTTGAATAAGGAGTGGATTTTTATGACGTATAATTAGTTAGTAGTTATTTTATTAATATTTTGAAATGGAGAGTTAAAGTGTGATAGAATTTGATGTTTTATTATTGTTGTTAGCATATTTTAGATTACACTTGTTTGTATTATTATACCCTGTATTCAGCTCTGGGAAGTTGGGGAGGGGGGAGGGGAGGGGGGGTTGGGGAGAGGGGAAGGGGAGGAGGGGTTTTTTTTGTATTCAAAATGTATTGTAAAACTTTTCAGTAAAAAAAAAAAGAAAATTCCTTTCTTCTATTTTTCCTCAACTTTCAATTCTTTAACCTTACGTTACATAATAATATCTTCTTCTAAACTCCGCAGAGCAAGGGTGTCAAACTGCTGGCCTGCGGGCCGGACGCGTCACCAGGAAACCATGCCCACCCCATTGCCAGCAATGGCAAAAAAGCTCCAATACATTGTACGATGTCACATGATGTCGTGAGTTTGACATGTCTGCCATAGAGATTCTGGCATGGAATTTAGCCTGCCACACAACTTAGTCACTCTGCTACCTACAGAAAGGAAGAAGCTAGAAAGAAGAAATTTTGCTTGCTTCTTCCTGAGAAAATATGAAGAGAGAGACATATTTCCGAGAAGAGAGAGATGGTGACAGCAGACAGACAGAACCCCAAGCCCAGAATGTGGGAAGTTGCAGTAGTAAGGATTGTGAGTACAGGACTTAAGGACATCATCCCTGCACATACGTAAGCATGCTCTTTACTACATATCTGTATAGTGAATCAGGGATAGGTCATCATGTTCAGAAAAATGCTATAATTATGCTATAATTATAACTATAGTATGCTACTCAGAGTTTGTCAGTGTGTAAGAAATTTTATGAACTGGAATAGCCATAGCAACAAACCATCCAATGAGAACTGTTTTAGATGAAGACAGAGTATTGGCTATGTCAGGCATGTGATCCAGCCTAGGTCTGGGTGTGTCTCAGTCTTCTCTATGTTGTCTTTTTCTGATCTCCAAGTTAAGAGTTGTTGATGTTCCCCAGAGCTGAATTAAACTCTGTGTGTGTGTGTGTGTGTGTGTGTGTGTGTGTGTGTGTGTGTGTTAAATGTTTGTTAAGCATTCAGAATACACTTGCTTAGTCCCAGACACGGGACAAATCTTATTTCCTGTTTCAGCCTAGCCCAAGGCCATCTACAGGCAGTAGCCACAGCAGTGGCAGCTCATATTTGTGTAAATTCTTTATTCTTTGTTAGCAAGCCAAAAATTTTTACATATGTGTGTGTGTGTGTGTATACATACACACACACACACACACACACACACACACACACATATATATATCATACCCGTAGAGGTATGATATTTGTTTTCGTAGATTCTCGCGGGTGTCTGTATGTGTAGATCTAGAGTCTCGGGTTTCTTCCCGCGTTCCTTTCATCTTCAGAAAGTTGTGGCGACGTTTCGACGAAATCCCATCCGTCATCATCAGGAGGAACACTCCGGCCTGATGATGACGGATGGGATTTCGTCGAAACGTCGCCACAACTTTCTGAAGATGAAAGGAACGCGGGAAGAAACCCGAGACTCTAGATCTACACATACAGACACCCGCGAGAATCTACAAAAACAAATATCATACCTCTACGGGGAGGACATCTACCAACTAACCAGGACTTACGAAAAGTCAGAAGTACGAAGAGCAAGAATACTAAGTGACATACCTTTCCTATGCCAATGTCGAGACCAAAATATAAGACCAAATTGTTTCAAATTGAAATTCCACATCAATACCACTTCAACCAAACGCATTCTAAGAAGAACAGAAATGGCATTACTAAGAAATGAACTCCACAATAAAAGATTTCAATTAGACCAAACAAACAAGGACCTACTAACATTACATCTCAAACTCAGCAACATTATTCACCCGATACTATGGGACAAAGTGAAACAACTGGCGGTTTGGAGAGCAGAAACAGAGACCATCTATAAAAACAACAGACATTCAAAGAAACTCAAACAATTAGAGAACCAAAACAACCAAACAACCACATCACAACAACATCTACAACAAGTAGTGCATAACATCTCCCACAGAAGACTAACAACAGCAGAAACAAACGTCCTAGCAAAAGGTTTCAACTTCGCTGTTGCACCAAAGAAAATTCCCACAGAAACCATCATATGTGGAGTTGAAACTAGCTTAACTAAACTCAATGCAGATGAAGCAGACCAAGTCAGACATGAAGTCACCCACATCCTATGCACAAGCAAACCACCCAAAAGCAACCTAACAAAAGAAGAACAAGTAGCATTGCAAAACCCAAGAAAAGACAACAGCATAATCATACTACCAGCAGATAAAGGCAATGCTACAGTGGTAATGGACACATCAGACTATGAAGAGAAACTGTCCAACTTACTCAAAGAAACTACATACAAACCTATATATACAGATCCCACAACCTATCTAGAAAAGACCACCAAGAAAAAGATAAAATCAACTTCTATAAGCCAAGAAATCCAACAAACAATCATTCCTAGGGAGAAGTCATCCAGATGCCCAAAACTATATGGCCTCCCCAAAATACACAAAGATGGAATCCCACTAAGACCCATAGTAAGTTCTATAGGCTCACCACTACAAAACTTAGCTAAATACCTAGCAAAACAATTACAACCTCAAGCAGAAATGGCAGCTTCATATGTCCAAAACTCATACCACTTTATAGAATTAGTGAAAAATCTACAGATAGACCAAAAAGACTTGCTAGTCAGCTTCGATGTGGTATCACTATTCACCCAGGTGCCAGTCCAAGAAGCTCTATCAACAATAAGAAGCAAATACCAACCACCAAACCATATTATAGAACTAGCAGAACACTGCTTATCAAACACATACTTCATACACAGAGGCCAGAGATACAAACAAATAGAAGGCGCACCAATGGGATCCCCTCTATCACCAGTTATCGCCAACCTTTTCATGGAAGAATTTGAAACTAACGCTCTGGAAAAGACTACAAACAAACCAAAACTGTGGCTCAGATATGTGGATGACACCTTTGTGATCTGGCCCCACGGAAGAAAGGAGCTAGAAAACTTCCTAACACACCTGAACAGCCTACATCCCAAAATAAAATTCACCATGGAGATTGAAACAAACAACCAGTTACCTTTCCTGGATGTACTTATATACAAAAAACAAAACGGCACCCTAGGACACACAGTCTACTGAAAGAAAACACACACCAACCGTTACCTCAATGCGCAATCACATCATCACCCAGCACAAATAAATTCAGTAGCCAAAACACTAATAACAAGAACCAGACGCCTTGCAGATGAAACACATATACAAACAGAACTACACACCCTGACAGACATATTGACAGCAAACAAGTTCCAAAAAAACAAAATCACCAATATGATTCAGCAGGGGACTCCGAAACAGAAAAACATCCAAGAAGAAGAACAGAACAACGGACGAGCCATCTTGCCCTACATAAAAGGAACAACCGACAAAATCAGTAAAGTACTACGCAAACATAACATCAAAACCGCATTTAACACTGACAGAAAGATATCAACCATCCTGAGAAATCCCAAAGACAAAATAGAACTGGAAAACCAGGGCATATACCAAATCCCATGCGCCTCCTGTCCAGCAACATACATCGGACAGACTAACAGAAGAATAGAGGTACGTGTAGAAGAACATAAGAACTCAGTACAGAAGAAAGATCACACATCTTCACTAGTACAACACATAAACACTACAGGACACAACATCAATTTTGAAGGTACAAAAACAATCGCCAAAATAGAACATCTCAATAGCAGAATAATCAGAGAAGCCATTGAAATAGAAAAACACCCAGACAGTATGAACAAGCGAGACGACACCTCCCGCCTACATGCCATTTGGAAACCAGCATTGATAGAGAAACGAATTTCAGCAAACAAGGATTTAAAAAACCAACAAACAACCCCAAATGCCACCAGCCCCAGCAAGACTCATCCACACCCAGAACAAAAACTCTCCCACACAGAAGACAGAACAAGTCAAGCAAAAGTGCCATCACCCAAGCAGAAGAACGCACACACGAACCTGACTGACCCATACCAGAGATACATAGCAGATCCTCGAACTCGGAGCCAAACCAAAGCTCTGGAGGCCACTACACAGCCCACTCCTCAGGACACCAAATCACAACACTCAGGATATTACGACACAACAAAAAACCCCACCCATTCAGAACACACCCCACCCAATCAGAAGACAGCCACGCCTCCAACCAATCAGAAGACAACCACGCATCCACCCAATCAGAAGACAGCCACGCCTCCACTCAATCAGAAGACAACCACGCCTCCACCCAGTCGGAGGACTCCCCCACTGAAATCAGAAAGCAGCCACGCCTCCACCCAGTCAGAACACAGCCCCACCAGCAGTTGGAAGGAAAGGAACAGCCAGACCACGCATTGCTCCTGGAAGCAGCAGGAGGAACACTCCGGCCTGATGATGACGGATGGGATTTCGTCGAAACGTCGCCACAACTTTCTAAAGATGAAAGGAACGCGGGAAGAAACCCGAGACTCTGGATCTACACACACACACACACACACACACACACACACACACACACACACACACACACACACACACACACACATATATATATATATATATATATATATATATATATATATATATATATATATATATATATATATATATATATATATTAGATACAAGTTTTTCTAAACTATGCCTCCTGTTCATTTTGAATGTGTGTTTATTGTTTGGGCTTATTTTTGCGCTGGAAAGCTGTAAAACACTAACAGAGTTCCACTTTGCAAAAAGAACAGAGCCATGAAAGAGAAGTACAGAAATACATTTACAGATATTATGGCCACAATTGAGCCAGCTCTTAAGCGAATATGGCCCATTTTATGACCTTCTTTGCCACCATTATTAAGTGAATCACTGCAGTTGTTAAGTTAGTAACATGATTAAGTGAATCTGGCTTCCCCATTGATTTTTTGGGTCAGAAGGTAACGAAAGGTGATCACATGACCCTGGGACACCACAACCATCATAAATACATAGCGGTTACTAAGTGTCCAAAGTCTAATCATGTGACCATGTGACAGTCGTAAATGTGAAAATCGGTCAAAATCGGGAGGAGAGACAAGGCTGGTTCCAGGCAGTAATAACTGCTTCTTTGAGAGAGGGTACCTTCCCTACTGCCTTGAAAGAGGCGGTGGTGAGGCCCCTTCTCAAGAAGCCTGCTCTGGACCCGGCTATTTTGAATAACTATTGTCCGGTCTCCAACCTTCGCTTTTTAGTGAAGGTTGTTGAGAGCGTGGTGGCGCATCATCTCCCTTTGTTCCTGGAGGAAACTGATTACCTAGACCCGTACCAATCGGGCTTTAGGCCCAGGTACAGCATGGAGACGGCATTGGTTGCACTGGTGAATGATCTCTGGCAGGCTCGGGACAGGGGTTGTTCCTCTGTCCTGGTCCTATTAGATCTCTCAGTGGCTTTTGATACCATCGACCATGGTATCCTGCTGCGGCATCTCAGAGGGTTGGGAGTGGGGGGGCACTGTTTTACAGTGGTTCTCCTCCTACCTTCTGGGCCGTTCACAGTCGGTGTTGACGGGAGGGCCTCTCATTTGTGGAGTCCCTCGGGGGTCGGTTCTCTCTCCCCTCTTGTTCAACATCTATATGAAGCCACTGGGTAAGATCATTCGTGGTCTGATGATACCCAGCTTTTTCTTTCCACCCCAAACCAACCCAGTGATGCCCTCGACGTGATGTTCCGTTGCCTGGAGGCGGTCCGGGTTTGGATGGGGAGGAATAGGCTTCGACTCAATCCCGCCAAGACTGAGTGGCTGTACATACCGGCATCTCGGGAGAACCAGTTTTGTCCATCGTTAACTATGGGGGTTGAGGTGTTACCCCCCGTTGATAGGGCTCGCAACTTGGGCGTCCTCCTGGATTCACAGCTCAGTTTAGAAGACCACATAGGTGCCGTGACCAGGGGGGTTTTTGCCCAGGTTCGCCTGGTGCGCCAGTTGCGGCCCTATCTGGACCGAGATGCCCTATGCACAGTCACTCATGCGCTTGTGACCTCTCGGTTGGACTACTGCAACGCTCTCTACATGGGGCTGCCCTTGAGGACCACTCGGAGGCTTCAGCTGGTGCAGAATGCAGCCACGCAAGTTGTGATGGGAGTCTCCCGATACTCCCATGTAACGCCTCTTCTCCGCGAGCTGCATTGGCTTCCAGTTGCCCTCCGGGTGAGATTCAAGGTGATGGTGATGACCTATAAAGCCCTACATGGCATGGGTCCGGATTATCTTAGGGAGCACCTGCTGCCAGCATCAACTTCCCATCGTCCTGTGCACTCCCATAGGCCCTCCTTAGGGTGCCGCCGATTAGGGAGTGCCGGCGGGTGATCCCCAGAGGGAGGGCATTCTCTGTGGGCACGCCTGCCCTTTGGAATGATTTACCTGTGGAACTCCGGACTGCCCCCGATCTGCGTTCATTTCGCCGGGACCTGAAAACCTGGCTTTTCGATTTATCAGGCCTGGACTGAAGGAGTTTTAGCTTTTTAAATATTGTTTTAATTGTTGGGCTTAATTAATTTAATTTATTTTAATTTTATATTATTTTTATATTGTATTTTATGCTGCCCTGTAAACCGCCCTGAGTCCTTCGGGAATAGGGCGGTATAGAAATCTAAATGAATGAATGAATGAATGAATGAATGAATGAATGAATGAATCACTCTGTTCAGTGCCATCATAACTTCAAACCGTCATTAAACAATGGTTGTAAGTCGAGGACTACCTGTAATTATTTATTAGATTTTTCTTCTGCCTTTATTACTTTATAAGTAATTCAATGCAGCAAACATGAGTGGCATTGAATTTTAGCCACTCAGAAGGTTAAGAGATCAATCCTAGATAGGAACAGACGTTTCTCTCCTAGAGCGCAAAGAAAAAATATCTGTTGTGAGCTCTGGATGGTATCAGAAAGGGCATCCAGCCAGTAAATGCTCAGCTCCATCCAGTCACCCTGACTCTATTCCAAATTAAGGGATTACAGGGCCATAAAAAGGGAGTTTTTAATGCAACCAACGTGCATAATACTCCCTCCATTTCCCCCATAACAATAACTCTGTGTGGTGGGTTTAGCTGAGAGAATGACTGACCCAAAGTCACCCAACTAGCTTCATACCTAAGGCAGGAAGGCAGGACTAGAACTCACTGTCTCCTGGTTCCTAGACTAGTACCTTAACCACGACTACACCAAAGTGGCTCTCAGTGATAAATTGTAGTTATTTCATTTAAATTTAAATATTTCATTGCACTTATTATAGCTGCCCACTCCAACTGATTTTGGGCAATTTATATAATCCAAATTTTCTGAGTTTTTAAATTAAACATAATTTAAAGATTATTGTTTATGTATTTGATATTGATATTAGAAAATGTTAGAAAATACAATTCAAAACAAATGTATAAGAGATTTTGGATTCTGTAACCAAAGTTCTGGGGAAGCAAGAAAATGATTCAATATACTGTATATAAAAACATACAGATTCCTACTGTTATTAGAAAGGATCTAATCATGTAAATAGCATCAAGCAATTTCACAACAGTTGTCTAATCTAAATGAAGCAAGGGATACAATGTAATTTATAAAACTTACCTTGAGGAAGAAGGTGTCTTGAACAGGCCACATATTTTCCATGGACAATTCATCTAAATTATTCTTTGGGAATTGGCTCTGCTTTAGGAAGTCAATTTGTTGCTCAATTTCTTCCATCTGTTTTACAATTGGCTAAAACAAAATTTCAACAATTACTTTGGGCACATTGATTCATTTAATCCAACTACTCCAATAGTGATTCTCTGGCTTTCAGAGGATAGAAATAGTGAAGATTTGCATGGGTTTTTTTTTCCTTTATAAAAATGAATAGATGATATATTTTCTGCATTCTTTGGTTATCTATTCCTAATTTTCTGCTCCCACATTTTTGCTATTGCTATCTTGAGTATGGAGCAAAATAAGGTGGACTTCATTAAACAACTGCCTTTGGGGGGAACTGTTTGCAGTTGTGACCATAATGAAAATGTAGTTTTGTGACCAATCTTCACATTTATGACCTTTGAAGGTCTATAAAGCAAAGCAAAGCTGAAGTAAGGTCATAAACATAGCCATGGTTTGACTTTGTGACTGCTTCACTTAATGACTGAGTTGCCAATCCATATTGTATTTGCTAAATATGGACTACCTGTATTTATTATTAAATTAATAAAAAGAAGAAACAGTAACTCACTGGCCGAATTCACACAATACTGTAAGACCTGGTTAAACAACTGATATGTGCTGCCATACTTTGGAGCGGTACAAACCAGTCTTAGGAAACCAGGAAACTGGTATAAACCAGTCTTAGGCAAACAGCACACTTGTTTTCCTAAAACGCTTAGTAGTAAATTAGCAGTAAAAAGATGTTGCTCTGCTTATAGGGAGGGCATGCAAATGTATTCAAGTTGATTGTTACTGGGGCTTGATTATTATTTCTATTTTATTTTTGCATCATTTGTGAGCTTCTGAGAACTATTTTGGAATAGTCTAAGTAAACTGCAGTAAGAAAGAAACAATCATGTTGCATGCACATTCTTTTTTTTTATTAAAGAGTTTTACAAAAACAAAATTGTACAATATATCCCCAAATCCCTCCCACCCCAAACCCGCCCACTTCCCCCCCCCCACTTCCCAGAGCTAAATACAGGATTATAGTTACAATAATCATATTCTAAATAAAAATTATGCATAATATACAATTAACCAAATTCATAATGTGCTTTAACTCCCCTTTAACATAAATACAAAGTACCAATAACAATATCCCACTAAAATCTACTCATAAGCTAAATGGAACTTTTTAGTCCCATATTTTTTCTGAATATAATTTATCCATCTCCTCCAAACTGAAATATATCTTTCCTGTGAATGATCTTTCAAATAAGCAGAAATCTTAGACATTTCTGCAAGATTCGAAACTTTAAACACCCATTCTTCTATAGTGGGCAAACTATCCTTCTTCAAATATTGTCCCACCAGTAACCATGCTGCTGTTATCATGTTCAACATCAAGTTAGTTTCTTTAACATCACAATCTACAACAATACCCAATAAAAACAATTGCGGAGAAAACTTTATATTTCTCTTAAAAATCTTTTGAATGTTCCACCAAATTTTGATCCAAAAAGCTTTTATATTTCTACAAGTCCACCACATGTGAAAATAGGTAGCTTCTAAACTACCACATCTCCAACATTTAGACTGTAAATTAGGATACATGTTAGACAACTTCTTGGGATCCAGATGCCATCTATAAAACATTTTATAAAAATTTTCTCTTAAGTTTTGAGCCTGAGTAAATTTAACATTTCTGACCCAAATTATCTCCCAAGTGTCCCACAAAATTGGATGCACATTCTTAATATTATATCAATTATGCTCATTTCAACCAAATGCATAGATAATATGCAAAAATTATTTATATCTCTGTGTTATTAAAAGATCACTGTGTTTTAATCAATACATTACTCAGCCAGTGATATTGGTATTGCTGTGCATGTGAGAAAAAGGAATCAGATACAATTTTAAATTGCTTTAATATACTCAGTGCATTCCAGATCATGGATGTTATATGATTATTTGAGATTATTAGACTGAGTTCCTACAAGTTAATTTTAAAAACAAGGTATTTCCAGTGTCCTGTGCCTTAAATAATCAACCAAACCAGTTGCATAAGATTCAAGAACTAGCTTCTCCCTGTGTTTTGATCTTATTCAGAAAACAAATAATAATTAAAAATCACAAGGTATTTTCTAAGAAGATTCACAATTTACCATTCAATCAAATTTGCTTTTACCTCAAGTAGTGTGTTCTGTTTCTCTGTGAGTCTTTCTAGAACCTTCAGCTCTTTCAAAAGCTGTTTAGTTCTTTGGAATACTGAAAGAGGTTGCATTCTCATGCCAGTCAATCTCAATTTTGCTTTATAGGTTTGCATTTCAGCCAGAGCCTTCTTCATGGGACAGATGTGGGCCAATATAACCTTAACATAGAATGTATTAACAAGGAAAGGAAAGAAGTAAGTAAGACTCAACATGCTTATAGCACTTTGGGAAATTCAGATATTTATGTTCAAAATATTTAACAAATCTTTTGTCAGAAAATCTAGGACAGCATGATTTTCTAAATACCTCAGATAGAGTCTAGAATTACACCCATTTGCATTTCTCTCTCATTTTCCTCCCCACTATATACATCTCCAAAATTAATTTCAGAAACAGCTTCTGATTATGGAAATGGTGACCTCAATGAGTTGCTTTGAACCAGGAACACTAGTAACAGAATCCAAGCACTTTTCTTCCTCCTCCCAGGAGAATTTATTGGCTCAAATTCTGTTAACACTAAACCATCTTCCCCACAATGTAAATGACCTCTGAAATGAAAGCGCCCCATCTGGCTAGATAAAACTGCTATCTCTGCCTTGGGTCTTAGGTTAAAGCACATCTTGCTTTGTGCCTGCTGAACTGTCCCCATTCTTGACTGAACACCTAATAAGCCACCATTTTCACTTGGCAGATGGGGGCTATTTGGCAGCTACAGGTGGAAGGTTAATGGTAGAAATTTATGGTGATGAGCCATTCAGAGTTAAAAGGCAGTTTTTAAAAATATTATAGCACTGACATAAAGGAGCAGCAAAAAAAAAAGAAAGAAAGAAAACTCCATCATTACATTTTTAAAAGTTTGGGAATACTTCAAGAATAACAATATTTAGAAATACCTGGCTTCTAATCCAGCACTATATATACTACACTACAATTGTTCCTATGTCGATTTATCCAGTTCTTTTTTAAGTGAACTGCCTTACCTTGCAATGTTTAAGATGCTCCTTAGGAGAAAAATCAAGTGTGTTTTCAGATGTGGACAATATAGTCTTTATTTTTTCTATATCCTTCTCCATTGTTTTCACTTCAGATTCAATAGCTTCAACATCCTACATTTTCAGAAACAAACATAGTACTTACTCTCTGCAAAGACTCTTAAGTGCAAAACAAATAATGGATTCATACAATATAAGAATCAGAAAGCCTATTTTTTATTTATATCCAAAAAGCATCCCTTTATTAACCATTTGGTTGCATCCATTTTACTTGAAGTCCCTCATTAAATCATGTGATCATTACAGCCCAACAAATTTGAGTCTCTGTTTTTAATACTGAAAGACTATAACATATTGTATGTTATGAGAACCACAAGGACAATATCAAATTTGGTTCTGGCCCAAGCTAGAATTATATGAAGCTAAACCTGGTGATGCTGACTAAATTATCCTTTTGCTCTTATGGCCAATAAAAGAATACCTTCACCTTCTATTTGTTGTTTTGTTGGTATTTCACTATTCTTTGGTCCCAAGTGTTTCAGACACATGTACCGTATTTACATAATGATACGTTGTTCTCTTTCCCAAGAATATAACTGAAATAAATGCACAACCTTTGTTGCCTTCCACTGTCTCAGTTTATCTCATCTTTCTCTGATCTTTCTCTTGCCCCACTATAGTAAAATTATCTGATCAAGGCGGGTCTGTTTTGTATTCCAGTAAGAGTCATGCAAATAGGTAGCTAAATCATCAACATCAAGAATAGTATCTGAACCTTACTAAATCAAATAGAAAGCATTTTATTGTTAGATAATCCACACTTACATCAGCCAATTGCTGGATACATGGAAGAATTTCCATTATCTTTTGCTGTAAGATTTTAACTCGCTCATTTACTTCTGTCAATTCCTGCACCATACTGACAGTTTCAATTAAAGGGGACAATTCTTTCAGTTCTGGGGAAATGGCACTAAGAATACTTTGCTTTTGTTCTGAATCTTCTAATGCCATCTGGAAAGAAAAAGTTAGTATTATTTTTCTTTTTTAAAAAAAACAGACATTAAAATGTATAAAGGAAACACAATTTGGAAAAATAAACCTTATCTTCTGAATATTTCACATGTGATTTAATTACAGTAATTCATTGACAACAGTAAAAATATATAGTGAAACATATATTAATATTCAAGAAAAATGGACATAAAATAGAGGATTTTATGCAGGAACATCCAGGATGGTATTTAAAATAATCTCCTGCTGAACTCCCCTGGCATTTAATCACAAGTTATATAGTGACTTCCTCTGTGTTTCAAGCAAACCCTAGTTGTTGCTTTGCTGCTTGTTTTTGGTTCTCAATTCTTCCTAATTAATCAATCAAGTCCAACACATGGAAATTAGCTTATTTGTATAAAATCTGTGCATAAATGAATTGGTTGGGAATATAAAGCCAGGTTAGGACGCTGAGCTTGTCAATCAGAAGGTCGGCAGTTTGGCGGGTCGAATGCCGAGTAACAGAGTGAGCGCCTGTTACTCGTCCCAGCTTCTGCCAACCTAGCAGTTCGAAAGCACGTAAAAAAAATGCAAGTAGAAAAATAGGGACCACTACGGTGGGAAGGTAACAGCATTCTGTGCGCCTTTGCCGAATAGTCATGCTGGCCATGTGACCACGGGGACATCCTTGGACAAGCGCTGGCTCTTCGGCTTTGAAATGGAGATGAGCACCAGCCCCTAGAGTCGGAAACGACTAGCACGCATGTGCGGGGGAACCTTTACCTTTACCTTAATATCAACAACCTAAGGTACGCAGATGATACCACTCTAATGGCAAAAAATGAAGAGGAACTAAAGAGCTTTTTGTTGCAGGTGAAGAAGGAGAATGCAAAAATTGGCTTGAAACTTAAGAAAACCAAGATCATGGCATCTGGCCCTCTCAATTCCTGGCAAATAGATAGGGAAGAAATGGAGGTAGTGACAGATTTTATTTTCCTGGGCTCCAAGATCACACAGATGGGGACTGCAGCCAAGAAATTAAAAGATGCTTGCTCCTGGGGGGAAAGCCATGGCAAATGTAGACAGCACACTAAAAAGCAGAGACATCACCCTGCCAACAGAAGTGCTATGGTCTTCCCAGTTGCAATGCATGGCAGTGAAAGTTGGACCATAAGAAAGGCTGAGCGCCAAAGAATTGAGGCCTTTGAACTATGGTTCTGGAGAAGACTCCTGTGAGTCCCTTGGACTGCAAGGTGATCAAACATATAAAGAGGATATATGATGTTTTAATCAAATTGGACTCGGAAACGGAATTAGTTAAAGATTGTATGATAAAGTGGGCACAAAATATTCAGGAACCAATTTCACTGGATACTTGGGAGGTAATTTGGGTTAGAAATGTTAAATTTACTCAGGCTCAAAATTTAAGAGAAAATTTTTATAAAATGTTTTATAGATGGCATCTGGATCCCAAAAAGTTGTCTAACATGTATCCTAACTTACAGTCTAAATGCTGGAGATGTGGTAGTTTAGAAGCCACCTATTTTCATATGTGGTGGACTTGCAGAAATATAAAAGCTTTTTGGGTTAAAATTTGGTGGAACATTCAAAAGATTTTTAAGAGAAAGATAAAGTTCTCTCTGCAATTGTTTTTATTGGGTATTGTTGTACATTGTGATGTTAAAGAAACCAATTTGATGTTGAATTTGATAACAACAGCACGGTTACTGGTGGGACAATACTGGAAGAAGGATAGTTTGCCTACTATAGAAGAATGGGTGTTTAAAGTTTCGAATCTTGCAGAAATGTCTTAAGATTTCTGCTTATTTGAAGGATCATTCACAAGAAAGATATATTTCAGTTTGGAGGAGATGGATAGATTATATTCAGAATAAATATGAGACTAAAAGTTCCATTTAGCTTATGAGTAGATTTTAGAGGGATATTGTTATTAATTTTAGTGTTACTACTTTGTATGTATTTATGTTAAAGGGGAGTTAAAGCACATTATGAATTTGGTTAATTTTATATTATGGATAATCTTTACCTAGAATATGATTATTATAACTATACCCTGTATTTAGCTCTGGGAAGTGGGGGGGCAAGGGGGGTGTTTTGGGGTGGGTGGGATTTTGGGATGTATTGTAAAATCTTGTTTTTGTAAAACTCTTTAATAAAAAAAAGAAAAGAAAGGCTGAGCGCCAAAGAATTGAGGCCTTTGAACTATGGTTGTGGAGAAGACTCCTGTGAGTCCCTTGGACTGCAAGGTGATCAAACCGGTCAGTCCTAGAGTAGATCAACCCTGACTGCTCTTTAGAAGGCCAGATCCTGAAGTTGAAACTCAAATACTTTGGCCACCTAATGAGAAGGAAGGACTCACTGGAGAAGAGCCTAATGCTGGGAAAGATTGAGGGCAATAGAAGAAGGGGTCGACAGAGAATGAGGTGGTTGGATGGAGTCACTGAAGCAGTAGGCGTAAGCTTAAATGGACTTCAGAAGATGGTAGAGGACAGGAAGGCCTGGAGGAACATTGTCCATGGGGTCGTGATGGGTCAGACACGACTTCACAACTAACAACAACAAATAAAGCCAGGTATCAATTAGCGTAATACTATATTTTCAGCTATAAGACCTTCAATGAGATAATCATTTATCAATAATTATCCATTACTCATTTATGAGGGACCAAATCCCTATTGATTCAATGAGGTTTACTTTTGATCTTATATGTATAGAAATGCTGTCATCTGCAGCACCATCTATACTTTTATATCAGGGGTCTTCAAACTTGGCCCTTTTATGACTTGTGGACGTCAGCTCCCAGAATTCCTCAACCAGGCACACTGGCTGAGGAATTCTGGGAGTTGAAGTCCACAAGTCATAAAAGGGCCAAGTTTGAAGATCCCTGTTCTATATATTATACAGGGACCAGTGCACCCTCACCTTATATTGAAGATGGCAGCATATTTATGTAAAAACCTTTCCCCTCATATTGGCTTGCCACTGTCTTTTTCCAAGATTTTTTTAAACTTTCCTATTTAGCCTACTCCCCTGATATTCCTTAGTGGCCTCTCACCAAAACACTAACACTAACTGACCCTGTTTAGCTTCCTAAGCTCATGCAGACCAGCTAGATCAGGCATGTCAAACTCGTGATGTCACGTGACATTGCGCAACATATCATGACTTTTTCCCCATTGCCGGCAATGGGGTGGGCGTGTTTTTGGCGTGATGCATCCGGCCCATGGGCTGACAGTTTAACATGCCTGAGCTAGAGGCTATTACTTAGCCTAGCACATGTATCTATGCTAGTCATTATCAATGCAGCAATATGTCAACAGGTGCTCTCACAGAGAAGCAATAAATGGCTCCCAAGATTTAGTTTCATATCAATTTACCTCAAGCGCACTGGCATGTTTATTCAAAGCTTCTGCAGTGTCACTTTTCACTTCCTCTGTTAGTAGACGGTTGGCGTTTTCAAGCCAAATCTGAATGCTTTTCAGGAGCTCATCACATTCTTCCAACTTGCTAGCAGCCTTTGATATAAAACATCACATATTATTTTACACAAATTAATACACAGGTATCTGAAACATTGGAAGATCATCCAGATTCCCAAGCAGATTTCCACTCATGCAATAGGACCTTCTTATCATCCCCTCTGGAGCAATTTGTGGAGAAAGAGGGAGTGTAAAAATTGTTATCTACTGACTTTTTTGTCAGTAGATTATACTCATTGTGGGTCATTGTGAATATTTAATTAAATTAAATATTCTCAGGCGATAGAACAGCAGTTAAAAATTTAATTTTTAATTTCTGGTTTAAAATATAAGAAAAAATAGGCATATATTAAAAATAGGGAGAAAATTTTAAAATAAAAAGAATAACTAGTTACTCGGGGAGCAGACATATCTGCCTTTCCTTTTACATATATGATGTCTATTTTTGTTATTTTCAGATGCATGAGGATTATTTTCCTTAAAGGAAGAAATAAGACATACTTTGAGATCTCAGTTAAGTATCTAGTTTTGCAAATACTGCCATATATTCAGAATCTGGGGAACCACTCACAGCTTTGTGGAGCTCTATCAAGTCCTATGGAATTATATTCATGTAGAAATTCACCCTGTCAGCCAGATTGACAGATGCATCCTTAAAATATATGTTTGCAGTGCAATTCATAAAACTGAGATCAATACAGTCCTGACTGGAGGGAATCTAGAAGCATCCAGATTTCAAACACAAATGATCTTTTAAGTCATCTTTTTACCCTGTTCAAATTTGTAGTTCTACGCTCAGCACGCTGTGAAACCTGCTGGTATTGTTGCAGAGGTATCATCAAGTGATCCAACAATTCTTGAGCCTGGTGGGGATCCTGCTCCACTATATCTTGAACCTCTGAATCCAGTTCATTCATTTTATAATGCCAAAGGTCTAGCAAATCCCAGACTCTCTGCACATAACAGAACAAAGGATAACAACAACAACAATATGTCACAGGACTCGATAGGTAGACAAAAATGCCAAATCCAGTCTGAACATCTGGCTGACTGTGCAATGATTAATAATAATAATAATAATAATAATAATAATAATAATAATAATAATAGTGGTGGTGGTGATAATGGAAGGGACCTTGGACGTCATCTAGTCCAACCCTCTGCTCAGGCAGAAAACCCTATACCATTCCAGACAAATGGCTATCCAGTCTCTTCTTAAAAACCTCCAGTGATGGAGCACCCACAACTTCTGGAGGCAGGTTGTTCCACTGATAAATTGTTCTAGCTATCAGGAAATTTCTCCTTAGTTCTAGGTTGCTTCTCTCCTTGATTAGTTTCCATCCATTGCTTCTTGTCCTCCCTTCAGGTGCTTTGAAGAATAACTTGACTCCCTCTTCTTTGTGGCAACCCCTGAGATTTTGGAACACTGCTATCATGTCACCCCTAGTCCTTCTCGTCATTAAACTAGACATACCCAATTCCAGCAACCGTTCTTTATATGTTTTAGCCTCTAGTCCTCTAATCATCTTCCTACTTTAAAATTATCATTCTACTTCCAGGATTACACCTGGTTAAGGCAAGTCTGGTTTAAACAGGTAACTTTACAGGCAGAATCAACATCAGTTGGGAAGGAAAGCTCATTGCTTCATCTGGAGCAAAGAAGTGGGTTGTTACCTTCTGAACTTCTGTTGCTTTTGCAATGTTCTCGCATTTTTGTTCTAACATATTTTCAACGGCTTGTAAACCTTTATTAATGTCTTCTATTTTTTTCTCTATACTGTAGTGAGGAGAATTTTTCAGGAATTCTGTGCTGACCTATCATAGTAAAGAAAAACAGAAATAAAAGTTCAGTCCTGGATGGGAAAAACAGAAAATAAACTTAAAAACTAAACTATCATTTTCAGATTATGAATAAACCCTCACTCTATTTTAATTACCTTTTCTATAGTTTAAATTTAACATCTAGCTTACATCTGTACATTGCCCTAAGGTATAATAAAATTATTTGGTGGTATAAAAAGTATAAGAGCTAATGGTTCTCAATCCAGAGTTGGTAGTTATTTACACATTCAACTACCACTTATGTCAAGGCTAGCAATACCAGGCAAAAGAGGGTGTAGTTTATAAGAAAGGAAGGGGGGGAAAGGCTTTGAATCACTATGGGTATAAGAGACACTTATTTTCACTGATGGGGTTGATTTGACTTCATTCCTATCCACAATAAATATTCTTATCTAGCCAAAATGTTTGTAAGTTGTCTGCTTAGTCCTGATTTAGTAAGATGGTCTAGCTTTCTAAAGTCAGGATTTAAAAATGTACTAGAGTATACCAACCACAGTATTTTATGGTTTACAGAATTATCTGAGGATTCCTTTAAATACTACATAGCAGGTTAGTGAAAGGGATAGTGAACAATAAAAGTTAGATGGAATTTGTTAGCAAAACCCCCAAATATAATTTTCTAGAGAATAAACAACAACTAACTAGAATAAATCTAGAGTTTCAGCAAGAGTTTCCTTAAATTTCAAAATCAAGTAGGACGCTACCTTTTCTTCCAGGTCATGTAACATTCCCTTGCAGTCTTCCAAATGTTCTTCAATATCAACTGGAAATATTCTATATAATTCATTGAACTTGATTTGTAGGTTGTCCATGATTTGCTTCTTACAATCAACTACTCTCTGAATCTCCTAAGAGGAAAAAAGAATTAGAAATTATTTCAAGATTGGTTGGAGGAAATAACCTCTCCCACTATATCTAAGGTAGAAACAGATATTTTTTTTCATGAGAAAACTTTGCAGAGCAAAACCTTAAAGATGCTTCCTTTGTTGTTTTTTTTATTACACTTTTCAATTCACTGAGAATACATTAAACCCAGTACTTTTCATTGTATTCTCAGGGCTTATTAACAGATGAAATACTAATGGAGAAACAATGCTTGTTTGATTTAAACTCCATAAAGAGCTTTTCAGATTCAGAAGAGAAAAAACCCTAAAAACATTTTTTAAAAGGTGACCAAAAGTACATTTGCTGGGCCATTTGTTTTTGTGTCATCTAAATGAAAATATCCAAACAAAACAGCTCCTTCCAGTTCTGCATGAAGGATATCATTTTCACAGGATAAAACAAACTTGACAGTTGTTAATATTTGTGGCCGAGAAACTCAATCTGGTCTACATCCTCTGGCATGAACAACCGTGAAATACATTTTGTTGCCAAATAACTTGGATCTCTTGCTGAGAGATACATTTCATTTACAATTATTTGTTTTAATTCCAAGATATCAAACTATTGGATTTTGTTTCTTATTTCACAGTAAGAGAACAAATGTGAAAATAAAGGGTATGTGTAAGAACTGCAAATAAACAAAATTTGGCTAAATGTTGGAAGACGTTTATTAACAGGGAAAGGCGTTTGTGGAACAGATTAACCTCTGTAAACAGTATTGTCTCCTTGATTGGCTGGAAGGATTCATTTACGGATTTCTGGACTATGCGAAGATTTGGATTACACCACCTTCAAAAATCTGCTCAAAAACTGGCATTCTGTGATTCTTTATATAGTCTTTTCAATGCTCTTTCATGTACGGCTTATTTGGTCATCCAAAGAAGCCATACATGAAAGAGTTTTCTAAATGCAATGGAAAAGAAACTCGTCTAGAGCATTCCCCCTCTGGTTAGATATTTATGGATGACAACATCTGTGTACCATGTTTTGTTAAGCAGTTAAATGTAGAAGGGGAAAAAAGGACAACACAATTCTAATAATTATGACTTTGGAAGGATCAGAGTATTGGAAGGATCAGAGATCAATGATACCCCATTTTGCAACTCAAGAATTGGATACAAAGTGTTTTATTTCACTAAAACCTCTTAGTCTACCATCTACCAACCTCAAGTTTCAATGCCTTTTCATTAGGGGTTTCCAAATCTATGTCACAGAGCTGGGATGTGATGTGCTGCAATGAAGTCTTCATAGCTTTCAGTTCTTCACTGCACTTGGTCCGGAACACCATCTCAGACTGCGCGGCCTCTTTTTCTTTTTGAGCCTTTTGATAGAGCCTGAAGAAATTCAAT
Organism: Vipera ursinii; assembly: GCF_947247035.1. Lineage (NCBI taxonomy): Eukaryota > Metazoa > Chordata > Lepidosauria > Squamata > Viperidae > Vipera > Vipera ursinii. The sequence continues at coordinate 29,046,448 of NC_139512.1, read as the reverse complement.
TAGAAATACTATTAAGAAGATGAAGAAGGAGATCATTGTGGGTTCTGGTGTTTTGGAGGGCCTTGAAGACCTGGCTCTTCCCCCAGCTTTTCAGCTAGGAAGGGTATAGCCCATTTTTAGGCTTTTGTGTGTTTGCATGCTTCCTAGTTTTTTCCTTTGCTTATTTTTATTATTTTTTATTGTTTTACAGTTTTTCTGTTTTCTTGTGAACTGCCCAGGATTGTTGGCAATTAAGAGATGTACAAATTTAATGTATGAATTAATAAGTGAATGAATGACCTGTTATGTCCAAATAAGGGGCCAGGAATCACGGCAACTCTCAGGCTTGTGTCAATTTACTTTCATTAACATGAATGGCATAGCCAAAAACAAAATTCAAGTGAAATGCAAAGCAAAGTGTATTAACTTAGAAAGTACTGGTACTAGCATCACATGAAATAACAATATAATAGTTAATCAAACAAATGCATTTAAAACTTGGGTGTAAATAGATATTACAACAGTCTTCCAGCATGTCAGGACCCACCCCAAACCACGTCTTAGGAAGACAAAACTCTTGGAGCCAAATCTTAGTCCAAAAGAAATCTTTACTATGACATGCTTGGTTGTAGGAATACAAGACAGGACTTAATATTGTTCTACAAACTAAACCCTTATAAAGAGTTCCCAGTTCAACACCCCCCCTTAACCCCATTTGGTCAGTCCCCCATTATTTCATGAGCCTTGGTGGAGCAGTGGGCTAATGCCTCCTTAAGTAACACCAGCTGCCTGCAATTAGTGCAGGTTCGCATCCCACCAGGCTCAAGGTTGACTCAGCCTTCCATCCTTCCGAGGTAGGTAAAATGAGGACCCAGATTGTTGGGGGCAATTAAGCTGACTTTGTAATAATGCCGCTTGGGGTGTGTGTGAAAGCCCTAATAAGCAGGCATATACATAGAATGAAGGCTACTGCTAAGCTTGTAAGCCGCCCTGAGTCTTTGGAGAAGGGCGGGATATAAATGGAATTAAAATAAAATAAAAAATAATTTTTTTTTTACCTCGTATCATCCCTCTCGTGGGAAAAAGGAACTTAGGACCTTTTATGTTTGTGACACAAGCCAGATGCTCCTACCCTAACGCCCCCCTTTTGTTCCCCCAGTTCAAAAGGCTTCTCTTTTCCTTTGAAATGCCTAATACAGGCTCAATACACATCTGTTCCCTCCTCCTCGGGAGATGGCAGGATCCATGGAATAATGTTTTAAACATACATTTATGAATATGATATAAATGGATTCTGACACAGCATTCATCTTGTGAAGGCTTGGGTGAAGAAGTAAATCCTATTTTTGTTTTGTTACAAATACCGCTCTCTCCCTGGAACTTATGCACATTTGCCAGATAATCTGGAGCTCAAACTTCAAGTTAATGAAGAAAAACCATCAGAATGTATTTTTAAATCAGAATTAAACTTTGTACAAAATCTTGTACAACTTCATTCAGCAATAGTCTGTTTCATACTTACTCTTCTGTTCGCTGCTGCATGTTTTGAATTTCACAGAGAATAGGAAGACTTTCCTTTCCAGGGAAACTCCCAGAGACACTCAGAATGTTCCTTAATCGGCAAAGTATTAAGCGTAGCAACAATTTCTCAGTATCCACACTTTCTATATAACTGCTTGCGGATTCCAGAAATTCTTCCAGTTCTTTGGTTGCTTCTTGTTTTTTGTCTTGGAGGCTCTCAGGCAGCTCTTCTTGAAGATTGTCTAGAATAATTGTTTCTCGTTCCAACTAAAGAGAAAATAAACAAAACACAAATAAAAGAAACTTTGATGGGGGGGATACATGGAAAGGACATCTAAGTGAATTGAAGTTGCATTTCTATGCACACTTAGCTGGAAATAAGTTCCACTTAATTCAGGGGGACTTACGTTTCTATAAATTGCTCTTACCAATGTGTTCATTTTATATAACAAATACAATAATAATGGCTTTAACATATTCTTTTTGTTTAAAATAAGAGCATAAGGCATCTGCAACTACATGAAATGCTTGTGAGTTTCAGCCACTTCATTCCCAATCACGTTCAATCCCTAATACAAAGTACAACGATGTCTGTTATTTGCTGATAGCCACTGAACCTATTACCATTCAACTTCACTGAATAACCCCAGATTCAAGTAAAAGAAGCTAACTTCTATATTTTCTCCACACCATGTATGATTTTGTGTATATGTAGTCCTTGTTCATCAATCAATCATTCATGACCATTTAAACTTACAACAGTGCTCAACAAGAAGCCATGGTCGTGCACTAGTTAGAACATAGTATTTCAGGCTAACTATGCCCACAGTCAGGAGTTTGATCCTGACCGGCTTGTTGGGGGCAATATGTTGACATTTGTAAATGGCTCAGAGTGCTGTAAAGGACTATAGAGTGGTATATAAGTCTAAGTCTAAGGGGACTAACAATTGTTCCTCCTACTTGTAGTCCTTACTGTCTTCCTCTGTCATGTGAATGTGATTTGGGTGCTTGCAACCAGCTCTCATTACAATAATTGTGGTATCTTGTAGTCATGTGATCCCATCTGTGACTTTCACTACCAAGTCCAACAAGCAAAGTCAATGGGGAAGCCAGCAGGAGGTTTCAAATGGCAATGCAGAATGCTGCAACTGCACAGGATTCACTTAACGACAGCAACTGGAACACTTAGTGATGAAGTTTTCAGTCGCAGTTACATTGTTAAGTGAGGATTACCTGTACAACCATTCCTCCCTTTATTCAATTTTTATGTGACAAAACGGGCAGCTTTATCTTTTTAAACCTGCCTGTACTTAAGACAATTAAACAAGTCCACATACAACTGAGCTTGAAAATATCCATCAAGTGTTTTCATATTACTCACTTCTTCACTGACAGATTTCCATTCTTGGTTCTGTTCTTCACATTTGCCCTCCCATTCTTTTGCAACATTGAATAAACAGAGCCATTTCAGCCACAACATTGATACAATGGGCACAATCAGCACTCCATCATTTTCTTTGCAGATCAAGCTTAGTGACTGTGAGTCTCGCCTCAACTTCATTAGCTCCTCTTTGATTGAAAGTAATTGGGACAACAGCATCTATAAAGGAGAGTACAAAGAATAAAGTCTAAACAGTGAGTTTCAATCATCTAGTCAGAAAAAAGTACCAAAAAACGAATTGCAACAGTCAAGCCAAAGTATCTCAAGCCCCCATAAGCAGCAGCAAATCTGTATCTAAAATTGTACAGTTCACAGCAAGGAAGGAGTCACCAAAGAATTTGTTTCTTTGCAATCATCAGTTTCAGGTTTAATACAGATTTGCATCCATTACCCACATTTTGACCATGTTCAGCTAACCTTTGAAGACTAACATTAATAACTATTTGGAATACAAATACTGTAATTGTTATAGATGTGAAGTGCATTGAATTCTCTATTGTAAACATGGTTCTGAAGACATATAAAGTATAAGCTATTAAAAATACATAAAAGTATTAAATTATGGAGATGATGATGATGATTAGACTCCTCACCTTGCTTTTTTCTGAATGCTCTAAAGCTTCTTTGTAAGATACTGGAATGTAGTATAAACACTTCCAAAGCACTTTTTCTGCATTGTTAAGCTCAATACATATCCTCTCTTTGGAGTTTTTGAAACTGTGATATTTTTCCATATACCTATAGATGCGAGAGTATTTAAATAAAACTAGTTAAATTGATCCAAATAATATAATTATGCATTGTCAGCTTTTAACTACTGGTAGAAATAAAACTGGAATAAAGGAGAGAAATTGGCAGATCTTGCCAATCATTTTACACAGTGCTTCATTAAAGAATGCACAAGAATTTCCAGACCCACCATTTTAGGCTGGTATGTTTTACTGAATCATGAGCAGGTGAGCAACATAATAAACTGTGACCAGCTAATACCTCAGTCATGATTTCTCAATTTTATCTCATCACACTGCTCACTATAAATATATAATGTAATAACAATTATGAACTACCCCCCTTTTTTTGGGGGGGAATAACCATGTCTTCAATTTTCTAGCAAAGGAACTGCTGGCTGGTTGGCTATCTGGAATTTTACTAAAAAGCACTATATGTTATAGCACTTCGTTGCAGCTCTCTAAGTTTTCAATAGTATTAAAGAATCAATCTATATTTTGAAACCAAAAGTATGCGTTATTCATGAATGAAAGATGTTGTGGCCTAGAAAGTATCATTTCAGGCTAAAGCAGCATAGATACTGTTCAGAGTCAGCTTTTCTACCTGTTTTACCTGAACATCCTAACTAAGACACTAATAAGGAGATGATGCTCAGAAAAAAGCCACCGAAGGGACAATCACCTTCTGGGTGAAAGAGAAGAAAAGGCTTAAAATAGGAGGCAATAAAAAGGGCATTGGCAGGAAGATGATACTGCTATGTAGAAATTGTACATTGGGAATTAACATTGTTATACTGCATATCTGTGTTTTCATTGTAAGACATGTTCAGCATTTCATGGGAAAGGAGGCTATAATATAAACAAAGCAAATTGGGAAAAGTGTTGTAGCTCAAAGGTTCAACACACATCTTCCATTCAGAACATGGTAAGTTTGATTTCTAGCATGTCCAGGTAAGGATGGTAAACCCTGGACTAATTGTTCTCATCATTAACTCTACCAACAATATTAGGCTAGATGGATCAGTCCTCTGATTCAGATAAGGCAATGTCATATATCCCAGAAATGATGTAAATGTTCATCCTACCTCTGTATGTAAGAATTTCTCTTTTGGCTCTGCTCTCTTATTGCCATATTCTTAGTAGTTAGATCATCAAGTATTTTCTCCACCTGCAGTTTGGCTTTTGATGTAATTGACTTTTTCAGAATACAAGTTAATGCTTCCACTTCAGCCTTTGCAGTCTCAGATTCTTCTTGCTTCTTGGCAAAGTCAAGATGAGATTCTTCTATTTTATGTAAATCAAGTAATGGAATAGAAAGAAAGGCTTCACACTGACTGAGGAGATCTGCAGTTTTTTCAACAGCTTTGTTGTAAAGCTTCACCATTTTAAAAGCTTCATCTAAAGCTCCCTGCACAAATAAATAATTAACAGCAAAGTTATTATATAGGCTGAAAAAACATTCTCTTCTCCCAAATATTTTCTTGAACTACAATTCTGAGGCATACCATTGCAGCCTGATCTAACTCTGTATCTGTTAGCTGGTGGACATTTTAACTGGTGGTCAAAGAGCCTACAGATGCCTAGGCTCTCCTTTTGCTGTTTTTAACAATTTTCCAAGTTAAAACAACATTTAAAAAAGGTTCTGCTGCATATTTCACTCATCAGCTGTTATTTGTTTTTAACTTGCATGATTATTATTAAATTTATAGTTAGTTTGTAAATATTTTTATTAGCCTCCATATTGTTTTTAAATGTTTTTAACCAACTTTAATTTTTTGCTATTTTAAATTGGCATTTAATAAATGCAGAAAATATTTATTTGAACAATGGAAGGCTGACAAATTTGGTCAGGAGAAAATTATCAGAATTATCAGTTTTGTTAAAGGCAGTTTAGTTCACATAGAAAACAAGTTGAATAACATTTTATTAAAATACATATAAATCTGAACCAAATATCTATTATCAAAGAAGCACCCAAAAGCTTTTATTATTAAAACCCATCATATATTATTCTAAATAAAAATGTTCATGTGTCCCAAAATTTTTGGAGACTGGCAGCGAGAAAGACATTCCAAAGTCAAGTGCCAAATGGCAAATGGACTTGTCCATAACAGCTATCAACTTCTATAAATCCATCAAACATCTCAATAAACTGGCAGGGTCATAGAAAAGACACCAGTCCTTTCGATGGCAAGCCATTAACAGTCATGGATATGAATATTTTGTTACTGTACCTACTGTATGTCAGAGTAAAAGCATTGAGAAGTATCAAGATAGTCACTACAATCATTGTCAAAAATGCGAGCACTGTCAAAAATATAAGCTTTTAATAAAGGACATTTTATACTGCAATGTAATGCAATACTCAGCACTGAGATGTTACTTAGTTGGGTAATGAAACATCTGCAAGGGAAAAAAACAAGCTCAGAGAGTTCCAAGGATTCCACAGGAGATTTTATTACATTAAATTACAAATTCCTTTTAATTGTTTTAGTAGTATCCCCAGTCTTTTAGAAAATTTCAATTTCTTTTAGTATAACTTAAGTATAAGTCACGATGCAAGAGGAAGTGAGGCATTATTAATCTATCTTGAGAGGAGGGGAGGGAGAGAAAGGGGGGAAGAGAACTTACAAAATTTATTTATTTTATTTTTTTATTTAATTGGATTTATATACCGCCTTTTCCCGAAGGACTCAGGGTGGTTTACAGGGTAATTTAAAACAAGAAATACAAAAGTTAAAAACAATTAAAAATAATTACAACAGTCCCTGAAAAAGTAAAAAACCCCAATTAAAATTAAAATTAAAATTAAAATTAAAATTAAAATTCTCAGCCTGGGCCAGAGAGCTCGAAGAGCCAGGTCTTCAGGTCCCGGCGGAATGAACGGAGGTCATTCAAAATCTAGAAGTAAAAACTGTTAAATGCATATCATGTAAAATATAGATGAAGAAACCATCATATTTCATAATTAATCCTTATGTGGAAGCAACCAGAGATTGCAAAGTTGTTTACAAAGAAACAAAACTGCCAGATTTACTTACTGTATGTTTAGCAAAGTCTGCTTTCAGCTGTATTTTCAGATTTTGGAACTCCTCTAATTCTTTATCGAAACTCTCAGAATGGAGACGTGCTTGTTTTGTAGATGATTTCTCTTTAGTTATTATATCTTCAGCAGCATGAATTTCTGCCTCTATAGCAGCTTTAAGCACTTTGCAATACATCATTTCATAGGGAATCATTTGAATTTTCAAGCCAAGTAGGACAGGCTGCTGGAGCTCAGACTGAATCTGCTTTAAAGTCCTTAAGCTGTGGCCCAGCTTACTCTGGAAACCGTGTTTGTACTTGCATATTTCTTGATTAGCTATCATAGAATGGATCATTTGTTCCAGCCCATCTATTTTTGTATTGAAGGACTTTATTTGCTGCATGTTGGCCTTTTTGAGAGAGGCACTCAAAGTCTTATTTTTCTTGAATAGCTTGAATGCTTCCTGAGTTATATATTTGGCATGTTCAACTCTCCACATCAGTTTTTTTCCTGATATCAGACTGGCTTCAGAAGTTGAATTGGTACGAGCTTTTAAATCACCACACTCTTTCTGAATACAAGATATTATAGCCTCAATCTCACTTAGGACTATCTGATGCCTGTCATATTCTGCAAATAAATTCTTCAGGCATTTACTTTTCTTGTAAAGGTTATCCTTTGCTTTGCAGAACTGATCTTTCAGTTCATCAAGAAGTGATGTATCCCATTTCAGATCCAGCCATTTCCAAATCTCCTGGTATTGGTCTAAGTGTGATAAATGTGACTGGATGACTAAAGTTCTCTCTTTAAACATATTCAGTTTATCTTTTATCTCTTGATTCTTAGACAGTAATTCCTCTGGACTTAGTTCCAGCTCATCAAAATGAAGATTGCTAAGATCCTGTTGCAAGGCCCTTATCTCTTCTGAGAATTTTTTATAGGCACCCATTTTGTGTTGTACTAAACGACCCTTAATTTGAATTACCCTATGGACCTTGTTTGCTCTATTTTTCAGACTTCTCAAACAATCATTTAAAAACAGTTGCTCAAAAGCATTTAAACCTTCAGATGAATTGTTGCAATTTGAATCTACAAGGGCTTCCATATACTGAAGCTTCTTGGGAGTCTTTTCTAAAAGATTCTGCATGTGGTCAAACTCAGACTTTATATTTGTTTTATCAATATCTAAGCTAGACATTGTCATGATCTTCTGAAGTTGTGCATCAAATTTCTCTATATTTGCAAAAAGTGTTTCTCTTTTTCCAAGCTGAGATTCCAGCTGCTGTAACTTCTGAGATGATTTCAAAATAAGGAATTGGTAACCAGTTTGCAACTTATGTGCAAGGATGCTAAGTGTAGAATTCTCCTTTGATGGCATGTGAGAAGCAACATGCTGGGCTTCATCTGCTAGCCTTATAAAAGTTGGCTCCTTTTCTTTAGCATCACTGATTACAGCCTTACAACATTTAATTTGTGAGAGAAGATCATCTGGAAAAAGTGCTGCCCTTTCATCAAGATAGTGCATTAAAAAATTGTTCCCCAAAATGGCATCTTCTATCTCTTTTCTTATTTCGTATGTCTGGGGATGACTGTCAGATATCTGGACATTCTCTTTAGGAGTCATTTGCTCCAGTTCTTCTGCCTGGCTCTGAAGACTATTTACTGTGTTCTCTAAGGCTATTTTTCCTGGATTGCTCCACATTCTTTTCATCTGTACTTCTGCATTTCTTTTTAACAAAGAAATGTTTTGTTTAAGGATGCGCAGTTCTAAAGGAATCAGTATAGGGCATGAATGCTCTTCTGTACCAAGAGTACTCAGGCCTATTTGCAAATCATGTTGCTGTTGCAAACATCTTTGGAGTTCCTGTGCTTTGTCCATGAAAAGCTTAAACTCATCCACTTCTACTACAACACAGAACTGTTTCTTTTGAAGGCAGTCACCCATTTGTTTCCACCACTGCTCAGCTTGATCCACCTGGCTTTGTATTAATTCTCTGTCCAGAATGGATAGATGTCTAGATAGATTTTCTTGCTCAGTTTTCAGCTTGTTTAAAAGACTATTTTTGTTCTGTACAGAAGCCAACAATTTATTCAAATTCTCTAGAAGAACTATGTCTTCCACAGGTCCCCTTCTGCAATAGAAAAATAGGTACAACTAGCTTATTTTTTTGTAAAGTCAATTTAATCAACATGCAATCAGTAATTAGGTACATTGAACTATATTTCATATATAGTAAATTTCATTGAAGGTCCACCATACATTGGATGTAATTACTAAGGATGAATATGTATGCTTTTAAATATAATCAGAACCATTCAAAGGAGGGATATTATATATAAATAATACCATAGCAATAATTGTCACAACTACAATGCTTATTCATTCCTATCTTATGTTGGTTTATTAAACCATAATAGGGTGGTTCAAATATTTATGGCTCAGCATTGTGTATAAACCATATTATTCTATGTCTATTCCAAGCCTTTCGGAATGTAACAAATTACAAAAGAAATTAAAAAGGTTCATCTCTATGGTGTAACTCTGAATTAAGTGAATTATATCAGATCCAAGTGATGAAGAAACTTGGTCCAGGAACTTACATATATATGTTTTCTTTTTCTGCTAATAAATGTTTCATTGAAGACTGAACAGTAGCAAGACATTCATGGTAGCGATTGAGTAAATTAAACTGATGCTGCTTGGCCTCTTTAACAGTTATTAATTCTTTCAGGAGTCTGTCCCAACTGGAAGAAGTAACACTGCAGGCATCCTGCTGGTCTGGCTTACTTCCTTCTGCCACAGTTGAATGTTCTGACAAAGCTTGAGCTTTCTTCTTTTCTAGCTGCAGACACAAATCCTATGAAAGAAAATCAGAGAGGGTAGATGGGTCTTGTCTTGTTTGTTTTTGAAGGGATTGTTTTCATTTGTATGTCTTTCTGAATCAAATAAAATATCTATTTACCATACTTTGTATTTCTAACTAGGTAAAAGGTAAAGGTTCCCCCGCACATGCGTGCTAGTCGTTTCCGACTCTAGGGGCCGGTGCTCATCTCCGTTTCAAAGCCAAAGAGCCAGCGCTTGTCCAAGGACATCTCCGTGGTCATGTGGCTGGCATGACTAGACACCAAAGGCGCACGGAACGCTGTTACCTTCCCACCGTAGTGGTCCCTATTTTTCTACTTGCATTTTTACGTGCTTTCAAACTGCTAGGTTGGCAGAAGCTGGGACGAGTAACAGGCACTCACTCTGTTACGCGGCACTCAGGATTCGACCCGCCAAACTGCCGACCTTCTGATCAACAAGCTCAGTGTCCTAAGTCCACATCTAGGGCACCAAGGCCAGTGAAGCTGCTTAAGGGGATTTGGGCAAAATGCCCTCTGCAGTACATTCAGCTCATGATGACCATTTCCTCCATATTGTCCATGATATTTTATATCCCCTTCTTAAAAGTTTAAGCAGAAAGGACATCTCCCTATATACCCTATTTCTCCTGCCACACATAGACATATAGCTTTGGATCAGTTTCTCATAAAGGAACAAGCACAAAATTTCAATTCATTTGTTTAACTGCATTTTCTATTTTTAGGACTTGTGTGGAGAACAGATCATATTTTGGGTCATATTTATGCATAAATGTTGAAAGTTCAAATGGGTTCACAGACTTTTAAGCACTATTGTAGGCGAGGTCACTCACTGAAGCTACTCCTATGCTATTTTAGGCAGAAGGATGCAACTGGTGGGAACCATTTGTGTTATTATCCTGTTCATGTTGTTAAAATGTTCCATGTATTCAATGGCATGAGATTGCACTACCCAGAAATAGCTATGAAGGTCTCATGTGCCAGAGCAAATGAGTAGGAGGATAAAAATATGATAGGGACTAACAGAATGCTTATAGCCATGCCAATGAATGTATTGTTTCCATACCTCTATTTCTTTCAGTTGATCTTTCATTAATACAATATCTAACTCTGCAGTCCAAATTTTCACTTTGTTGAGCTTTTGTTCCATCTCAGCATACTCAGCAATTGCTTGGTCTTCAGGATAACTCTGCTGGGAAAGACAAACAGGTAATTGTAATCCATAGAACAAATAATTACTCCTATATAAATTATCCAGATTATTTAATTGAAGAAAAAAGGTATCAAGTACAAATCTTGCTGGACACATCCTCTCTGCTTTATTCATTGTTCTGGTTATTATTAGTGTAGTAATTTTCTGCTCAAATTCCTAGAGTCTGTCAAAATCATGTTGGTACTAATTTTATGCCAGATTAGCATGTCTTTCAGACATTCTTCATAATCTGGAACAAAGAAGTTGTGGAGTCCCTTAACTAGCCCAAGAAGGCATAACATTTATAAACTCTGAGATCAATGGAAGAAGAACTGCTTAAGGTCCATAATCCCATTTTGCCCAAGTGAATTGGGCACAAGCCACATGCTCCCAGGTTCTAAGCTGCCAGGTTTCATTTTGTGTTTTTAACTACGGTTCCTCAAAAGAGCTCACATAGTTACAAAAAAGAAAAAAAGTTTCTGGTTCAGTCCTACAACAGCAACAACAATGCATTTATAATAGAAATTAAAAGCCAAGTTCAGATGACAAGAATAACATTAACAAAAAAAGAAAAGAAAATTTTTTGAAATTCGGCAATATACATGCATGCTGTATTACACCATCTTTTGTGATTGTGCTATTACAACAGTTGTATCAATTTAAGCAAATACATTTAGACTTGCTTTTAAGAGATCCCATAATGAAACTGAGGAGTATAGAAAAGAGAAATAAGGATTCAGTGGGAAAATTCCATCTAAATGAATCAAAAATCAAAGGCAGAAACAAAGAACTTATCTACTAATTCAAAGATTCCAGTTAATGATTATATTAATGAGATGTGATTGTTAATGTTTGGTCTTCCTATTAATATATTAATAGTTATATTAATCAAAGCCATAGCTTAAAACATACCTATTATATTGCTGATACAGTATTTTAGAAACAATAATGATGCAAAGTTAGTTAGCCAAGGCGTGTATGGGGTGCTCAGGGAGGGGTAGTACCTCTAGTGCAGGGGTAGGCAACCTTGGCTCTTTTATGACTCATGGACTTCAACTCCCAGAATTCCTGAGTCAGCTATGCTGACTCAGGAATTCTGGGAGTTGAAGTCCATGAGTCATAAAAGAGCCGAGGTTGCCTACCCCTGCTCTAGTGGAAGGTCCTGCCATGTCTTTTTTAGGGCTGTTTGTTCACCTTTGGTCCCCACCTGGCACTCAGCTCACACCTGTGGCTTCAAGTAGCCGTAACTTGTACAACGGCCACACCCTGGTAAACCATCTCAGCAGACAGACTAAATCAGGTGAGGATAGCTGCTGGGTCTTTGACTCTCAGTGAGATGAGGGATTTTTGCAAAAAGAGGCTCCAGAATGGAGGAGACTGAGGCCCAACAGGCATTGTGGTGTGCGAAGATTGTGACAAGACAAAACATTCTGGTCATCCACTGCAGCAGGAGAAGTCTCCAGCTGTAACCTTTCTCTAGGCCACCGAATTAAAAGACTCTTTTGCTGAGAGAGTGGGACTGCCCCTATGCAATGTCTGTTCTGATTAAACTCCATCACAGAGATTTCTGTTGTGCGGTTCATCTGCAGCTGCAACTCACATGCAAATCCTCTCAGTCCAAACCTAATTTGTTGAGTCCTGAGATGCTGGGGGAGTAGTGAAGCAACAGATGTAGATGATCACAACAAACCTTCATGTGGGCAACCCTTGGACAATGGATGTTCAGGTCTCTATCTGGGGCATCAGTGATGTCTGACAGCATCCAAGGTGACTGGGCAACTCTTTTAGGCGAGAACTCCCCACCCTCACATGAAGAAGGGGGTTAGAAAAAATATCCTAAACATTGCCTGCCCCACATCAACATCTGGCTAATTAACTGTGTTTAGAAGATCACCATAGCAGTCAAGAATCAAGAAAAAAAACATTTTTGGAACCTGGAATGTCTATACCTGGCTGAACAAAAACAAGGTACCAAGGCCTAAAATACAAACAGGGGACTATGTTGAGGAACCAGGTATTTTTATTCCCTTGAAATTCCCATTGCTGGCGAATGCAGCAATACAGCAATGGGAATTTCAAGGGAAGAAAAATATTAGGTTTATGGTGAATAAAGGTAAAGGTAAAGGTTCCCCCGCACATGCGTGCTAGTCGTTTCCGACTCTAGGGGCCGGTGCTCATCTCCGTTTCAAAGCCGAAGAGCCAGTGCTTGTCCGAGGATGTCTCCGTGGTCATGTGGCCGGCATGACTAGACACCAAGGGCGCACGGTACGCTGTTACCTTCCCACCGTAGTGGTCCCTATTTTTGAATACTGCACTTCAAATAAATTAATATAATATGCTTGTTCATTGCTGTTTGGAGGTTTTCCTTGTGTTTACTATTCAAGATTGACATTTTGAGATGGTGATTACATCAAGCAATTTAATAAGTAAGAAAATAAATACTTCCTCAGTGGTATATTATACCAGTATTAATTGCCAAAATAGACAATTCATTCTTCAAAAAAAAATTATTGAAAATGCCCTGATCAAGTCAGAATATTTTTTCATTTAACCCCCCCCCCCGCAAAATTTGGTAAATACTTTATAATGGAATAAAATAAATTCTAAAAGTTGAATTTTCCTTTCAACCTACCATTTTCTTTTTAAATATTATTAAACGATTATTAGCTTAATAATTGTATATTAATTTGATTTTGATAAAGAACTAAAATTTTAAAATGTAATAAGATACATAAATATGTGGAACAAACATTATATTATTTTGATATTTTACTTGACCATTCAGTTTTATAATACTGTAGATCTCTCTACTATTCACTTATTGGCTCTTTCTTTTTTCACATTTTTTTTCTCTTTCTCTTTCTCAATTGTAGTTTTTAAATCTCTCTCTCTCTCTCTCTCCCTCTCTCTCTCAAATAAAGACCTCAAAATGCACATGTGAAACTGAGAAAAACAAGCATTCTTTCAAAAGCCAAATCTTATTTTAGAAGGAATTAACAGTAAAGAGAAGTTTATCCTACTCAGTGTCACATGAACCAATATTCCTGGACCAGTGGCCCACCCTCCACTATTGGAAACTGAAAAGAGAAAGGGTGAAATTGATTGAATTATGGATTAATGGCTATCTTGGATGAAGAGCTAGCAGTGCACAAGAATAGCACTTAACAAAGTCCTTCAATGAAGTTGTGCAACAACAAAGATTATTACCTTGCTTTCCGGAGATGGATGTATAATGGACAAAGAAGTAGGGTCAGCCTCTATTACTTTTCCATTCATTAATGGCAAAATGGTTTGAGGCATTTCTGGCCAGGCACATGTTGCTTGCAATTTCTTTTGATAACCATGCTGCTGTTGCAGAGATTCATTGGGATAATCATCCGCCAGTATTTGCTCTGATTTCTGCCACTGCTTTGCACACTGACTTGCTGAACTTTGGAAATTGTGGGCTTCCATCAAATTGCCTTTCAATTCCTGCTAAATAGAAGTAGAATGAAGGAGAAAGGAGGGGGAAGAGAGAAAAATCATAACCTTCTCGGGACTGCAGGTACTGAAATGTCAATTGCTTTCTTAATGGAAAGATAGTGGAAAATAATAGAATAAAGGGGTGGTAAAGGTCAGAGAAAAGCACATCTGTACAGACGTCTCGCCAAGGAACAATATTATGAGGATGGAGAAGGTTGCTCAAAGCTCTGACAAAATTAATTGGCCTAAAAGTTTTCTTCTTCTATTGCAGTAATCTTATAATTCTGAGGAAATGGGTCCCTACTAACCAGATTCAGTCTGTTTACTCTCTACACCACGAAGCAGCTTGACATACAAAAGGGCTATTGGCTTGTCTTTCTCTGCAGTTAAGTATTTTTGCTGCAGTTCGAGAAAGTATCCATGAGGGAAGCTCAGATCACTTAAGGCCACACTGTTCAGTGTGACAGCATAGAAAAAACCTTTGTCTACAAAGCTGTTTTCTATCAGAAATGGCAACAGTGGGCTAGTTTTGTAATATAATATAGAAAATGGCACATACAGAATGGCTAGGCTGAGTCCTTGACATCTTCTAATTAGACTGGGAAAGACTTATGCTTGAAACCATAGGCACTAACTAACAGTTTGCATAGACAATGCAAGTTAGTTGTGTTAGTGCTCTGGCATTGTATGAGGGAGCTGACTAAGTTCCTATGCTCCGACTCTGTAAAAGATATCTGCATTTGTTCCATTGGTCCATGAGGCTCCTTTGGTCCTAGCTGTATCCACTTCCATTGGAACAAGCAGCAATAGTTGAAGGAAGCAGTTATGCAGCAGCTCCTAGTACCCTAGTGGGTATCACAGGAGCAGAGAAAGAGAATGCAGCAGACAGTATAATAGAACTGAAGTTTGCAACATGTAGAATGGTTGCTGGAATTGGGTATGTCTAGTTTTATGAAGAGAAGGATGAGGGGTAACGTGATAGCAGTGTTTTAATATCTCAGGGGCTGCCACAAAGAAGAGGGAGTTAAGCTATTCTTCAAAGGTGAGGGTAAGACAAGAAGCAATGGATGGACACTAATCAAGGAGAGAAGCAACCTAGAACTAAGGAGAATTTTCCTGACTGTTAGAACAATTAATCAGTGGAACAACTTGCTTCCAGAAGTTGTGAATGCTCCAACACTGGAAGATATTGGACAACCATTTGTCTGAAATGGTATAGGGTTTCCTGCCTAAACAGAGAATTGGACTAGAAGACCTCCAAGGTCCCTTCCAAATCTATTATTCTGTAACAAATGTACAATGGTGACACTGGCCCTATAGTATGAAGCATCTTTAACACACTATTCCCATGGATTTGATAGAGTTCCCAGAGTAGGAGCAGGATTGTTTAGTTTTTCACAAGTTGAACCTGAGGAAAAACACTTAGTATGACAGATATAAGCAAAGTCATTATCCAATGCTGATGGTTCTTGTACCTGTTTATCTTAGTTCTGAGTATTTTTCTACTGTGTCTTGTCATTTGCAACTATCCTATTACTACCTTGCTTGCCTACCTCTTGAATTTATTTCATCAATTTATATGGATAATATTATGGATTATATAGATTGACCACTATCAGAAGAATCATGAAGGCCTCAGTTATGAACAGCTTTGCATTTGTAAACTCTCACTCTGCGTTAGTTTCCCCAATTATACTTTGCATGTTCCTACTTATCTAAAGACTATGGGTTTGCTGCCAAAAAATTTATAACTCCCCTGGATAAGACATTAACTCGGTGCCAAAAGCATAACAAAATAGGAGAGGGCATTTTATTTGGTGGGGAATGCAAGCTACAAATCTAGACTGCAAAAATTTGGTGTTAAGAGTTGTCTGCATCACTTTGTTGCCTTCTGTTGATTATCCAGTTTTTGTAGCCTATGTTTATTTAAATTTATCACTCCAGCAGATTCTGGGTAGCTTAGAAAAACTAATTCTAACTAAAACAGTTAAAAGCAAAAACAACCCCACAGCACGACAGCCCCAACAACATATTTATCCCAGGCCTAGGACCAAAACCAGCCTTTAAGGGCTTTTCAGAACCCAGGAGAGTGGGTGCCATCTGTATCTCTGAGAGGATGCTTATTACAGGGGGCAGGAGCAGCCAGAGGTGGCACACTTTCCAGGTACATTTAATAGAAGAGACCTGGAACATACACATTTTGCCCAAACACACTGGCAGCATATTAGTCCTAAGAAAGCCCACAGGAATGTTTTTTTCATTATGATCTCAAAAATACACAGGCACACATGGAGACAAGAGATCCATCTAGTAAAGGTAAAGGTAAAGGTTCCCCCGCACATGTGTGCTAGTCGTTTCCGACTCTAGGGGCCGGTGCTCATCTCCGTTTCAAAGCCGAAGAGCCAGCGTTTGTCCGAGGAAGTCTCCGTGGTCATGTGGCCGGCATGACTAGACGCCAAAGGCGCACGAAACACTGTTACCTTCCCACTGTAGTGGTCCCTATTTTTCTACTTGCATTTTTACGTGCTTTCGAACTGCTAGGTTGGCAGAAGCTGGGACGAGTAATAGGCGCTCACTCTGCTACGCGGCACTTGGGATTCGACCCGCCAAACCGCCAACCTTCTGATCGACAAGCTCAGCGTCCTAACCCACTGAGCCACCGCGTCCCTTCATCCATCTAGTACTATGGTCTAAAGCCATGAAGAAATATGAAAATCAAACCAACGCTTTGAACTAGGTCCAGAAAAGGGCCAAGAGCCAATGGAGATGTCAAAATGCTGGCATACTCATAATACCAATCATGGCTCTGAGATGCTTCCTTTCTCAGCAACAACAAGAGGCAATAATCACAGCAGTGGAGGCACCAACTCAGAATATGAGTTTGTCTATCAATCCGTATGTCAGTTGTTTACCTGCTCTCCCTCCTGCTGCTTGGAAAGAAAATGCAGTGGAGGGTTACAATCTTCTTTCATCTCAAGATCTGTGGGACATTTTTCTCCCTGCTGGAAGAGTGGGAGGAGAAGGTGATAGCAGCAGCTTAATTCCTAAAGCACAGCGATGGTAAATTTGTTGCTATGGAAGAGATGGCCTAATGTTTTCAGAAAGGACTCAAAGCACATTCACTCAGTGCTCATCCTTTGATAGATGTCCTTAAATACATAAAGATGCTATGGAGAATAAACCAATTGGTCCATATCCTATAGAACTTTATAGAAGAGTGCAGGATTTGGTATCAGGAAAGGATTGTCCACAGACTTTTATTCAGGTACGTGGCTGGGGAACAATGAATTAAAAAACCCTACTTATTACTTTCAGAGGAGTTATTCAGGACACTTAAATTGTGTCTGAGTGCTGCACATTTTCTGTAATGATGCTTGCTCTCTGATTATCTATCAGCTATATTCTGGGAATAAATAAACCAGATATTTCAAAATAAAGAAACGGCAAACTTATAAGGAAAGAAACAGGAATATACATCTGACTATAAAGTCATATCCCTTACTAATCCAGGTCTCATCATTCCATATCATAACCAGTATTTTATAGAAATGACACAAACCCACCCCTTCAAAACCATTCTATCAAATGTTTGAAAGTAAGATTGTCAGGGAGAATAAAAGATTACCCCAGTAACTGCAGCTGCTCTCTCCTCAGATTCAAATGCTAAGGAGCTTGGTAATTGTACTTTATTTGTCAACCATTCTGGAAAGAATTCTGGAGCTTCTCTGTCCAGTGGATTCTTCACTCTGAAGGAATTTTCCTTCAAAAAACAGAAAAATGAAATAATTAAGTCAAATGAAGATTGCAGGAAAAAATGGAGAATTATTTTATGTCATCTCCGTATTCACATTCATATTATATGAATTTATAGTATATTACAATATATATTATATTCATATTCATAATATGATATGATATTAGCCAAAGGTCCTCAAGATCTGGATATGCCATCAAGGCCTGGGAACCCCAAAGAACTGGCATATAGTAAGACAGCTCCATTATTATTAACATACTTTTATCCTTTTTTTAAGCTGTGTTCTATAATTTTTAATGTTTTTAATAATTATTTGAGGGACGCGGTGGCTCAGTGGGTTAGGACGCTGAGCTTGTCGATCGGAAGGTCAGCAGTTTGGTGGGTCGAATCCCGAGTGCCGCGTGACAGAGTGAGCGCCTGTTACTCGTCCCAGCTTCTGCCAACCTAGCAGTTTGAAAGCACGTAAAAAATGCAAGTAGAAAAATAGGGACCACTCCGGTGGGAAGGTAACAGCGTTCCGTGCGCCTTTGGCGTCTAGTCATGCCGGCCACGTGACCACAGAGATGTCCTCGGACAAGCGCTGGCTCTTCGGCTTTGAAACGGAGATGAGCACCGGCCCCTAGAGTCGGAAACGACTAGCACGCATGTGCGGGGGAACCTTTACCTTTTTTAATAATATTTATGAATTATTATTTTTAACATATTGTATGCTGTTCAGTCACTTGTTTTGTGAAATGAATGTCTATATAAGTTTGAAAACTTAAGAAATTAATAATATCTAAACTTTTAATCTCTGAATAATGTTTATTGTACAAAATGTCAAAAGAATATGACTGCAAGTTTGATTTAAAAGGTTAAAAAAAAAGAATGTTGCATTATATCTGGCAACTTTCCAATTCTGGCTCCTGACCTTTTAGAGTAGTAAATTACATCTTTTTTATTTAGTTTATTTATTATGAGACTTCTACGCTGCCCATTTTGCAGAGGCAACTCACTTAATCCCAACATTTGCTAAGTAATTGTAATTTCACTGAAAACTACTTACATATCTGTGTTTTACTTCAGCAATGCCTTATTTCTGTGTTTTTAGCACAGAAGAAAATACCTAAGCATGCATTGCTTCTAATATCACCCCGGACCTCTAAAGAAAAGCCTGCTTCTGATCAGCTCTAAAGATTAAAGTGGAAGGTTTATGTACAATATTTACTACCCTGTACTTCAATTAAAAATAAAAGCTCCATGTAGGCTTATAAAGCACAATTTTTTTTAATTAATGATATTAAATGACTTTTGCTGAACTCCTTATTTACTATATAAAGTTCATTTAAGAATATTAAAGTAAAGGTAAAGGTTCCCCCGCACATGTGTGCTAGTCATTTCCGACTCTAGGGGCCGGTGCTCATCTCCGTTTCAAAGCCGAACAGCCAGTGCTTGTCCGAGGACGTCTCCGTGGTCATGTGGCCTGCATGACTAGACACCAAAGGCGCACGGAACGCTGTTACCTTCCCAACGTAGTGGCCCTATTTTTCTACTTGCATTTTTATGTGCTTTCGAACTGCTAGGTTGGCAGAAGCTGGGACGAATAACAGGCGCTCACTCTGCTACGTGGCACTCGGGATTTGACCCGCCAAACTGCCGACTTTCTGATTGACAGGCTCAGCGTCCTAACCCACTGAGCCACCACGTCCCTTTTTTAAGAATATTACTAAATTCTAAACCCCAAAATATTACTAAATATTACTAAATTTCTTCCACACAACTAATCTCTTGAGGAGCAAAGGGGATGCTAGAAAATTACCAGTTTCTCTCTGTTTGTTGTTTCATTATCCATCTCCTTTCTGGTCAGTATTTTATATTTGAGTATATCACTATGGATGTCCTCAGCCTCGTGCTCAGGTCCATATTTCATTTTAAGGTGCTTCGGCTTAAGTTGGGGTGCATCTATCTCATCTTTCGTACATGTCTGTTCCAATCTGATGGAGTCCATTAGAGCAACAACTTCCTGCAGTTTGTCTTCAGCTTGACAAAGAATATCATACTGTATCTTAAGTGAAAAAGGAAGGCAAGAAGATAATAATGACAGAGAATCTGCAGTTAACAATCTTGTTGATAAATATGCAGAGAGAATAAAATAGGATAAATCACTCATGAAATTTTTCATAAAGTATTTTGATAGTTCATAAAAAGGCAATGTCTTTGTCAGAGATCATGCTTGTTCTCTGATTTGCACAGAAACCGGCATCCATATTCATTTAAATACAAAAAGTCCTTGACTTACAACAGTTCATTTAGTGACCATTCAAAGCTACAACAGCACTGAAAAAAGTGACTTATTTTTGACATTTATGATCATTGCAGCATCCTCAGGGTCACATGATCAAAATTCAGGCCCTTGGCAACTGACTCGTGTTTATGACAGTAGCAATGTCCCAGAGTCATGTGATCACTTTTTGTGACCTTCTGATGAGCAAAGTCAATGGGGAAGTCAGATTCACTTAACAACTCTGTCACTAACTTAACAACTGCAGTGATTCCCTTAACAGCTCTGCCAAGAGAGTTCATAAAATGGGGCAAAATTCACTTAACATCTGTCTTGCTTAGCAACAGAAATTTGGGGTTGTACGCTGAGGACTGTCTGAAAAAGAGAAAAGCACCAGGCTCCCAAAGGAACACTCATTCGGATCTACCTTCTTCAATGAAATGAATGAGAGGTCACATGAGCTTTGGTGCTACTCATAAGAGACTGACACCAAATTGTTTTAAAAAGAATATCAATTACTTTTACTTGATTCCCAGCTGACTTATCTGACTACTAGATAAGTTGTGTAAGATGACTCAGTTAAGAGTTTTTTTGTTTTTTGTTTACCTTTGTTCAGTTAATTGTTCATGTGGCAATCTGGAAAGCACTTGACATTGATAAAAATTCTGCACCAACAATCAGTCATAAATAAAAAGACGCTGTTCATAAAATTCTAATTTTCAATAGTTCTGTTTCTTGTTTTATCAATTATTATTTTTATTCAGGGATGGAAACACTGTTGTCCAAATTTCCGTACTCCCTGAATTTAGCTCTTCATTAAGGTCTTTGGCAAGGGAGAGTGAGTGCTTGCTGTCTTTTGTCTTTTATGTGTAATGGATTTTATTGCAATTTCCTTGATATATCTTTTTGTGAGCCATTCAGGCTCTCAGTATTAGGAGGCATACAAGTTTAATATGTTCTCATTATTATTATTACACTGTTACTCTTTCTAATTCATTTATTTTCAAATTCACTGGAAACAAAATTTCTCCTGACCTGTTTTTGCTCTGCACCCACAGGCTCCCACAGCTCCTCTAGGGAAGTTATCAAAAGGGTTGTCAACTCTTCACACTGCTGGTGCCCCTCAACATAGCCTTCCAAGAGGTTTGTTGCATTCTGCAATTTAAGAAGAAACTCAAGGTCAAAACCAACTTGCATAGATAGTTGTCCAATATAATAAAGTATTTTCTGCAGACTATTAAGACCACCATAGAAATAGCATATTATCTTCCTGAACCCATATACAAATAAAAAATATTTTACAAATATATACAAATATTTTACAAATACATACAAATATTTTATTTATTAAACAAATTTGCATAGCTGCCCAGAATCACTGTGTGAGAGTTAGGCAGCTATATAAATTTAATAATTAAACTTTTAAAAATAAATAAATTAATTAAAATAAATATACCCAACTGGCAATTGAAATGACATGGTTTAGGTCCCATTTCATCCTGTCCTACCTGTTTGTTTGAATCAGATCTAATCCCACATCTAATGAACATTTATATTGCAAAAAATACACTAGTAGAGTTTCATCTGTATCTTCCAGATCAATAATATGTCATGATGCCAACCTGTAATCGGCTAAGAAGACATTTGTAAAGATGCTGTAAAGCCATCGATGATTCTTCACTCAATCTATTACTGCATGTCTCCAAAGAACTGCGTTGTCTTGTTAGTTCATTTAAAAGAGGCGTTAGGCCTTCAATTTCTTTCAGAAGTGCAGAATAATTGTTTAACTGACTTTGTACTTCCTGTGAATTGGGATGAATATCAACATTTAAGCCTTGCTTCTGCTTCTCTACTTCATGAAATAGCGCTTTGATGGCATGTTCTGTCTGGTTCACCTGTTCCATTTGATGCTGAAGTTCCTCCTGGTCCCTTTGATGGAAAAAAAAATCAATATTATTTTAACAACTTATCATTGAATATGTAGGACAGTGATGGCGAACCTTTTAGAGACCGGTTGCCCAAACTGCAACCCAAAACTTATGTATCGTCGTGTGCCGAGTGGGCGTGGCCCATTGGGTAGGCGTGGCCCATTGGGTAGGCGTGGCCTATTGGGCAGGCGTGGCCCATTGGGCGGGCGTGGCCCATTGGGCGGGCGTGGCCCATTGGGCGGGCATGGCTGCAGTGGTAACGGCAAACTGGGTGGGACTAAAAAGTTCAATCAATCAATTCAAACTTTGCAAGATCTTTTTTTCTCCCCCGCAAAAAGTTGAAAATGATTGATTGATTGAACCTTTTTTTTTTTGCACACGGCAGAGGCCTAAAGCGAAAAGTTTTTATAAAACCCAGCTGAAGGCCTAGGATTGGGGCGACGGTGCGTGTGCCCACAGAGAGGGTTCTGCGTGCCACCTGTGGCACTCGTGCCATAGGTTCGCCACCACAGATGTAGGAAAACAAAATGACAAACTTATTATAATGTTGAAAAGCAAAAGGTTTGTGTTTGTCATAAGAACAAGGTAGAATGCTAAATAAGTTAATATAGTATACATACAACCTTAAAATATATTTAATCATCAACTTCTCAGGTCCTTGCCTTCTTTACCAGATCTTTTTGTAATTAAATTTGTTCTTTTAAAGATTAATTTCATTTTTATTTATTTTAATGGTCATCATTTGCTTGAGGAACCCATATGCAGTAAAGGAATGAGCTATATTTTAATATAAATGAAGAAAAAATGTATTTATAAATTTTTTTTGCAGAGATTAGTTAAAAGCTTCCAGCCAAAAATCTTTAGTTTTCCACCAATTTCAGCAATATTGTCTGAGTGGAGAGTTTCTGGAGGACTTTTATACTGGATGATGTTATTATAGAATGGCTCTGCTGCATTTTCAACTCAGTGGAAATTTTCATGGTATAATCTAGGCTACTTACCTCAGACAGCCAATAACCAGATGAATAGTGGAGTCCCACTTCTTTTGGACATCAGAAACTATCTGTTGAATAGCTAGGTTCTTGCTGTTATCATCACACTTCAAATGTTCTCCAACAGCTATGATAGTCTGCAGTTTAGCATTGCCCTCCTCTTTCAGCAAAGCAATCTCCTGTATTGTAAGAAATAACATGAAGATAATTGATTTTACTCACTGTCTTTGACCTAGCAGCCAGGCCAAATAACATGTAAAACTATCAAGAGAAACAATGCCTTTTTAAAAAATCAATTAATTGTGGTTCCAATTAAACCTCATACAATGAAAACTGATAAACCGCTTTCAGTTCTTTTGTAACTCCCTAAATATAGGAAGACATGGCCAATATTGGAGAGAGTGGGAATGGAAAAAAAATAGGAGAAGGAGGATGAGTTGGATATGTTCACTGCCTTGAATTATTTGTAAAAATAATAAAAGCAGGATGGAAATAAATAAATCAAATATATAAAATGATTAAATGCTTATTAAACATAAAGTGCTTTTGTCAGGAGCTAGTAATCGGGAACAAGAGTTGAATTCAAAGCACTGTTTATTACATGCTACACAAGAATCTGATCTACTAACAGTCAAGCCAAATTGGTGCCGGATAAGAATCAACAGAATTTACAGGGGTGGGGGGATGGGCTGGACTTGAGTCTCTTGGCAGAACACAACGATTCCAAACTGGTAACCCTGCCATTGTGCTTAGCCTGCTCATCTTCTATAGCTTTGACACTGAAATACCACAATACTATTTTGCTATTTCACTAATTTAATTCATGCTAGTAAAAGTTAAGGGTTCTGAAACATGGACTGATTATAATGAAAAACTGACAGAATAAGGGATTCTAAATGTGGGAAAGACCACTAATTGACAATGGTGCCAAGACAAGATCTCAGAGGAAAATAGATATTGAACAAAAATGCTGACCTAAAAAATTGGTCAGAGGGATTATGCTCTTGATCTCATCTATTAAACAATGCCATCTGATGGAACCTAGAAGGTATGCCTTCCCTGTTGTGGTGCCTGACCTCTGGGACAGTATCATTCAGCCCTGTCCCTCCTATCCCTTCAGTCAGCCTTGATGCCCTAGCCCAGGGGTAGGCAACCTTGGCTCTTTTATGACTCGTGGACTTCAACTCCCAGAATTCCTGAGTCAGCTGACTCAGGAATTCTGGGAGTTGAAGTCCACGAGTCATAAAAGGGCCAAGGTTGCCTACCCCTGCCCTAGCCTTAAATGAGTTAATCTGGATTAGGGTGAGGTATACACTTACTTGAACTAGATTATGTTTATTATGTCCCTCTTCCCTCTGGCTATGGACATATTTTAAAATTATTTAATACATTGGATTTTGTTTTGAATCTTTTTGCCACCAAGAGTCATTGTGAGCTGAGTAGCCCTTTGAATTTAAATGATTTAATAAAGAACATCAAAAAAGTAGAAGGAAAGCAAGTGTTTGTAAGAGACTAAATTAGTCTTTAGAGAGAATTAATGGAAAGTGGACTCACAAAATAAAATATGGAAGTTGCTCAGAAAAGAATAAAAATAATTATATTGCAGAGTATGTTATGCACACTAGTGGAGGATACGGATGAAAGAAAAAAACATGCATTTAAGAATGACTGTTGCAAGGATAAGGATGAAACAAAGATATCGTATGATGCATATACACAGAAAAGATAGCTTTCTATTTAGCATCTACATGAAACTGCAGGGACAAGTTATCTGCTGGCTTCAGATTCAGTATTACTGTGCTGATGATACCCAGCTACACATTTTGACTCTGGTGTGGCCAGGTGACGCTGTCAAGATCCTCTGTCAATGTCTGGAAAATGTTTGGCCTTTGGTGGGGAAGAGCAAGCTTTGTCTCAAGCCTGACAAGACTCTGTGTCTGAGGCTGTTTTCATTTTCTGAGCTTGGGGTAGTTCCATCTTTAGTCCTGAATGTAATTGTACTTCCCCTTTTAGGACTGGCATGCAGGAGCTGGTGGCAACTATGCCCAAGGGAGCCTTTGCACAAATGTATCTGATGCATCAGGTATGCCTGTATGCTCACATAACACTGTACTTTGTGGTTGTACTAGTTGTCAATATGCTTCAGGATGCAATTCAAGGTTCTGGTTATCACCTATAAAGATATGGCTTTGATTATTTGAGGGCTATTTATCCATGGTTTTGGCCTGTCCTATACATTCTAACATACCCAGCATGCTGTGGGCCCCATCAATTAAACAATATTAACTGTTGGGATGCAGGAAGTAGGCTTCTCTGTCTTACTGTGGTCTCTAGAACACCATTCAATCTGAAATTCAAATGCCCACCTCCACCTGGCCTTTTTTTAAGTAGACCTTTAAACCTGGCTCTATCCCAGGCCTCAGAATAAGTGATTGATCTCTTCTGGAATATTTTAATTGATTAACTGACTGCTGCTTTCTCCAGACTTTCTTTGTGGCTTATGTATTCAATCTCTTCTTGGTTTTTTTTTTACAAATAAATAAATAGTAGCTTCAAACAGAGCATGGAATGGTTAAGACTAAAATTCAAGAAAAATGTCAAGCAATTTAAAAAAAAACTTTTTGAAATGAGAAAGGACTAAACAAAGAATTATTGGATGGTTGTTTTTATTAATAACACAAAGAGCTTCAAGTATGTCTTGGTACCTGGATTTTGAACAACCTTTTTTCCAGTGATATTTCAGATTCTTCAGCACTCATCTCCAGGATAGGCTTTTTCAGATTTTCCAACCAGCAAAACATGTTCCTGACAAGTTCTTCAAAATGCTTTCTTTTTACACAATACATCTCAGAAACTCCAAGGGCTTTCTGTACGTGATTAACCAACCTCTTGTATTTACTGACAAAATGGGCAGATTCTAGAACTGCTTCATCATTCAAAAATCCTGAATTTTTCAAATAATTTGCCTGGCGATCAAAAGAATCAAACCACTCCCTATAAAAGAAAAACAATTATGTGAAGGTTAATTGTCATCATTATTCCCCATGCTTTACCCATGACATCATTCATTAAATGTTATTTGTTGTTGTTGTTGTTAGCTGCAAAGTCGAGTCCGACCCATCGCAACCCTATGGACAACGTTCCTCCAGGCCTTCCTGTCCTCTACCATCTTCTGGAGTCCATTTAAGCTCACGCCTACTGCTTCAGTGACTCCATCCAGCCACCTCATTCTCTGTCGACCCCTTCTTCTATTGCCCTCAATCTTTCCCAGCATTAGGCTCTTCTCCAGTGAGTCCTTCCTTCTCATTAGGTGGCCAAAGTATTTGAGTTTCAACTTCAGGATCTGGCCTTCTAAAGAGCAGTCAGGGTTGATCTCTAGGACTGACCAGTTTGATCGCCTTGCAGTCCAAGGGACTCGCAGGAGTCTTCTCCAGCACCATAGTTCAAAGGCTTCAGCCTTTTTTTATGGTCCAACTTTCACTGCCATATATTGCAACTGGGAAGACCATAGCCTTGACTATACGCACTTTTGTTGACAGGGTGATGTCTCTGCTTTATAGTGTGCTGTCTAGATTTGCCATGGTTTTCCTCCCGAGGAGCAAACGTCTTTTAATTTCTTGGCTACAGTCCCCATCTGCAGTGATCTTGGAGCCCAGGAAAATAAAATCTGTCACTACCTCCATTTCTTCCCCATCTATTTGCCAGGAATTGAGAGGGCTGGATGCCATGATCTTGGTTTTTTTAATGTTAAGTTTCAACTCAAGTTTTGCACTCTCCTTCTTCACCCGCAACAAGAGGCTCTTTAGTTCCTCTTCACTTTCTGCCATTAGAGTGGTATCATCTGCATATCTTAGGTTGTTGATATTTCTTCCGGCAATCTTAATTCCAACTTTTGATTCATCTAGCCCTGCCTTTCTCATGATATGCTCTGCATATAAGTTAAATAGGCAAGGCGACAATATACAGCCTTGCCGGACTCCTTTCCCAATTTTGAACCAATCAGTGCTTCCGTGTCCAGTTCTCACTGTTGCTTCTTGGCCCACATATAGGTTTCTCAAGAGACAAATAAGATGGTCTGGTACGCCCATCTCTTTAAGAACTTGCCACAGTTTGTTATGATCCACACAATCAAAGGCTTTAGCATATCAATGAAGCAGAAGTAGATGTTTTTCTGGAACTCTCTAGCTTTCTCCACGATCCAGCGTACGTTGGCAATTTGATCTCTAGTTCCTCTGCCTCTTCGAAATCCAGCCTGTACTTCTGGTAGTTCTCGATCCACATACTTCTGGAGTCTAGCTTGTAGGATTTTAAGCATAACTTTACTAGCATGAGAAATGAGTGCAATGGTGCGATAGTTTGAACATTCTTTGGCACTGCCTTTCTTTGGAATTGGAATGTAAACTGATCTTTTCCAATCCTGTGGCCACTGTTGAGTTTTCCAAATTTGCTGACAAATTGAGTGTAGCACTTTTACTGCATCGTCTTTTAAGAGTTTGAATAGCTCAGCTGGAATACTGTCACCTCCACTAGCTTTGTTGTTGCTCAGCTTTTCTAAGGCCCACTTCACTTCACATTCTAGGATGTCTGGCTCGAGGTCAGTGACCACCTCATTGTGATTATCAGGGACATTAAGCTCATTCTTGTATAGTTCTTCTGTGTAATTTTGCCACCTCTTCTTAATCTCTTCTGCCTCTGTTAGGTCCCTGCCATTTTGGTCCTTTATCATGTCCATTTTTGCATTAAATGTTCCCTTCATCTCTCCAATGTTATTAGAACTGAGCAAATTGAGTCAATTATCAACCTTCATAGAAGGCAACTTTATATCAACTTTTTTTCCAACTGATCAAGACAGGATAACCCAACATTTAAAATCACACTCTTTGCATTCTTCTGCTTCGTCACTGCATTCAAATAGTCTTTTTTTTTAATTGATAGAGATTGAAAACTAGAACTCAAAATAATTATATACTGCTCAAAAAAATAAAGGGAACACAAAATAAGACATCCTACTATTAAATACAGTACATTGTGTTGTTTAAGTGTTCCCTTTATTTTTTTGAGCAGTATATTTACTCTTTTACCTATGTGGGGAAATATACATAAATTTGTGTTCAATTGTGAATACCAAAACTTTGAAAATATGTTTTTAGACAGGAACATTTTCAGTAGAAAACCTGAGCATGCCACTGAAACTAGCTCAAGAGTGGAACAGAGTTAAGTGAGCTGCTATAGCTTAGACAAAATACCTTTGTTTGAGTAGAATTTGATAAAAATGTTCAAGTCCTGTCTTCTCTTTTTGAACTTGTTGCCATTTTTCTTCTTGAATTCTTAGCCACTTCTCCAGACTCTTAAAGTCCTTTTCAAGCCTTCAAAAGAATAGAATAAATACTTACAAGAAAATCCTGTTAAGCTGTAAAAAAAAACCCACGAACAGTAACACTTAATGCTGTACAGTAAATTAATCTTGGGTCTAGTTCAGCAAACCTACTTATTAATACATTTACTTATTTAGTACTGTACGAGGAGAATGCATCAATCTCAGAACTAGATCTTAAAAGTCCATCTAATCACTCTGGATCACAATATAGATGAGGCAAGCTTAGTTCATTTTGGCTTCTTACCTAGCAAACTGTTGAAGAAAGAAGTGAAGCTCAATTTTTCGTGCCTGACATTTGGAAATTATTCTTTGCAATTCCGCTTCTTGGTCCCTCACCCAGTTACTCAACTGATGGACATTTGGTTTGGGCAAATAGTTCTTCACCTGGTTCAGAACAGTCTTCACCTCAACAATATCACTGTCTTTGTCTTCCAAATTTAGGAAACTCTGGGGAAAAACCCCACAATGAGAGATTTATCCAAGATCAGCAATATCTTTTACCTGGTGCAGTTGTTTTATATGTTTTATAGTTTGCTTATCTATCTATCTATCTATCTATCTATCTATCTATCTATCTATCTATCTATCTATCAATCTATCCATCCATCCATCTATTATCCATCCATCCATGACTCACTCACTGATTATTGCAATAAGTGACAATTTCTGAATAGATTATAACCAATTGATCAGCACCTACAAAACTGATTTTTCATTCAACATTGTTGCATGATTTTTCAATAGCACTAAGTTCTCACTAACATTTTTCTTGGCATAGCCAAGAGAAACCATTAACACGTAATAGTGAATAATAAATTAATCAAAGGCTTCTATCTCAAAACATCCATCCACAGAAGATATTTTCATGTGACTGTGCCTGATTCATTACTCTGAACTTGCCTCCTTCTAATAGATAACACTGACCTGGATACACATATATTGAAAATAACTGGAGTATTCTCTGCTTCTGATAAAAAACAATCCTTCATAGAAGAAACTTAGCTCTCTGTTTCGTGACTTACTATTCCAATCTTGATCCATTTCAAGACTGAAATGAGTACTGCCTTTTTTCATTGAAGACAGAAAAAGGGAAAGAAAACCAAAATTACCATCTCCAGGACAGGTAGGCCTCTACTTACAAGAGTTCATTTAGTGACCATTCAAAGTTACAATGGAAGTAGAAAAACGTTTTTCACACTTATGACCATTGCAGCATCTATGATCACCTGATCAAAATCTGGGGTCTTGGCAACTGACTCATATTTATGATGGTTGCAGTGTCCCAGGGTCATATGATCCCATTTTATGACCTTCTGACGAGCAAAGTCAATGAGGAAGTCAGATTCACGTTACTAAGTTAACCACTGCAGCGATTTACTTAACTGTGGCAATGAAGGTCATAAAATCACACAAAACTCACTTAACAAATGTTTCACTTAGCAAGGAACGGTTGGGCTCCATTGTGGTCATAAGTTGAGGACTACCTGTATATAGGATCTATTCTTGATAGAATCGTTGTTCTGCTAATCAATAAACTTGTAGTTGGTTTGCTGGGTTAATATTTATTGTCTCTCATCTTAATCAAATATAAAACAATAGAAAAGACAATAAAAGATAACAAGTAAAAATAATCAACTCCTCAAATAGCAAAAGGCAAAATCACAGCCTCAACTAACATCCTGAACCTAAAACCTAAGGGAAGAACCAGGTTTTAAGGCTCCTAAAAGACCAACACAACTGATTTCTTATTAAGTCAATTAATTAAATTTACATAAAATTAGTCAATGAAATTTGGGCCAGGGAGACTCAGTTTTAAAATCCTACTTATCCATACTAGCCGACTCATGCATTACCAGTCACAGTTACCTTTCAATAAACATAAAGATAAAATTTTAAAGATAAAAAGACCAGGTGTATTTGTCTGACAACTTTGGAGGAATAACATTAAAAATATAACAAAAGGAAAAAATAAAATTAGAAAAATGCATAACATGCACTATTTAACCTCCCCTTCTTTCTCCCAGATTAAGTTGTACATTATAAAAAATATTTGCCCTCCATAGCTGCATCAAAAATTAAACTAGATTAAATAAAATTATGTTTTGGTCCATTGAAGAGTATTAAGAAGTAAGTTTCAGTAAAATGTTTATGGAACCATAGCCTTACCAGGATTACCAGATAAGGACTGCAAAAATTCTGGATAACCCAGGTTAGTAGCAAAGAACTCAAATTTTCTACATATTTTGGTTGCCATTCATGGTTATTCAGATTTTGCAGCCCTGGTCTCAAAGGCACATTTACTAAGAAGGAAATGCTATGACCAATCTTGTTTCTCAACACTTAAGTTTATATAGCGCTACTTTATATTACTACTTTAATCTACTCAACTAATTCTGCTCTTTCATACTCTAAAAGAACACACATTACACTATGTGAAACTAAAATGCACCCTCAGTTTTAATGTGGGGGAAAAAGGGGGGGAATAATAAAAAAACAGATCTGTGAACAACTAGAAGCAAACAAAGTTATAACCAGTAGTCAGCACGGGTTTGTTAAAAACAGATCATGCCAAACCAATTTTATTTCATTCTTTGATAAAGTGACTAAATTAGTAGACCAGTGAAATGCCATGGACATAGTATACATAGATTTCAGTAAGGCATTTGACAAAGTAGACTACAACCTGCTGTTTAGTAAGCTAGAAAAAGTGGGATAGACAACACCATCAGATGGATCTGTAGCTGGTTGACAAACTATACTCAACGAGTAGTCCTCAATGGCACTACATCCACATGGAGGGAAGTAAGCAGTGGGGTACCACAAGGCTCTGTCTTAGGCCCAGTACTCTTCAATATCTTCATCAATGACTTAGATGAGGGAATAGAAGGGGAACTCATCAAATTTGCAGATGACACTAAACTGGCAGGAATAGCCAACACCCTAGAAGACAAGCTCAGGATCCAAAAAGATCTTGACAAACTTGAACAATGGGCCCTATCCAACAAAATTAACTTTAATGTGGAAAAAAGCAAAGTTTTACATTTAGGCAAGAAAAATCAAAGGTATAAGTACAGATTAGGCGAGACTTGACTCAAAAAGAAGTAACTGTGAGAGGGACCTTGGACCTTGGAGTCTTAGTGGATGCTCACTTGAATATGAGCCAGCAGTGTGCAGCAGCAGCCAAAGAAGCTAATGCAGTCCTGGGTTGTAGAAACAGAGGCATAGAATCAAGATCACATGAGGTATTAGTATTGCTTTATAAAACCCTAGTAAGACCGCACCTGGAATACTGCAACCAATTTTGGTCACCATACTGCAAAAAAAATGTTGAGCCTTTGGAAAGAGTTCAGAGAAGAGCAACTAAAATGATCAAAGGCCTGGAGACTAAGACATATGAAGAACAGCTGCAGGACTTAGGTTTGGCTAGTATAAGAAAAGAAGAAACAGAGGTGACATGATAGCAGTATTCAAGTATTTGAGGGGCTACCACAAAGAAGAAGGGGTCAAATTATTCTCCAAAGCACAAGAGGGCAGGGCAAGAAACAATGGTTGGAAACTGATCAAAGAGAGAAGCAACCTGGAATTAAGGAGAAACTTCCTAACAGTGAAGACAATTAACCAGTGGAACAGCTTGTCTTCAGAATCATCACTGGAGATTTTTAAGAAGAGACTAGACTGTCACTTTTTTTTAATCCCATTTATATCCCGCCCTTCTCCGAAGACTCAGGGAGGCTTACAATAAAGCACAAATCAATGTGCTTAGCAATAGCCTTCATCCTATGTATATGCCTGCTTATTAGGGCTTTCCCCCCCCAAGCTGCATTATTACAAAGTCAGCTTATTGCACCCAACAATCTGGGTCCTCGTTTTACCTACCTCGGAAGGATGGAAGGCTGAGTCAACCTTGAGCCTGGTGGGACTCGAACCTGCACTAATTGCAGGCAGCTGGTGTTACTTAAGGAGGCATTAGCCCACTGCTCCACCAAGGCTCTTCACTTGTCTGAAATGGTGTAGGTTCTCCTGCTTGAGCAGGGTGATGGACTAGAAGACCTCCATGGTCCCTTGCAGCTCTATTCTGTTCTGTTTCTATTTCTATTCTGTTTCTTGATTCTAACCTCCAAGGTCCCATCCAGTTCTATTCCATTCCATTCCATTCCGTTCCGTTCCGTTCTATTCTACTTCTAAAAACAGGGCTAATTTATTTAAAATCTGAAGAATCCTGAAGGAAAGTATTCAATACAATTTGCACTCATATCCCTTACCGTTAGTTGATTAATTTTCTTTTCTGCCATCTCTTTTGTTTCTGAAGAGTCAAAACACTCTTCCAGAGAGATCTGGACATTGCTGAACCAATCATCAAAATGCTTACACTGGTCTGTGGGAAGATGCAGTTTAAAATATGGGGGATAAAAAGATTAGTAGGATGAAGAGGCACAGGACTTCATTATTTGAATCTAAGCAATTACCAGTAGTTCTGTCATTGCTGGGCTCCTCTTTGCTATTGGATGAAAAGTCTTTGCAAATTAAAATATAAATCAGGAAAACAATTAGAAATTGCTGAGTAAGAATTGTTTTCCATTGAAAAAAAAACATAGGTATAGATATTTGAAGCAAATTGAAAAGGGCAGTTTTCCCTCCACACACAATTATATGTTTAAAGTTAAGTGACAAATTTATATTACTATATACTTACTATAGTAACAATATTTTAAGTTCATAAAAAACCAGAAGTAGTTTCTTTATGAATGTTTCTAAACAATTTAAGTATCGTATCCTGTTCCCCTTTGTGGATGCAAAACACTTTTGCATAAATCAAAGCAGTTGTCAGTTCAAATTTGCTTTTAAAGAAAACAGGGACTGCTTGAAATTGACAACTTAAGAAAAATAAAAAAATAATAACTTTTCACTCACAGTTCAAGAGAGTTGTAAAGTGATCCTGAAATCTTTGTTTTTTTGAATTAAATAAGTCTGTGATACTTATCAGCTGCTTATTTAATTCAATAACGTCAGGGTTCAGGTAGCTTGTCGCTTTCTGAAGTAATTTCACATGTTGTTTTTGATGAAGAATCTTCTGATGTATTTCCTAAATAAGAAAGGGAATATCATTTACATGTTGACAGAAAACCAATCTGGAAATAATTTTGATAAGCTTGATCCTGGAATGTCAACACTACTTAGACTAACAAGTAGCATGCAGATTGAGAGGGGAAAAGCAAATCTGGAACACAGATCACATTTATTAGCACCTTTTTAAAGAACTTGCATCTTTTCCTGAGCTCATACAGAGTTCAGGAAAATGGCATCCTGCCATAAAATGCAAAGGAGGGGAATGAAACAGCCAGCCATAAATTGCAAGGGAACCGGAATGAACCAGCCTCCAAGGAGCCTGGCCTTCAAATCAAATGTGAAACTGCAGTAAGAGGTGCCAAACATCTGAGCTGTTTCCCCAAACATCTAAAGGGCATCCTATTGGACACTGATGGACTGGTCAATGGGGGAAGGCAAGGGAAGGGGAAAATGTAACTTTTGCGTGAGTATATTCAGATCTAGCTTTATTTATTTATTTATTTATTTATTTATTTTATTTTTGGGACTTATATGCCGCCTTATCTCCTGAAGGACTCAGGGCAGCTAACAATAAAATACAGCAATACAAAAGTTAAAAAGAATTAAATTAACAGCCCCAATAAAATAAATTGAAATTAAAAATTAAAAAACATTTTAAAATCCCTGTCGTCAGTCCAGGTCAGCCTGATGGAAAAGGAATGTTTTAAGGCCACGGCGAAAGGACCGGAGATCCGGGGCCATCCGGAGCTCAAGGGGAAGTTGGTTCCATAGGGCTGGCGCTCTCCCAGAGAAGGCCCTCCCCCTGGGGGTCGCCAGCCGACATTGTCTAGCCAACAGCACCCTGAGGAAGCCCTCTCTGTGTGAGCGTACTGGGCGATGGGAGGTCGTTCCCGGCAGCAGACGGTCCTGCAAATATCCCGGGCCTAGGCCATGTAGGGCTTTAAAGGTAAGTACCAGACCCTTAAATCTCACCCGGATGACAACCGGTAACCAATGCAGCTCACGCAGGAGGGGTGTAATATGGGAGTATCGGGATGCTCCCATCACTACCCGCGCGGCCGCATTCTGCACCAGCTGGAGCCTCCGGGTGGTCTTCAAGGGCAGCCCCATGTAGAGAGCTTTACTTTTGCTGCAACCACTTAACTTTAGCAGAAGAACCTATCAGTTCAATCAAATGGATTTGAGGGTCTTTCTTTCCTAAATGTCAAGTTGGGGCATATCTGACACATTTGATTTAAAGATATGACAGCAAGTATGTGCTTATTCCTACATGCTCTGCATCATTCCTACTGAATTTGAACCTCTGCACAGTCATAAGCAATAGTAATCATATTAATATACCATTACCAATGTCCAAGTGTAATAATTTGGCAATGCTGACAAGTAAACAATTTTGTTTTTTAATAGATTTTTGAAGCTAGTTACAAACCTCAGATTATGTTATGTTATACTATGTTCACAGATACTGCTAAACAGGATTTAAAACCAAAGCTTGCTAAGTAAGTTACAGTAACCTGACTATGACATAATACTATTATGACTTAGTATTATGTGTGAATCTTGTCCAAGTATAACTGGATTGTGCTAAGCCTATATAGACTGGTTTTTTTTTACTTATACGCCCATCCATTGTGGATTAATATTTTGTACAAACTCAATCTCTAAATCCTGGTTCATAATCATGGTTGAGATTGATACTGACATAACTTTTAACTGCAGTGAAAGGCAGCAGGAGAGTGGAGTATGGGAAAGTCACATGGAAGAGAAGGATGGAGCTCCTAATTTTCTGATCCCACTCAAAATCCTGTGATATGTGCAACAACCATTGAAATTCTGTCATTCTGTCTTTGTAAGAGCAGTTCAAAATGTTATCTTCAGGTGGAATATCATCTGCATTGCCAAACAAACTAAAGATGCTTGTCTATGATGTTGTATATGTCTGAAGTACCTCCAATTTTGTAAAAATCTCCAAGGGATCAGAGGGAGATAAAGCTTCCAGAAGCGATTCTGTCATTCCGATTTGAGTCTTGGCAAGATCAAGGTCTCCTTTCAGCTCTGTTGTACTGCCATTTACTTCAGTGGGTACTGACTTATTTGGTAAATACTTCCTTATTTGCTCCATTTTGTTCAAAAGAGAAGATTTAATAACCTGAAAAGGAAAAGAACATATGCCAAATTAGGAGTTTATTATTTTAGTAGAAATTGGAGAGAAATATTGCTATACATACCTGCCTTCTTTTTAAATTATAATTTCCTTCTTTTTTGCCAGAATTGATAAACACATCTTATATTTTAGGTATACCCAGGATTTATTTAAAATGTTGAAGCTAGTTGTTACTGAAAAAGGCATTCCATATTCAAATTCTTTTCTGTTTTTCCCTTATAGCCAGTAACAATCTCTACATGATAACATTACAGTGTAAATTTCCTTCACCCCAACACGAAATCTTATCATCTAGTGAGTTTTGTTTCAGAGGATTAAATCAAGAAAATCAGTCATCAAGAGAGAACTAGAGCTTCTTATGAGTGGAAGAAAAAAAAGAACCTTCTTCATAGGACTCAGGGAGAAATATAAAACATTTTGACTTCTAGACGCAATGGACAATTAGATGGTTCCAGATTGTATCTTAGTGGTTGTAATCTGGTAACATAGCTCAGAAACAGGTACCAAAGTTCCTGTTACTTCCGACATATCACAGCAGTTTGAGTCAGTATCAGATAGTCAACCTGAAGAGAAGTAACAGAATGGAAGCCATTTTCCTTCCTTCACCTTGCTCCTATATCTTTGGTCGATGAGAGGAAAATAAGACAGTGATGCTGAATACCAGCCAAAACAGTAATTACCCTGCACTGTCCAGCTGAATGAGGCAGACCTGATAGCAAAAGAGACCTTTACAATTGTGTTTTATTTTCATTATTGCAAGGCAATACAAAAGGAATAGAAAATCTTTTTTTGGACAACAAAGATAAGCAGGCCTATTATATCAACCACAATCATAATTCTTGTTATTTCTCCTCTTTCACCTGTAGTTCAAGTGAGGGTTCACTGCCATTAAGAAGACACTGAATTTCATCCACCTTTGTATCAAATTCCTCTAACTTTTTTTCTTGGCACAAGATATCGGCCTGAGAAGATACAGAAAACAGATTATGTACAAAATATCCAATTGTAAATTTTATTTCACCAGTGAATAGAAGTCATAATGCACTGCCCTTGAAGATTGCAAGGAAGCAACAACCGGGCTAAAATGCAATGGCTTAAAAAGTTATGAACACAACTCAGGATACCCAATGTAGCACCTCTGCCATTAAGCTAGACTGATTACCAGTGATGATTACCTCCTATGAAGCCCTTCATGGCATGCAGCCTGAATACCAGAGGGATTGCCTCTTTCCCATCTTTAATGCCTGTTCTGTAACAACCATAGAGCTGACAGGGGAATTCTGGGAGTCCACATGTCTTTAAAGTTGCTGGGGTTGAGAAACACGGCATTAAGCAATGTAATTTGATGGCAACTAGAAGGCATTCTTTTCATGGCATCTACTCTTTGAAATAGAAACTCCCTGGAGATTTAGGCTGCCCTGCCCTGATTTGGGGTCAAAGGCCCCAAGATCAATTTCTGCCATCTTCAGGTACTATGCAGAAAGATTGCTATTTAATGTAAGTAATACTGAGTAATATGAGGGGGGGATTTGATTAAAAATAAAAACTTTCTCATGACAAATTATGTGCATTGTATTCCTTTTCAAACCAGCTGCATCTTAACACAAGAATGGTAAGAGCTTTGAAGACCTTATATTAATCTTTGTTGTAACACCTACTATCATTTCAAATTAAAATTCCCCTTTCAGTGTAAAAATAGCTTTCGAAACATATCTTTTTCATATCTGCATCTCATAAAGAAATGCTAGGTATTTTATGAATGAATCTCTCATTGCATTCAAGCAGAGGAGAAGAAAGTCAGAGAAAGGATGGCAATATGGAAAAGAGAACAAGGAGGAAGAAAAAACAGAACTTCAGACCTTGAATCACAGCTTGATGGCATTGTACCATCCTTCATCCAGTTTAGAAAAAGTTGCCTGCAGTTACTGAATGACAAATAATCCCTATCAACCATACCTCCAACTCTTCCAATTCCTTTTCAGTCACGTTCCCATCTTCTAAGTTCTTCTGCATTGCATCTGACCATTCATCAATCAAACTGGATAAGTTAAGAAGCTGGTCCCATAAAGCCAAAGCTCTTTCCAGGTTTTCACAATAGCTTTCAGTCCGCTCATTGATCTGGAAGAAGGAATTATGTTTTCCAAAAAAGAAGAAAGAAACAGAACATAAAGCTTTCTAATCAAGTAAGAACATGAAGAGAGGCAAGGTAAAATGAAGCCAAACACAAAAACAAATAAGGGGAGGGAAGTAATCCAATGTTCCCATGGGATACAGCCAGTTTCTTGCCAAATATGATTATCATATCAAAGATCACAATAGCGCTCCAGACTCTAGAGACAGGTTTGGC
The DNA here is from genome assembly GCF_947247035.1 of Vipera ursinii. Lineage (NCBI taxonomy): Eukaryota > Metazoa > Chordata > Lepidosauria > Squamata > Viperidae > Vipera > Vipera ursinii. The sequence goes on along the minus strand of NC_139512.1, from coordinate 29,008,349 downwards.
GAGGTGGCTTGGTTTATTAGATGGAATCTTCTCCCAATAATGTGTCCTAACTGGTTTTAGTTAGGAACTGCCTGGGCATATTCATAAAGCAGTCAAGTGTCCTTCTCTAGCTTTTTAGAGTATTGAAGTAAGACATTCTTAAGATATGCACTCGTGGAAAAACTCCTGGGAGTGCTAAGCAATACAAACAGCATAAGACAATATTGCTTGTTTGTTTATATCTTTGAGAATAATCTCAAATAAAATAAAAATATGTATTTCTTTGAGTCCCACTTTGTATTAAGTATGCTCCAATTTCCCTCTTTTGGGGTTCCTCATCATGCTAAATGCACATGGAGCCTTGGTGGAGCAGTGGGCTAATGCCTCCTTAAGTAACACCACCTGCCTGCAATTAGTGCAGGTTCGCATCCCACCAGGCTCAAGATTGACTCAGCCTTCCATCCTTCCGAGGTAGGTAAAATGAGGACCCAGATTGTTGGGGGCAATTAAGCTGACTTTGTAATAATGCCGCTTGGGGGGGGGGCGAAAAAGCCCTAATAAGCAGGCATATACATAGAATGAAGGCTACTGCTAAGCTTGTAAGCCGCCCTGAGTCTTCGGAGAAGGGCGGGATATAAATGGAATTAAAATAAAAATTAAAAATAAAATAAATTTAATTTAATTTACTTTGAATAACACTTGGAAGTCAAGATTGATTATTACAATAAATGATAATTTGGAATATCCTTATAGTTAGCTTATATAACATACATCCAGCCATCGGTCCACAATAGCATTAGCCTCATTCTCAAATGGGGGTTCCTCAAAACTCTTCATTTTGTTCACTTGAGACTGAAGATTTTTGCACATTTGGTTTAATCTATCAACATCTTCAGAGGAATTGTTAAATTCTTCCTTTGCCTTGTGGACCTATGAAAAGATGAGAATGAACAAGTTTATGAACAAGTTTGTTGCATTTGTGGGAAATTCTAGAGTCAGAAACTTGTCAAAATGAAAAATGGCACTGCCTTTGATTTTCAATATTTATATTCGTTTCAACATCAACAAGAATGAGAAAAAAGTAACAGAATTATGCTTTATTGTGAATCTTCCAAGTTTTAAAAAATTCAGTTACTTTTTATCAAGAAATAAATCTATTCAAATATTTTAAACCTTGAGCAATATTCTGCTTTTTATGCAAATGAACTCATTAACTTGCGTAATAGCTACAGTATATTTCAGATTTATTTGTTTGCTTATTCATCTTCTTTTCAAATATATGGACTCCCAATTCTCCTCTCACACATTTGCCATATACTGTTCCTATAATACTGAATTATACAGTCAAAACTATATTGAAAGCAGGACCTGGATTGTTCATGGCAAATTAAACCTCAAATATTTTGTTCTACATATAATAATAAACAGATTGTTTTTCAGGTAATACAATATTTCCTTTGATAACTACAGTTGTTTCAAAAATGAACGATCCATTTTAATTTATAAACTGCGTCACCAAATTTGTATCTCTGGAACTTGCAAAATACCATTTTTATTTTCCACTTTGGGCTTCTGAAATGGCTCTTATGCCCCCAAAACACACAAACACAGGCAGTAGAGTACTGACCTATACCACTTGGCAGTTATAAAGCTTTTGTTAATGACAGCTTTGTTCCCTGTCAGACAGTACTCTGTTTTTAGTACATCCAGCTAGACAATGAGAAAGTAGGACAAAGGTTTTCAAGCAACAGATGATAGACAACTTGTCTTCTTATTCCTCTAACAGAAAAAAATAAGCATGAAGCTCTGCATACTTTGGGGAGGGGAGAATTCTGACCAGTTTATTTATACTCTCATGACATTGCTGAATCCAAATAAAACAACCCTGGCAGAAAGGAAAGATACATCAAATATAAGTATTTAGATTCTGATTCGTATTATTAATCACATTATGGATAAACTGGAGAGAATCATAAAAGACCAAGAATGAGAAATCTTTAGACCTTTATTTAAGTAACAAAGATACAGAAAGTATTGTCAAGATTCTTCTGAAATGGTACAACCCATTTCAAGTCCTCCTTGAGGCAAAGTTAAATCTTCAAGGCAGGTAACATAACAAACATATATTATCAAATTCTGAATATTTAAGTTTTTTCTTTATATATTTTGTTAATGTTGACATGGTTGACTATTGATAAACTTTGCTTCCCATTCAAGCATGGAAATATTATTGACATTTTAAAATATCCTAAACACGTATTCCTTGACTTACAACAGTCCATATAGCAACCATTTGAAATTATAACAGCACTGAAAAAAGTGACTTATGACCATTTTTCACACTTATGACCGTTGCAGCATCCCCATAGTCATGTGATCTAAATTCAGGCACTTGGCAACTGACTCATATTTATGACGGTTGCAGTATCCCAGGTTCATGTGATCACCTTTTGGAACCTTCTGACAAGCAAAGTCAATGGGGAAGCCAGGTTCACTTAACAATTGTGTTACTAACTTAACAACTGTGGTGATTCACTTAACAACTATGGCAAGAAAAGTCATAAAATGGGGCAAAATTCATTTAACAAATGTCTCATTTAGCAATAAAAATTTTGAGCTCAACTGAGGTTGTAAGTCTGTATTAACATTTTGTTCCAGAGATATATTTCATGGTTTATGGAAAGTTGGGTACCTGTGAGTAATTTTTCCTCTATCCTATAGTAAGTGCTTTGCATGAAACTTATCCATGTCTTAATCGACAGGAAGCTTGCCTATAGACATGGTAAAAGCGGAAAAATCTTAACACTTGCAGGATGAGGCCTGGAAGAAGCCCAAAGATTTTTGGCTTGGAAGCTTTTCTCCTCTCTCCCCATGGACTGTTGGTGGCAACGCTGTATACAAGGTGGGTCTTCTCTAATGAATCACTGCTAAGAACTCTGTTCCATAGCAGAGAAGATTTGTTTTCAGATTGTATCTACTGCAGGCTGGAAGGAATGCAATCAGTGCTTCATAGGTATTAGCCAAAGGGCACCAAGCAATACATCTCTGGACTGTAATCTACATGGATTCATAATTCCCATTTCATTGGGAACATACTATACAGACTCATAGAGTAGGAAAATTAGGATTTCATCACTGTTCACAATGAATCTGCAAGTTACTAGCTGCACTGGATAGACAGCAACAGACCAAAAAGTAAGACACAGTTTCTACCCATAAAACATAGTGTTCTTGATCCAGTCACAGGCAGCTCAAATTGATGATAAAACTCTGAACTGGGGGCTTTATAGGGTTTCACAACTAGGGATTAGACCTTTGCGTCAACTGATGATACACTTAAGCAGTATATAACTGAGAGAGCCTTGGTGGAGCAGTGGGCTAATGCCTCCTTAAGTAACACCAGCTGCCTGCAATTAGTGCAGGTTCGCATCCCACCAGGCTCAAGGTTGACTCAGCCTTCCATCCTTCCGAGGTAGGTAAAATGAGGACCCAGATTGTTGGGGGCAATAAGCTGACTTTGTAATAATGCCGCTTGGGGTGTGTGTGAAAGCCCTAATAAGCAGGCATATATATAGAATGAAGGCTACTGCTAAGCTTGTAAGCCGCCCTGAGTCTTCGGAGAAGGGCGGGATATAAATGGAATTAAAATAAATAAATAAATAAATGATACTTAAAGCATTACTGCTGTCTTTTAACACAGTGATGAGCAGTGAAAGAGGTAAAATACTTATGGTAAAATACTTATGGAGTTTGTCTTCCAGTTCTCAATGCATTGTGTTACATGTCCATCACTAAATGCTACAGGGTGTTGCTCATTTGCACAGAACCAGAGAAATGGTTTCCTATGTACAAAGTTCCCTAAAACGTCACCTTAGCAATTATCTTCTGCAGGTTTTCCTTTCCTATGTAGGAGGCTTGCTGTGATAGGGCATTTTCTTGCTTCAGAATAATGCTAGTCAAACAGGTTTTGCAGCTTTGATATTGCTTCAAGAGTTCCATTGTGCTTTTACAGTACTCACGCCTATAGAAGGGGACAAAGCCAAAAGAAAATTGGAGACATTTACACACTAGCCTAAGACTAGAGAACCTTATTTTTCAAATGATTATGAACACGTCAAGGAATCCAGTAGGCCCATTCAACTCCAAAGTAAATAAGCTTTCACAAAAATGAAGAAGAGAATTAGTAGCCTTTAGGATTAAACTAGGGATTAAATGCAGGAATATGCTTTCATAGTTTCATAACCATCTTAGAGGAAAATTAAAATTAGAATTGTACTACATAGGGAGAGGAGTTTAACTTATTTCCAGTTTTGCATTGCCCACTCCTAAGCTGCTGTTCTACTTACGATAGATGCCTATGATAATTGGCATCAGTTAATTATGAAGATAACTGATCATGTAAAGACAGAAAGAGTCTGAGAGTATTTATAAGAATGTCTCCCACAATTGGGACTAGCAACTTGGTCATTAAGCAAAGTGGTTGTTAAATGAACACACAACTGTGCTTATGATCTTACTTCATCTTACAGGTCTGTAAAAATCCTAAAGGCAAGAACAGATTATAAAGTGATTTTTTTTCATCACTGTTATAACTGCAAATGGTTACTAAACAAGGCAGTCACTAAATGAGAACTACCTGTATACATTACTGGCTGCAGAATATTTATTAATCAAATTTTATAGCTGTTTGTCTCTCTAAAAGTGGCTCTGGACAATATACAACAGTCGATTAAAATCACAAATATGAAAACAACACATATAAAAATATAACAATCCACATTTAAAATAAATATTATAAAAACAAATATACAACGTGAGCAAGGAAAGGATAAGCATTGCCATTTTAAAATATCAAAGTAGGAGATCCCTTCTTGGATTCTTCCAGTTAGAATGCAAGAAAGGGGAGTTTTCATTCTTCCATAGTGAAAAAGTTAATTCCCTGACATGTTACTTCCTTACCAACAGAGTTTCTTACACAAACTAAAGTTCAATCATGTAGTCTCAAGTTATCATTTAAAACTTGTCCAGTCCCCAAAAGTTGTATTATAAAATACTTCTTTTAAGATAAGCAAGTAAATATACTGCTTGTGTATACATTTTTCTTGCAAAAAGAAATTTTGTTTTTTTCAATTTCAAGACACATTTTTCATCATTTTCTTTTTATAGTATTTTAACCAAAAGTTCCAAGTTCATTTTTTCCACAACCACGGCAGAAAATATGGCTTGCTCTTGGCTTCCGATAATTTACTTGTTTTACAGTTAATAATTTTGATAATAATTTTTTTCATGAATTCTTTAATTTCCAATTAAACGAGATATAAAAGGGAAGTTATGTGTTCCAGGATGAGTGATTACTTATCTCTAATTTATTGCACTGTGGGAAGATGAGCAATGTCTCAGTCTACAGCTGCATGAAATTAAGCAGAACAGCAGTATGTATGTATGTATGTATGTATGTATGTATGTATGTATGTATGTATGTATGTAAGTATGTATAGTACAGTCCTAATGAAATCTATTCAGAATTAAGTTTTATTCAGTATCAGTAGGACTTCCTAGGAGGTACATATAAATATAGAATTGCGACCTACTTTTCAGTAATGGCAAGTTTAGTCTTCTTCCATAGGTCCTGAGTAAGCGTCCACTGCCGACTGACTTCATTTTCCTGGGCTTTTGGCAACTGGGAAAATTGACTAATCTCATTCAAGGATTTCATTTCTGGAGCACAGCGATCAAGCTTCTTCCACAGTTCATTGAGCAACTTCAACCTATATTATCAAGAGAAAAAAATAGATTGATATCTTATAATTTCACTGTGACTATTCTGATATTCTATTATTTTAAAATATTTTCAGATTATTATATTTATTATATTGTATATTATTATTATATTATTTTAAAATATTTCCAGTTTTAAGAAGCTTTCATAATTCCCAACCAGAAGATATAAAATTAGTGAAAAAAAAGGCTTTCTCACCTTTGCGAAATAGCAGGAATTGTTGGGTCCCGCAAGCCTATCACACTGATTGAATCATATATATCTTGAAGATTTTTAAATAGCTCATTATTCCTCAAGGAAAATTCTTCAGTCTTTTGATTCTGGGTATACTCTGTTGCTGCTTCAGAACCAATAGACGGGCATTCCTTTACAAATAAAGCTGCTACAAGCTCTTCACAGCTCATATTTTTACCACTTTCAGCCTCTACCAAATAGATATGAAGTTGCTTCAATTTCTCATCTAGAGACTTGGCTTCTTTCTCCATATGAGAAACCTCCTGCATTGACTGAGTAGACCAGCTCAGCGGTGTAGAGGCATCCACAGAATATTGAATATGTCTCAGGGAAGCCAGAAAACTTTCAAGATCTTGTAAAATTGTTTCAATGACTTCTATCTTTTGACTCAGTTCTTCTAATTGTGTTTTATACTTGCTGATCATTAAACCAATGGCTTGCCGATCTCTTTGGTCAATTGTCCATCCTGCAGGGCTTTTTTGCTCTTGGCTGTCGCACTGTTCAATACAATTAGCTATAGATGCCTGGATTTTCTGAAAGAAAGGATGATAGAATCTGGAAACTATGTTTTATGCATAATATTAATTACTATGCAATTACACTTACTAAATCTGAAGAATGAGAGATGGCTCTATAGCAAAATGGTAGCCTGCATACTTTTATTCAGAAGGGCACTTCCCTAACTAGGGCTGGAAAAACTCCTACATGATACTGTTAAAAAGCTACAGTATCACTGGTCAGTGTTGTTGGACCAACAGGTCAACTTGAGTTTCTAATATTCTTAAGCACCACATCTATGTTAGTTGATGAAAAATGATGAGCAGACACACTTATATATGATTATTCTTCTAGGGGAATAAACAGATTTGGAGGAAAGCACTTAAGGAAGACCAGTTTGGGTCTTTGGGCTATAATAAGCATTATAATATAATACAAAGTAAAGAAAGATTCAGAACCTTTCTGTTTACTACCACTTTCCCTTAGAGAAAAGGGGCTGAGATTGGGAAGTTGAACTGAGAAAAGAGGAGGCTTCATCATCTCTGCTTCCAATTTTTTTCTGAAAATTTCTTTTTGAAATTTTGCACTTAGGATTTTTGTGAATATAGTCTTAATGCTCTAGAAGAATCTGGGGGTAATCTATTGAAGATGAATAGATATTATTTGAATTCCAAAGAAAATTTTAACATGATCAGTACAAACCTTCACTTTCTTGTACAGAAGATCAGTTCTACTCATCATACAACGTGGAATGTCTCTTTTACAAAGTTGTTCTTCTGATCTGCAGAGTAAGACCCACTCATTTTCTATTGGCATAACAAGGGCCAAAGCAGCCTTTAAAGATTCCATCCTGAAGGATAGTAAGTGCAAAATGAACAGAACATCACCTAAGGAAATGTCTCCACACATTGTACAATATATAGGAACAAAGTTCTTGATACAACTCCATTAACATAATTTCTGCTTTTTGCTTTTTCATTAAAAGTCTTAGCTTTTGAGCATCAGCCAGACTTTGTAAAAATTTGACTAATGGGAGTAGGATAATCAATGCCCCAACTGACCATTTTGTTTAAAATATCTAGCCCACATGAGTATAAGGATAAAGTCTAGAAACAGAGCAAAACTTCCCAAGATTACTTCCATTGCCTGCAGAATTTATTGAAAGAACTGGCCATCTAAGTGGATGTGCCATGTTTGACAAATCTAATCTGATATAATGTTTGATATCAGTTACTACGACTTCCTTAGAAGTTCATAACGATGGGGCAACTTGAACACATCTTTGTTATCTTCATTTTTGGGGAATCTCTGTTGTTCCCTTTCAAGGCTAGATGAATATGATTATTATTATTTTTTTAAAAGAGACCTTCCTAGAAATCAATCCAGATTGTGCATTATCACTTCTTCTCACTTTCTGTGGTCTCAGTCCATAAGGAACATAAGCCATCCCCTCTTCACATGAACAGCTGAATACTTAGGAGGCAATCTGCAAGCTAAACTAACTTTCTCCATCTCTCACACCATCTGATAAGTCAGACTAGTTCAGAACAGGGCATTACTGATTCTGTTGAAGACAAAATCTATGTGTGTTCCCCTTATGTCCATTCAATTAGAAGCCCACTACTTCTTCAAGTTTTAATTTGCCAACTGTACCTTTTATCTAAAGCAAACTGGAGCTCATCCCATTCTTTGTGCAAATCTTCCAGAGATTTCTCAGAGATGACAGAATTGTCCATCTCACTTGAGAACTTTACTAACTGTGAAGCCACAGAATCCAACAGTTTCCAGGAAGAATCACCTTTGCTATCTAAAGCCTGAAACAAAATGTATAAATAGTGACATGCTATATTTTTTTTAAGTAACATTGTCAGATTTATAAACAAAAACATAGAAATAAAGTTCAACTATGCCTTTTTCCATAGTTTAACATAGTGTTTTAACTGAGACAACACACAGCCAGTTCATCTATTGGTTATAATACATTCATATAAATTCTAATTGGAATATTAATAAATTTAATAATTAAAATCAATTAATTTAATTTTAATAATTAATGTAATTATTAAATTAATTCATTTGTTAATTTCTCTGAACCTAATGAATGCTCAGTAAGTACCAGTGCTAACTCTGTTCAAATTGAAAAGATAAGCCTAGAGAAGGTATTATTCAAACTCTTGTGTTAGCCATTGCTAGGTTCCAAGAAACAGTTAAGGACTGCAAACTATAATCTTTACTTTCATAAACAGAAGTGTCATGCAATATGTCCTGCAGTATGTTTCTTTTGCAAGCTGTTCCATGGAGTGACCCATTAGAATCCATTTGTTTTTTGCTGGCAAAATAAACACCTGTCTACATAATACCCCAAGATTACGTTTGGTGCTTGTTGAGCAAAAGTGCAGTGACACATTCTTTGGCATCCACCAAGCATCCTGCCTTACAAATTCGTTTTTTTAAAAAAATATTTTTTTAAAAAAATTAATATGAAGTTAACAGGATATAAACCAAAGCATGAGCCTCAAGCAGAATCTTATACTAACGGTACTACTGGCTCTCTTAGTGGCCCCCGAGTCACTGTCAGAAACTCAAATGAGGATACTTGTATCCTAAGCTGTTATTTGTCCTCTGGTTTACAAGTATTTTATAACTGGCTCCACCTGACCTAATAACCATTTTATGAACATGTCCATTATATTCTCTCAAAATCCCAAATACAGCCACTTATGCTAAATGTCTGAGGAACCCTGACTTAACAGACAAATTAAGAAAGCACCTAAACACTTACTTCCAATGTTTGCAATTTCTTCTGGAGGGAAGAAATGTTTTTCACATCATCAATGAAAGACAGAGTTATAGTCTCTCTGATGCTCTTCAGGTGAAGCTTCAGATTATGTCTTGCTTTGTCATAGCTAAGAGAAAACTTGATATCATTAGTAATATTATGCAAAATTGGACATGAAAACAAGATTCCTGCTTCTTCTAATGCTGCCTTCTCCTCCTCCTCTTCATGAAATAATACAACTGTTTGTTTCCTATTACTTTCTCATTTCTTCTATCAGCCATCTTGACATGCAATCATCTTCTTACTTCCAGATCCTAAACTGAATGTGCTTTTTTATTTTTAAATTTACTTTCTGGCCAAGGGCCACAAAAAACATGTACAAAAAAGCAGGCTCTTAAATTGTTCAACATGCAAGTAAGCAAATCCAACCAGGAGAGGTCTGATTTCTGAGGATGAGGAAAGAACACCGTGGAAATTTTCCAAAAGGAGATGAAGCAAGGCACTTCTCTCAATTGGAAGAGCCCTCAGCTATTTAAAGACCAAATGATTGTGAAATCTAAAATAATTATTCAGAGCAGTCCAAAGAGAACAACTTGAGGAAAATACATTTTATGTTACTCTCTATAAGAATTCTAGGACTGGAATCTGACAGATCAAAACAAGGTAAGCCAGTTTGAAGATTCAGCTTTATTTTTTTTTTTTAAAAAAAAAAAGATGCTTGCAAATTTATTCCAGATATTTCTGGTAAATACCTATTTCTTGTCACCTCAATATTTTACACTGAAATATACCTTTCTTTTAATTTTTTTAAGGCCAAGTCTCCATCACTTTCCAACTTTTCTGCATGCTGTCTGCCATTTTGAAATCCCTTTTCTGGTTCCAAATTTATACAAGAAACATCTTCTGAATCCTAAAAATATAACCAAAATATATAAATAATTGCAATATCCATAACAATAATTAAGTATATTCAATAGAATATTGAATAATTTTCCATATAAAAGAAATCTCACCCCCAAAATTAAAGATTCATATAAAAAGACTGAAGGTTATAAAGCCACAAGGGAAATTACTTTCACAGATTTATTTTATCCTAATTCAGGACATTTTATATGAAAAGTTGGGATACTGAACATTTATATTTTCCCATTCATGTTGATAAAGAGGAACTTTCCATATGCATAAAGGCTGGGTTCAGCCATACCTAAAGCCAAATGTCCTTATTGCACTATTTTTTCCTATGTATTAGGAATGGCAAAATAGTAAAATATGCTCAGGCTAGAAATTACAACTTTTACAGAATACAGTTCTAAAATGCTTGTAGAAGGTAGTTTTAAAATAAATCTGAATTTTCAAATAAACATCTGAGATTTGCTCTCTGGTTTACCAATCAGAATTATGAAAGTGGCAAATACTATTCCTCACAATTTCTTTTAGACAGAATAAGTAAATGACTATGCAGAACAAGTAAATTCAACTATATTTATTTATTCAAAACCATTATCGGGGGGGGGGGGAATTGCTAATAGAAACTTCCAAGATATTTTTAAATTAGATTTATCCAGACATGGAATTCAGAGGCTGTCAAGGGAATAACTTATGCCTGATTTCAGGAAGGATTATAATAACTTTTTCTGCTTCTTTTAAAAAGTTGCAATACAGAAAAACCTTGGTTTGAAAGGTCTTAGCACAGCAGACTTTGCATGCAAAGGATGAAATTTCACTGCAATTTATGTCATCTGCATCATAATGCAATGATGTTGAGGATCCATCTCTAAGAACGCCTGTGACTTTCACTGCCTTCTCACCCCACTCATAGCCAGCTGTATCCATATACTATCCAGTTGGTCTGAAGTGTCCAAGCAAAGCATCTTGGTCAGTGAGAGGGAACTTTGAGGCAGAAGAAACTTGCAACTGCTAAGCCCAGTATTTTTCAATCTTAGCAACTTGGACTTCAAGCTGCTAAGGTTGAGAAAGACTGACTTAGCCAGCTCCATTCTGGAAGCCCAAGGAGTTAGCACTCAAGGTAGACGTCAGAAGGTGATGCTGCAGAAGGGATGTAACAGACTGCTTGTATCTGAGGAGTATACAACGCAGCTGCTATTATAGGATAACAGTTTGTATTAAAAGCCTTGATATCAAAAGATATTAATGAATTAATAGCATGAACCCTATGCTATACTAAACAGACCTTATCATCACCAATGGACAAAAATGTTGTGCAAAAAAGGGCAAATTCTACAGCACCTATGAATTTCAGGTTTCCAGTGAGTGGCTCTGTAATTCATGCAAGACTATTTTTCAGGCTGTCGCCTAATAACAAACAGACATTGATCTACAGACATTGATCTACAGACATACATCAGTCTTCATCAGCCAGATGGAATGTGACTCCCCAAACTCAGTTTTGGATTAGGGAAGGCTGATCTAAATGAACATTAAAATGTGACTCTTACCTTTTCAGCTTCAGGATTCTGAGATGATACCTTCTCTTCATTGACTGAAGCAGGTGTAAGATCTCTGAATTTTAAAATGAAATAACATCAGAGCAGAGCAATGAAAAATACTTCTCAACACTGGAAAAAAGAAAAGGACCATCCCAATTCTATTTACTAAGTTACTAGTTACTAAGAAAGTAATTCAAAGTTTCCAAAATTTCATTTCTTGTCTTCTTTCTCTCTCATCTCCATCCCTGGCTCTCCCTTGGATTTAAAATTTGACATGTTCTATTCCTACATCACAAATAGTAGCATTTGCATGGACTTGCTATTTTCATCATAATGATGGAAACAACATCACAACATTGTGCTATAAGTTCTGCCCTTTTTGGGCACCTGTGTGATACTGCAATGCATGTAAAGAATGGTTAGAGCCGGTGACATAAAGTCACCCCACTGCTGTTCTGAGTCTGACTTTCTTTGCTCCCACGTCTCATATATGTAGTGTATATTGGAGGTGGTGACCCTTTGTGAGCTGAATGCAATAAAATTTCATTTTAATGTATGCCAATTAGTGTACATTCAAAGTGACAATAAAGTTATTATTCTATTCTATTCTATTCTATTCTATTCTATTCTATTCTATTCTATTCTATTCTATTCTATTCTATTCTATTCTATTCTATTCTATTCTATTCTATTCCATTCCATTCCATTCCATTCCATTCCATTCTATTCTATTCCATTCCATTCCATTCCATTCCATTCCATTCCATGTCCCCCTTTTGGAAAAAGTATTTTAATTTCAGGACCAATTTACACATAATGGTGACTTATAAGCTCCTTCCTCCAAAATAGCTTACCACACTAACATTTTGTAAAATGTCTGGTTTTAATTTACAGCATAATGAGATCCATTACTCCAGCCATGAAATGAGGGACTGTCAAAGGTGTGTAATAGTTAAGAATCTCCAACAAAAGCATTTTTATGCTAAACCAACTATAAGTGCCCCCATGCCACAGTTCTACACTAATTATTGAAAATACCCACTCTTTCTCAGATGAATGGTCATCGCCAGTCCTAGATACCAACTCATTGTAAATAGTTGCTGCACATTTTTGAAGTTCTTTTTTCTTTTGCTCATATTCTGCAATTGGCAACTTAATTTTGGACTCCTTTTCCACTTTGGTTATTTTATCATTCATTGTTTTCAAAGCTTGTAAGCAAGTATTAAGCTCACCCAGGCTACCTTGCTGAGAAAAGAAGGCCTAAATGGATACAGAAATGCAGATACAGATCTTGAGTACTCCAAGTCCTTGTTAACTGACTATTGAAATTACCTGCATTCTTCCTATAAAACTCTTAATGACAATCCCACAAACATATTTAAACCTAACTTAACCAATCCTATTCTTGAAGCATCATGGCTATGGCTACACTATGGATGAGGAATGTCTGCTGAAATTCAGAAGCCAGAGGGTTGATCTGTTAACACATTCAATTGTCCTTGTTGATGTGTAGTTGAGCTCTTTGCTCCATTAGATGACTAATCCATAAGGCTGCATCAAATTCAATATCCAAAGGTGCCTTGGAATATGCAAAGGGGCATATATAAATTCTATCTGCCATGCTTCAAACAGGGACATACACCTTTTAGAAAGAAAATCCAAAATACTGGACAGCCAAATAGTAGAGAAAAAACTAAAAGGATCAGAATACCTACCCAGTTATTCTTCATCTGTAATTTAGTTCACAGGTACCACCATGGATAAAAAAATTTATCCTGTCTACTTACTGTAGACAGGCAGAATATGCACATTTTCATCTCAGGTATATAGATTCTACTAAACTAGTAGGTTATAATTATTTCACTTTGGGATATGCAGCTAACCAACTTACTAAATACATCATTATATCATTATACTAATGCATCATTCAGTTTTACATTGTTTCCCAGTTGAGCAGGCAGACAATTCCAGTTTAGTTTTTGGCCTCTCCCAGTGACAATGATGTCAGGAAACAGAGTCAAAGGAAATCTCTCGTGGCATTGAAATACCAGAAAACCACAACTGTAATTCTGGCCCATTATATGGTATCTTGTAAAATAAAAAATGTCTGAGAAACAAAAGAGAATGCCAATTTTACATGGTACCTCATGCTCCTCAATAAGTCCTTTTGTTTTCCCCGCATTGAGCAGTTTCTTCTCTTTATTTATCTGCTTATTGAGATTTGAAAAAGTCTTATTGAACTTCTCTCTTTCGATTTTCAATTTCAGGTGAATATAGGACATGATTTCACAGCGAGCAGCCTGCAAAAGAGATGGCCAAATCTGAATATTCTTTTTAAGTGGCAAGGGAAGTATTTTACATCCAAATCTTGTTCTAAGATCAGAATAACATGTTAGTTTCAGAACCCTGCAAGCTATGTGTCTATTCATTGCAATCTTCCTGAGTTTCCAGCTAACACAGCATTTAAGGCAATTAACAGCAAAATAAACATAGGAGAATTAAGTTGTAATTAAAAGATTAAATTTCACCCAAAGGAAATGTGGATAAGAGAGAGAGAGAGAATATAGAAAGGTTCACAAAATCTTCCTCTACAAATTTGCTTGGCATATTTAGGCACTTCCCATCATTAAAAATGTCTATAGTGATTAACAATGAAATCCATGATGAAAAACAAATGAACAAATAAAACACACAGAGAACAATAGCAAAATATCATCCTGTGTTTTATTTCTTCAAGTAATCTAATATTTATATACTGTAAATACGTTGTCTAAATATTTGACAATTTTATTAAAAAGGGAAGCAAGTTAAAACATGAATAGGCTGTGGCCTATTTGGAACTGAGCTGTGTAAGTGGCTGGTCAGCGCATGTGCAGCTCAACTTGTGCGAGCAGCAGGCCAACGGGCACTTGCTTGCATGTGTGCCAATCTGCCACTCATGCAAGTCAAGCTGTGTGTGTGCGCCAGCCCACCACTCATGTAAGTTGGACTATGTGCACACATGTGCACCAGCCCACCAGTCATGTGGCCTAGTTTATCTCTCTCTCCCTACCTGTTGTGATTCAGGGTCAGCCTGTGGGTTCGGCATTTGGGTCGGATGATTCAGAGGAGGAGGAGGGGGGTGTTGGAGAGGTTGCTGAGGGGGTTGGAGAGCTTGCTGATGAGAGCCCTCAGCCAGGCCCCTCCCACCTGGTCATGATGCAGACCCAGCTGTGTGAGCCTGACAGCGTGGATGAAGATGACCCACAGCTGGCCCTGTTCAAGGACGCCCGACGCAGGAGGCAGTCAATCAGGAGTAAATAGAGGAAGGCAATGGGGCACCTCGGAAGGAGGCAGAGAGAAGCCACGCCCTGAACTGTATAAAAGGGGAATGCGTGGGAGGGCTGGTTTGCTGAAGGCAACCGTTTGAATAGTTCCTGTTTCATGGTTCGTGTTTGCTCTCTTTGCTCTGTTTATGTTTTTATGTTAATAAATTTGGCAGGCTTAGTTCCAGCCTCTTGCCTTCTTGTAAAAGGGGTTGTCCCTGCCTTATCTGCAGGGCCGGTAGCAGGCTAGTACAGAACACTACCCCAGCTGGGCTGCCAAGCCGCAACAGTTGGGGACTGCTGCTCTATACAGTTGCTGTAGATATAGAGAAAGTTCTGGTAACCACATAAAAGTAACTTGTCCGTCAATACTTAGTGGAACTAATGTATTGAGACATATCTTCAGCCTAGGTTTCTTTGGATGAAGCTAATAATTCTCACCATTATATCACTCATACTGCAGAAAAAAACCCTGCAAACATTTCATGTAAATATTAAATACTCAAGTGGCTTCTTCTTGATTAAAATATGTATTTCCAAGCACATTTTCTCACCTCCCATCTATCACAAACATCTTTGCTCCTTTCCTCCACCAGTGCCTTTTCATGAGCCGATAAAATGCTTTTCAGTTGTTCCACGGCTTTCAAAAACTTGCTAAGAATGTTAGTATCCAAGATGCTAAAAGCCTCCTGGAAGAAAGTGACATAAAATTACAGAATGGTAATCAAAACAGCCACCACCCCCCAAATTAGATTCATGCCTAGGTGATACAAGTGTTCTTTCGATTCCAGTAGAATTACAGATTAAAACAAGGTTTGCTGGACATAGAGGGACAGCCTTTGAAATAACTTGTTTTAAGCCACTATCAGAACAAGAACAGTTCATCTGATGTGCATTCAGTATTTTCATGCTGGCTTGGAGAATTCTGGGAGTTGAAGTCCACAGATTTTAAAGTTGCCAAGGTCGAGAAACACTAAGTCAGCCCCTAGGACATAATGCACTGAATAGTTTCTGTAGCCCTAACAGGCAGATAACATCACAGACTAGTCTGTGTATCTTTCCTAGGCTCTCTGGTCTTATTAGTTTGAAGACCTGTTACTATCCCTTCCCATTAGATCTTTGATATAACTCTAGAGCACTGAATAGGAAAATTACAAGTATCTCCACTCTACCCTGTTCTTATCTCAGCCGCATAGCCCTCACTAGATAAAACCAGCAGGTGTGGCCTACTGGATTCCTGAGTTAAACACTCAAGTGTATTTGTTTAACAATATTAGATGCAGCTTTCTACCAAGAAGCTGCATCCCTTGAGGACATGCCATCATATTTCAATTAGTTTACAATCAAAAGCAGAAGGAAAAAAGGCACTGCCGTTCCTTTTTTAAAAAAAGAAAAATATTATTTTACTGAACTCTAAGATGCAAGTAATACATTATATTATTTGGGTACACTGGTATCTATACAGTATGAACCCTAACACTATGATGATTTAGGCAACTTAATATTTACAGGTAACGAAACGACTTTATACCAATATTAACTATAGTTTCTAAATTGTAACTGTTAATGAACATAAGGTTGCTGTTTCTGTTAACAGGTGGCTAATCTATGGCAGCAAAAAATCAGGGGTCTGGTAATATCTTTTCCAACCAATGCAGGAATTGCAGCTCACAAGCTTATACATAAAACATGTTAACTGAAACATGTGCTTTCAGACTTGGTTTGGAGACATCACTTTGGTGTTCTTCACAGTGCAGATTATTTATATCTGGGATATACAATTTCCATCAATTCAAAGACTGCACCACATTTTGCATAATATTTTGAGGATCTCATTCCAAAAGTATAGAGGGCCAGGCTTGTTTCGGGAGTTGGCTTTAACAGGTAAAATGACTGCCTTAAGCATTTACAAGATATAAAGAATTCATTAAGCCTCTAAAAATAATGACAGACCTCAAGGTATCATAAAAGGAACACTGGTAGAACATACTTTTTTTTTAAACTTCTGCCTGGAGACATCCTTAACATGTATTTTTAAAGCTCGCATAGTACCCACTTTTGTTTTTCATTTATGACAGCTATAGTATTTTGCCCTTTAGAATACTGCAGTGATATCATGGATTAACTCACTTCATATTTTGAATGTGGTTCTTCAGAAATTGTCTTTTGGCCTAGAAGATGCATAGCTTTTAGAAGGATTGTTTCGAGTTCCTTGTGAGCTTTTTCAAAGTTTAGCTTGACCTCATCTTCTGAGAAGAACTCATCTGGTGTACATGGCTCTGTCTGAAGGCTAACAGGAACAATCTAGGAAGAAAAATCATAGGAAAAAGAGTCATGTAGTCTCATCATGTATCCACTGTCATCAAAAGGCCTGTGACCCATCTTTTCCTTTGACACAATTGTTAGAGACTTAGATGGAAGATGGAAAACCTACTGTTTAAGCTTTCTGTAAACTTATATTAACTGCATACTAAGAATATTTTCCTGGAACTGGAATAATCCCAATGACCATGATCAAAATACAGACAAGCATGGGAAGATGTATATATTTCAGGATTATGTACATTTTTGTAATTCATTCTCTTACAGGACTGCATTAAAAAAAATTCCTTTGTGGATCTGATCCTCTTAAAAACTAGAAAATGGAAAAGATAAATATAAGACATGTATAACATAGGATGAGATGTGGCTGAAAAAAGATAAGTTTCATAAACAGAAGTGCCATTTCTAAATGGTAAAATAATCCCTTTATATTCTGCCTTGATCATAGCTCCACATCAAGTACTATGTCAAGTTCTAGCCACTACACTTTAGGAAGGATTCAGAGAAAATTGAAAAATGTTCAACTATGGGCAATGAAAATGATAGGAGAATAGAAACTCTTATGAAGAGGGATTGAAGGAACTGGGTATGCTTATCCATTAGAAAAGATAACTGAGGGAGAATATAATGACACCCTTCGAATACTTAAAAGGAGATCTCTCAGAATAAGGTCAAGACCTCATCTTTCTCACCAGAATGCAGAATATGAAATAATGGACTTTACAGTTGATTTAAAAAGAAAGAAAGAAAGAAAGAAAGAAAGAAAGAAAGAAAGAAAGAAAGAAAGAAAGAAAGAAAGAAAGAAAGAAAGAAAGAAAGAAAGAAAGTGCAAAAACAGTGGATCACTGTTGCAAGAAGATCGCAAACAAGCAAAGGTGGTACCAATAGTAAAAGGGGCCTTGGGTGCAATCCCAAAACAACTGGAGCATACTTAAACACCATCAACATTGACAAATTTGCCATCAGTTAATTGCAAAAGGAACTCGGAACAGCTTACCTCCTGCGATGATATCTATAACACTGTCAAACATCCAGATTTGCCTATCCCAGGTTCTTGGAAAGGATTCGATAAGTAGACAAAAATGCCAAACCCAATTTTAATATCTGCCTGATTGTGCGACGAATCATCATCATCATAATAATAAACTTATTTGACGAATCATCATCATCATAATAATAAACTTATTTTTACTATTGTTCCCCAGCTATTAGTAATTTGAAAACAGCATAATTATCATGACTTGTAACCATAAGAGCATTAGTAACCGCCCAGTACATCTGCAGATCTGGAAGCAGGATTATGGGTGGGATTTTTCCGCTCCCTCCATAATTCCTTGAAAATGCACAAAAACTACATCATCCATAATGAATGGCAAGAATGCAGCAAATAAGGCAAGTACTAAAATTCCAGTTTATATACATATAAAGTAGCAGATTTTTACCTCTGCCTTTTCAAAGCACTTTTTAGGAAGCTCCTTTGAGGGTTGTACTGGATTATTAAACACGTCTGGATTGAATTTCCTAGAAGTCTCAACATTTCCACTGTTATCTGTTACTAACATCATTTCTTCCTCTTGCATCCTCAAAAATTTCATTTCCTTTAAACATGAAACAACATTTGTTAAATTCCTCAAGTCTGTTAATTGGACTTTGGTGGCTTTATTCTATGTATGTGTTTGCATTAATGAGAGTCATCCAAGAATCTAAAAACATGATACTTTTAATTGATTTTATCAATTAGCACAATAAAGTAACAACTATTATGACTGGTTAATGTTCTTGTATATATAGTTGGAGTCTTAAAAATGTGGCAATATCAACATATATCAAGGTCTTTTCACCATGCTTTCTTAAAAAAGAAATCTACTAATTAAGAATATTTCATGCATACAAGAAAGTAGGTCCATTAAGGCTTATGCCACAATAAATCTCTTGTGTTACTAATTTATTGCAAAACCATCAATGACTTTTGAAGGCTTAAATTGATAGGTCAAATGCAAGTGCAAATTCCATTTCTGTAAAAATGATAACTGCAGTCTAAGAAAACCTTGAGATTAGTCCCTACAGCCACTGAATTCTAATTTTAACTTGATAGAAAGGAAGAAATAATTAAATACAGAAGGAATAATAATATTCACTTTAATTTTACATAATATTAAAATTAAATGTAATTGACTATGAATGACAGGATTAAAATTTGACACATCTCATAAGCATCTATCTGGGGGAGGCTAGTTATCACTTCATTTGAATTTTTTTCAAAAAACCAGGGATGAGTCTGCAGATTTTATATGTAAATATAGAATATGGAGCCGTGGTGGAGCAGTAGTTAGAATATAGTATTTCAGGCTAACTCACTGCTCACTGCCAAGAGTTCCATTCTGACCAGCTCAAGGTTGACTCAGCCATTCATCTTTCCGAGGTTAGTAAAATAAAGACCCAGATTGTTGGGGGCAATACGCTGACTCTGTAAACTGCTTAGAGAGGGCTATAAAGCACTGTGGAATGGTATATAAGTCAAAGTGCTATTGCTATTGCTATGTAAATTTAATACTGAACTATTGGCATTGAGCTTAAACCCAAAGTGATGATATGAAACTTTTTATTCTTTCTCTAGCCTCTAACCTCACAGTACAGCGAGGTGTTAATATTATAACATCTCACAGTACCTTAAAATATGATTTGATCAAATTAGGAAAGTAAAGTATTTATGTCCACTCACAAACTTTGTCTTCTTTATAAGCTTAGCCCATTTTCTGTTCAATTTTTTCAGTTCTCCGGAAACAGCTGATCCCACTTCTGCATTGCTGGATTCAATCAAAAAGTTTCCAGCTTCGTTCAAGCAGCCATGCCGTGAATTCCAAGCTGCCAAAGTTTCTGGGGATATCTAAAGGACCATGTTAAAATTCATATGATGTTTATGGTACATCCATAATTTACAAAACAATTTCAATAACTGTGGAAAAAAATAAACATACCTTCTTAAGATGGTCTTTTCGAGTCTCTTCCAGCCAGGATTTTAGCAACTGGATGTTCTCCATATAAATGGCCCAAGATGATAAAACTTTTTTTAAAGTATCGTTCACATTGTTAATGTACTCTCTGCACTTGGAAATCTGAACTTCTGTCATCTTAAACAATTTGACTGTTTCTTCAGGATCAACTTCTAAAATGTTTTAAAATAATAACATCATTAACCATTTCTACAGTTGTATACAAAGACCTTCCTGGTTCATTTTATACAACTAGAAGCTGTAAGCAGATTTTACAGATCAGAAATCAAGATTGAAAGAGAACAACTTGCACAAGGTACATAAATATGTCACTGGGATGAGACTCAACCTATATTTAACATATAATTATAACTCAATCCTTGCATTATATATATGAATGAACTGTAGTTAAGTAAATTTGCCATAAGGATCAAGCCTTCAGCCTATATTTAATGAAATTGTCTCACTTCATCTTGCCATTCAAAACCATTCTTTTGTAGGCTCCCATAAGATGGAAAGCACTTACATATCTACTAACAAGGGAATAATGATACACAATATAATGTTTGTTCTGTCCCAAATAGCTACCTTATAGATGATTCAAATCTTATTAATATAGCTTAGTGGCTCATAGGGTACCAGTCATAGGTAAGCAAAGTCAAGAAACATGCATTCAGGAAACTTGTCAGTGTTTCTTCCCTATCTTACAGCAAACAAAACCATGTAGGGTTATTTAGTAATTTTTCCTGAAAATCCTTCCTTAAGAATTTAGGAATTCTCCCCACTTCCAAGGCAAGTTGTACATTCCCTTGTTCTCAGGAAAATACTGAATATATTTTGGGGCTCCACAAATTGCTTTCATTAAATGCTTATTACTGCTACAACAAAAAAAAATCACTTTATACTGAAAACAAGAACACTTGGGAGAAGACGGGGGTAATCTTTTTCAAAAGATAAATTTGTATTTTATCTTAGTGAGGACAAGGCCAAAGATCTCATGACAGTGTAACAAATGCATGTCCTTGAATGTTCAAGATTCTAGCCATTCCATTAGAATATAGAATAAAATAGACCTGGAAGGGACCTTGGAGGTCTTCTAGTCCAGTCCATTGCTCAAGCAGGAGAACCTATACCATCTCAGACAAGTGTCTGTCTAGCCTCTTTTTAAAAATCTCCAGTGATGAAGGGTCCACGATTTCTGGGGGCAAGCTGTTCCACTGGTTAATTGTCCTCACTGTCAGGAGGTTTCTCCTTAATTCCAGGTTGCTTTTCTCTTTGATCAGTTTCCAATCATTGTTTCTTTTCCTGCCCTCTGGTGCTTTGGTGAACAACCTGGCCCCCTCTGCCTTGTGGCAGCCCCTCAGATACTGGAATACTGTTATCATGTCTCCCATATTTTTTCTTTAGACTAGGCAAACCCAAGTCCTGCAGCTGTTCTTCGTATGTTTTAGTCTCCAGGCTTTTGATCATCTTAGTTGCTCTTCTCTGAATTTTTTCCAAATTCTCAACATATTTTCTGTGATATGGTGACCAACATTGGCTGTAGTATTGCAGATGTGGTCTTACTAGAGTTTTATAAAGCGGTACTAATACTTTGTGTGATCTTGATTCTATGCCTCTGTTTTATACAACCCAGGATTGTATTAGCTTTTTTGGTTGCCGCTGCACACTGCTGGTTCAGTCAAGTGATCGTCCACTAAGACTCCAAGGTCCTTCTCACAGTTACTGTTTTTGAGCCAGATCTTGCCTAATTTGTACTTATACCTTTGATTTTTCCTGCTTAAATGTAAAACTTTGCTTTTCTCCACATTGAAACTCATTTTGTTGGATAGGGCCCATTGTTCAAGTTTCTCAAGATCTTTTTATTTATTTATTTATTTATTTATTTATTTAATTTATATACCGCCCTTCTCTCAAGAGACTCAGGGCGGTTAACAGGGCAATACGTAAAAGACAAATACAAAAGTTAAAATTATTAAAACATGATTAAACAATGCCCATAGTACAAATAGTACAAATTTAAAATTAAAGTCATAATAACAAACCCACCCCATCCCATCAGGCCAGGCCCGCTTCCTTAAAGAGATGGGTTTTAAGGTCGCGCCGGAAGGAGCGGAGGTCAGGCGCCATCCGGAGCTCTACCGGAAGATGGTTCCATAAGTCCGGTGCACCCACAGAGAACGCTCTCCCCCTGGGGGCCACCAGTCGGCATTCTTTGACCGGCGGCACCCTGAGGAGGCCCTCTCTGTGGGAGCGTACTGGGCGGAGGGAAGTTGACGCCGGCTGCAGGTGCTCCCCAAGGTATTCTGGACCCATGCCATGGAGGGCTTTGTAGGTCATTACCAACACCTTGAACCTCACCCGGAAGACAACTGGCAACCAATGCAGCTCACGGAGCAAAGGTGTAACACGGGAGTATCGGGAGACCCCCGACACAACTCTCGCGGCTGCATTCTGTGCCAGCTGGAGCCTCCGAGTGGTCTTCAAGGGTAGCCCCATGTAGAGAGCGTTGCAGTAATCAAGACGAGAGGTCACGAGCGCATGAGTGACCGTGCGCAAGGCATCCCGGTCTAGATAGGGCCGCAACTGGCGCACCAGGCGAACCTGGGCGAACGCCCCCCTAGTTACAGCTACAATATGGTCTTCTAAAGAGAGCTGTGAATCTAGGAGGACTCCCAAGTTGCGAGCCCTATCTACAGGAGGTAATGACTCACCCCCCATAATGAGGGGTGGGATATCCTGAATATCCCGGGATGCCGGTACGCACAGCCACTCCGTCTTGTCGGGGTTGAGACGAAGCCTGTTCCTCCCCATCCAGACCCGGATCCTGAGTTTGTCTTCTGGGGTGTTGGCTACTCCTGTCAGTTTGGTGTCATCTGCAAATCTGTTGAGTTCCTCTTCAATTCCCTCATCTAAGTCATTGATGAAGATATTGAAGAGTACTGGGCCTAAGACAGAACCTTGTGGTATCCCACTGTTTACTTCTCTCCATGTGGATGTAGTGCCGTTGAGAACTAGTTAGTTCCTTACACTTTCTTTGCTCTGTCTCTAGCCAATATTCTCTATTCAATACCCAATGAACACACGTCATTCTCTTAAGGCTGTTTTCAAGAAGGAAAATATGTCCTCTGACAGTTCCCCCTCTCCCATTTTTTTATATGCCCTTAAATCTTAAGGTTCTTTAAATGCATTGTTGTAATTCATAGGTTGTGCGATTCTGGCTCTGTAACAATAATACTCACAGACAAGCACTGAAAATCAAGGGAATGATACAAGCCACTGTGATGTTTATGAATTCTTACCCAAATTAGGAGCCTGTATCATTTTGTTCTTCTGTGCTTCACATACTTGCAATGCAGTGTCTAGTTGACTAAGAAAACCTTTTTCTTCAACAAAATTCTGCCCCAAAATAAAATAACACATTTGTTTAAGAGATGTTTGCCACTGTAGAGAACTAGAAGTAATTCAATTTGAGATTTACAGATTCTCTGATTTTATGTGGATCAGATGAAACAGAGACAAAGTAAGGGATAAAACCAAGGAAACTGCGGAGGTGGAGGAGGGTAAGAAAGAATTTTAATAATTAAAATGTCCATGAGAATAACACAATGAAAGAAACAAAAAACAAAAACCCTCGTCCAGCACAGTTTGTACCATGCATTAACTTTGAAATATCTGACAGTCCTGGAACAGATGATCTCAACTGAAATTTAACAAACAGCTTTTAAAAACAACAGGACTTTGTACAAGCAGTTCAAGAGTGAATAGTCTTGTCTGCCTCTTAAACCACCAACAACACTGTCAAGGTTCAGACCTTACAACATTTGGCAAGTCTTCCTTCCTTCTCGGAGAAACAAATCATGGTTTTTCTCAGGCCTCTTATTAAATGTTTGTAGATTTACACTGACATCTGCTGGATGTTCATATAAGAAGAATTAAGACTGATATGATGGGAATTTCTGATACGAAAAAGCAATTTTTAAATGGGAAAGATAGTTGAAACCTTCAAGGACAGGGGTGTCAAACTGGTGGCCCGCGGGCCAGATGTATCATGCGTAGGCCACGCCCACCCCGGCTCCACAAAGGCAAAAAACATCGTGATACATCACGATACGTCACGTGACGCGATTGAGTTTGACACCTGTGTTCAAGGACAAAAAGCAAGCAGTTCAAAAGCTGTTGACTTGAAAAGGGAGGAGGAAGGAGCCCAGTATTTAAAGCTTAGACCAGTTCATACACATATAGGGCAGGATTCCTGTACACTGCTAGAATTTGAACTGCTTTGTTCATATGGGTCTGTAATACTCTGCAATGGATGTACTTATCTGAACTTCTTGGGTCTGCTGGGGGATGCGTTGCTGAGAAGGAGTTTGTCATAGCTATAAAAAGCCTTGACAATATATATATTACCTATTTACAACTGCAGCTAAAATATGGCACTTATAACATGCTAAATCCATAATGCATATTTGGATGAAAATTACTTGCTGGTTAAAGTGCTGGCCTAGAAACCAGGGGACTGTGAGTTCTAGTCCTGCCTTATGCATGAAAGCCAACTGGGTGACTTTGGGCCAGTCACTCTTTCTCTCCGCCCAACCCACCTCAAAGGGCCGTTGTTATGGGGAAAATAGGAGGTGGAAGAAGTATTATTTATGTTCACTGCCTTAAGTTAATTATAAAAATAATAAAGGTGGGATTAAAAAAAATTAAAATGAATAAATAGTATGTACAAAATATGTATGGGTGCCTTTGATTTGACTCTTTAGTCTCTTCTGCACAACTATCCAAGAAGCAACTATAATGCTTACATGCCAATCTAATAGCAATAACTCCACAGACTCCTTGGTTCCAAACTTGATATGCCAGATGTTCAATTTAGATGTCAGTTCGTTGAAGACAGCTGAGCTGGATGAGCAGTAATATTCCACAATAATGCTGAAATGTTCAAGTTGAATTTTGCTGAACCTGAAAATAAACCCAACATCTTGTCTATAAAATGTAAGACAAAACCAATGAGCCTGATCTGCACTCCACAAGACGTGCTGTGATCTAGAAAAATGGACAGCTTCTTACCAGCTAAATAAGTTGATCTGTTTTTATTACCAACCAATTTACAGATGTGTTAGGCCAGACATGTCAAACACAAGGCCCGGGGGCCAGTTTCATGTGGCCCGCGAAGCCATCCTGGAAACAGTGAGGGAACGGCCCCCACTGCCTTGGCCCAGAGACCCTCCTTCTGCCAGAGACCCTCAGATCTGTCCCACTCCTGCCCAGGCCCCCATAGGCACCCTTGATGCGAACGATGTAGAGCTGGCCACGCCCACCCAGTAGGCCATATGCACTCTGGCCATGCCCACCCAGTAGGCCACGCCCACCCTGGCCACACCCACCCAGCCCCCCCCCCCGAGGGCAACCGCAATGCTGATGGGGCCCTCACTGAAATTGAGTTTGACACCCCTGTGTTAGGCTGAACTGGGAACAGGAAATGCTGTGATCTCAAAAGATTACTATACTTAGAAGGACACAACTTACAACTCGGATGGAAACAACAAAATCCATAAATACTTTCAAAATCACTATGTAAGAAATGCTTTGCTTTTAACATGGGAAAAGATAAAAATGAAAATTTATATGAAAATACCAGGATGGATCTCAACAATGGAAGTGTTTGTGCACCCAAATTTAATTAATTATGAGAAACTTGCGACTTATAGAGACATTTTGAATACTGAAGGGAAACTACAAACTAAACAAGAATGAAAGAAGAATTGAAAGAAAGAATTGAGCTATCATGGTGGCCACATTTGAAAATGCAAATGAGATATGAGAAAGATGCCAAAACTATGGTTTTTATAAAGACCAGATAGTGTTTGACCAGATACTATTGTCATCAGATGAAAAATTGATTAAAAAACTATAAATTTTTATTAAACCTGAAGATGGAAGATGAACAAGTCAAAGAAACAATGATAACTTGGGCAAAAAACTTTGGGCACAAGGTAGAGTTAGAAAAATGGCAAAAGTTTTGAGAGCATTATGACCAAGAAGAATGATTTGAATACCGAGGGGAAATCAAGCTTAAATAAGAATTTTGAAAACAGGACATGTAGTGATTTAACAAGATGACTTTTACAAATACAATTGAAACATAAGTTAATTAGAAAATATGTTATATATGGATGTCATTGTTATTTGTACAAACACAAAAAATGCTTATATCCAACCTTGTATGCATTAAAAATATTAATAATTATATTTATCTAATGTTGACAAAGGAGAATACCATTGGGAGAAGGGAAGATCAAAGAAACATACTATTACTTAACATACTGATTATGGAATTATAGAAATTAATCATTATTGATTTTTTAAAAAAATACTAACCCAGATAATATGCTGCTTACTAAGCACCTAAGATCATTATTGAAAAAATCAACAAAATATATTTTTTAAAAAAGAAATGAAAAATGACAAAACTTGTGGGGAAAAAACTATAAAATAACAAGGGCAGCTACCTATAAAGAAAATTTATATAAAATGTTTTATAGATGGCATTTATCACCTGCAAGATTAGCAAAAATGTTTAAAACACGTCTAGCAACTGTTGGAAATGTAGGCAAAAGCCAGGCATGTACTACCACCTTTGATGGACATGCCCTAAAGCAAAAAGATTCTGATCAAAAATACATATGTGGTTATAGAAAATGTTAAGAAAACATATAGACTTTAAGCTGGAACTATTTCTTTTAGGTATAATCACAGGAAACTATGATAAAGAATGTGTATATTTAATATTACATATACTAACAGCTGCGAGCATTACATTTGCACAGTATTGGAAAAATGAAGAAACATCAGCCGAAGAAGACATAATTAAGAAAATTCTGGACTGTTGGAAATGTACAAGCTCACACTAAAAATGAAAGGAAAAGATATAGAATACTTTCAAACATAGGATACTTTTTACAAAGGCTAGAAAAACGGAGTAGAGAGTAGGAATGGAAGTTGTATTATTATTAAGTTAAATATGTGGACCCAGGCAACATATTGTTTACTAAGCACTAAAGATTTGTAATTATAAAAAAAATAATATTTTTTAAAAGGAAATGTTGTGATATGATCATGGTAGTGCATGAATGAAAGAATACAGTAGATAAAGCTGAAGAGCAGAAGAAAGTGCTACAAATGCTGGAGGGCCTACAGGACCCAGCCAAGACTTTAATAACTACATGAAGTCTTGAAGGACTTTAAAAGACCCATGGCAATTAATATAAGGGACATTGAACCAGATGGATCAACAGTCTGGTTCAGAATTAAATAGATTCATATATTTATAAACTGGATACAAAAATATGAATGACAAAAATCAGGAAATTGGCATTATTTCCAGAAACAAAGAATGTAGGAAGAGCTGTGTTGAATCAAGCGTGGGGTCCATCTACATTTTGCTTTCTATTAGCTGGATTTGCACAAAGTACAGGTGCTTAATCAGATCCTTTAGAGCACCATTAGCTATGTTTGCCCACATTCCTGCTGAGCTTAATTTGTTTTAGTCTTAGTTAATTAGTTTTAACTTTGTTTGGTGAAAATTCAGACTATTGAATTAGTTTATATTACAATAGGTTATATAAACCCCCCAAAACAAGTTAAGCATGTTATACCAATCCACTCACTGTAGTCCAGGTAGTACTTTCAGAGAAACCACAAGCTGGGCTTGAAAACATGCTTTCTTGATCATGGGGAGAATAAGACCACACAACTTGCCTACAAGGAAATCAGATCCTGGGATTGAATAAATTCCCCAATCTAATAAATATATCACATCTGGAAGATATCAGTTTGTGGGAAATGCGTATGAGTGTCAATAAGAGCAGCAAAGATGCCCACCATCAGTCTGCAATTAGGCTACTAAATTTGATGAGAATACAATTATATTTTAGCTGAATGCAGCAACTGAAGGATGAATTTGACATCACAAACCTTTTTCTCATTTCTTCCAGCTTCTGAGCTGGAACTAGCAGCATACCAGCATTATCTCTATTGTCAAAGGACTGTAGGGTTTCCAAATGCTGTTGAAAACTTTCCATCGAATTCTAAAAAGCAGAAGCACTATACATAAATGTCTTACAATTAAAGCATCATTTATACTGTATATGCATTTATTTTCCTAGCATTTTTTAAAAAGGGATAGCAATAGGCTAATAATTTTTCAAAGAAAAGTATCATTAAGTAATTATGGAATAGTGTAGAATGGTTATAAAGACAGATCCTGAAATATTGCATCTTTCTTTACTTATAGAGCTGACCGTATTGTTACTGAACAATATGAGGTTACATAGCTGAATATTATATTGCTTTTTTACTTTATTTTATATTATAGTGCACCCCAGGATATATTATTGGCTGCTGTAATTCTTGGGCAGCTGCCAAAAGCCCCCAAACCAAGTAAAGCCACTGAGTATGCCTGGTGAGTATGCCTGGGATTGCATTTACCCACAGAGATAATATTCAGAGCAGTGCTAGATTTGGTCACCCTTTACATCAGGTGTGTCAAACTGCCGGCCCGTGGGCTGGATGTGTCATGGCAAAACCACGCCCACCCCATTGCTGGCAATGGCAAAAAAGTCACGATACGTCATGACATGTCATGTGACATTGCGAGTTTGACACCCCTGCTTTACATATTACACTCAATAGCATACAAAGCTGAATGAAGTCATTGTTTAAATGTTTTACAACTCTGATCCAACATAAAGAATGTGGGAAATGTCAAGAGTTTTGGCTTATCTCAAAATATGAGTTCAACCAATCATTTGAAAAGCAACCCCAAATCTATCAAAGTCATGCAATGCATCCTAAAACTGTATATACTAGCAGGTGAACTGCAATAGAAATGCATGCTTATTCATTTGAAGTTAACCACATTTAGCTTATTTGTCTTATTTATTTATTATATTTATATACCACCCATCTGAGGTGAATGTAGGAAGCTTACAAAAATGGTTCATGTACATTGGATTTGCTTATTGTTTAGATTCTTATTCTATTATATAGTGAACCAGATTTAAGCTAGTGGTCCTTTTTTCCTCAGTATTGTTCACAGTTCCCCAAATAATAGGAAAAAGGCACTGCTGATTGTATTACGGTGCTAACAGTGCTACTGTTAAAATGCCCTGATGCTTGCTTTAAGCAAGGCACATATACAGGAGGATGATATATTTTACTAATGCATATTAGTAAAAGGAATTTTGGCTGATGGGGTCTAGAAAAAGAGCCTTCTCTTCTGTGGCTGTTGTTGTTGTTGTTGTTATTTAAGCTGCCCATGAGACGAGAGGCAAATACATTTAATAAATAAATGCATAAAAAGTAAATTTTTTTCTTTCCTTAACCAACCTGAACAGCTCTCAATTTTTCTTCAAGGGCAGCTGTTACTTTCAAATGATCTTGAGAAACTGGTAGATTGTGTGCCAGATGCTGCTCTGTTTCTTTGAGCCATGCTTCAGTGGCATCTAGAGGTGGAGGTAACATATTGTCCAGCTTTGCTTTCCACTCATTCATCTAGACAAATAGATCAGAGAAATGCCATTCATATTGATTCTTCAACTATTCATACTTTATATCACAAAAATATAGCAGCATGTTGCTTAATCAGAATAGAGCTGAAAGGGACCTTGGAGGTCTTGTAATTCAACCCCTGCTTAAGCAGGAGACTTTATACCATTTCATACAAGTGGCTGTCCAGTCTCTCCTTAAAAACCACCAGTGATGAAGCACCCACAATTTCTAAAGGCAAGCTGTTCCACTGGTTAATTGTTCTCACTGTTAAGAAGTTTCCCCTTCAACTATTCATACTTTATGTCACAAAAATGTACCAGCATATTGGAACCATTGTTCTGTTTGAGCAGATATGTTACCCCTTAGTCTGGCAAATATTATATTGCTCCCATCTTTGCTTCATATTTGTGTGGCAGGAAATGCATTCACATGAAAGCCAGATGTAAAAAATGCATGAACGAGAAATCTTTTACAACAACAAAATACATGCAAATTCCTTTAAATATCCTAATAACCTGATACAATAGGTTATCCCATGCTTCCTTCATCTCCGAGTAGTCTTCATTCAGCTCTGACCCTTTTCTTTTAGATTCCAGAATTGGAATGAAGGCCTTTTTTTCTTCATTAAATGCTTCTGTAAATGATAGCACTGCCTAAGGATTTAAATTGATATTTAAAAGCATAAGTGCACTCAATATATTCCGTGTTAGCTACTTAAAAGAATTAGGGACTTAGAACATAGTATTTAAATGGGACTGGGTACAAAGATAGTTTATCTCTGAATAAAAGATGCTCAAGTGAACAACAGAATATTCACATAATGAAATTACGGTAACCTAATTATATCACTTACAAAGTTTCTATATCTGGGAGTTGGGCTGCTTATACATTTAATAAATAATTTGCACACTAAAATTATATGCAAAATCAAATAGATTAAAATAATAGCTTATTCCACAAAAACTAACCAAGCTTAAAATCACACACTAGTTGTTTTAATACCACTACAGATAATCCTTGATAATGTGACCACAATCCTTTGACCAAAATTTCTGTTGCTACGCAAGACATTTGTTAAGTGAGTTTTGCTGTATTTTACGTTTCTT
The DNA here is from genome assembly GCF_947247035.1 of Vipera ursinii. NCBI lineage: Eukaryota > Metazoa > Chordata > Lepidosauria > Squamata > Viperidae > Vipera > Vipera ursinii. The sequence goes on along the minus strand of NC_139512.1, from coordinate 28,977,352 downwards.
GCCACAGCTGTTAAGTGAATCACTGCAGTTGTTAAGTTAGTAACACAGTTTTTACATGTATCTGACTTTCCCAGAAGGTTGCAACCATCATAAATACATGCCAGTTGCCAAGTATACAAATGTTGAACACATGACCATGGGATTCTGCAATGGTTGTAAGTGTGAAAAAAGGTCCTAAGTCATTCTTTTCAGAGCCATTGTAACTCTGAATGGTCACTAAATAAATGATTGTAAGTCGAGGACTACTTGTGTTAGATTTTAAGGTAATTTGATAAATCACGTTCCATAAACATAGGCCATGTCTATCTATACTGCTTGGCCATTATTAAACAGAAAACTAAGTAACAAAATTTCAGTCTGATTCTTCTTAGTAGTCTGAATCTTTATCATCAACTTCCTGAGCGACAGATAAGTTCTTTATACCATGGCTTATTTTGTTTTAATATTTTTATGGAATTATGATTGGCTTCACTAGAGATGTTGTAGCTAAGATATTTGTAGATTTACTGTGGCAATGATGAACTTAAGTGGTTCTAAAAGGGGACTTAATACATTAATACTAAACAATCTGTTCATCAATAACTACAGTTTGTGCCCGATTGCTTTTCATAGCTTTCCACTTCAGAGATAAGACTGGCACAGAAGGGAAAATTTTCCTATCTTCATATGTTGTATTCAGTTTGAATGACTGTGAAAAGCTCCTATTTTTTTTAAAAAAAAGATTAATTATGGGTAATACTCTTAAGGTCATTAACACTTTAAATTAACTTTTTAAATAATAATTTTGTGCTTCCTATTCATAAACATAGGGTCACTAATCAAATTTTATTTTGATTAATTCCTATTTCGAGCTGCATAAAAAGTAGAGAAGGAATGGCAGCATGCAAAGCCAGCCCTTTGCTAAGGCTGATACCTTCTTTTCAATCAGAATAGAGCTGAAGACCCTTGGGAGGTCTTCTAGTCCAACCCCCTGCTCAAGCAGGAGACCCTATACCAGAAGTCCCCAAACCTTTGGGCACCAGGGACCGGTTCCGTGGAGAGAGGTTTTTCCACGGACCGGAGAGTGCGTGGTTTTGGGTGCTGCCTGCATCCCACGGATGGGGCTTCGCTTGTTTGTGTGGACCAGTTGCTGGCATGTTGCGGCCCAGTACCAGTCCACGGACTGGGGCTTGGAGACCCCTGCCCTATACCATTTCAGACAAGTAAATGTCTAGTCTCTTCTTAAAAACCTCCAGTGATGGAGCACCCACGATTTCTGAAGGCAAGCTGTTCCACTGATTAATTGTCCTCACTGTATGTGGTCTGAAGCACAGTTTGCTGTCATAAAATGCAACCATGTCTAAAAAGAGCACAGAAAGCAAAATCCAAAATCTTCACTTCATAAAAAGTTACCAAAAAGGGCTCAATTGTTACCATTTGATATTTCTTGTAATAAACAGTAATGCATCCTCCAAAGGATGCATTTACAAAGTTACTTACTTCACACTTCTTGTAGAAGGATGCATTCTCTAGCTCAGTCAGCAACTTTGTTAACTTACATTCCTCTGCATTGAGCCAGCTCAGGGTCTCTTTGATTTTTCCCTAGAAAGCAGAACAAAAAAATTGTATGTATTGCACAGATATTCCTGTTTGCATTGTTACAGAAAATAATGTTTTGTTAATCTTATTCCCAGAGATTTTGTCCTTCATAGACTGTTTTGAAAAACAACTGTGAAATATATTTGCTTCTAATTCATATGACTTATTTAGTTTTAGCTCAACAAGTTGTTTGACCCCAAACATTGAGTGTTTACAGCATAATTCAGCATAATCTGTGATTGAGGCCCCTATGCCTCAACCAATAAACATGGCTAAAATAAACCACTGTTTAGTATGTGATACAGTGTTCAGAATATATCAAACTGGCTGTATTCACATATTACACTATAGCAATAGCACTTAGACATAGAGCTTCAAAGCAAAATCAACTTATTGCCCCAAACAATCTGGGCCTTCATTTTACAACCTTGGAAGAATGGAAGACAGAATGAACTTTAAGCCCCATCAGGATCAAACTCCAGACTGTGGGCAGAGTTTGCCTGCAATGCTGCATTCTAACCACTGTGCCACCCAGACTCTTAAGCCATCATACGAACTATTTGTATTAATTTAGTGTAATGTATGAACCAAAGCATTATCAAATTAACAAACATTACATGTTGTAATAAGCCATTATTTTAAAGAAATGATTTAACATTATACATGTAACAAGATCATAATCGTAAGTGACATTAATTATCAGTGAATATTCTATCTGAACTAGCTGCAGGTCTAATCAAATTCTGAACGATGAAATTTATCACGGCATGGATTTTCATAGATAAAATTGTAAAAACAGGATGCAAAAAAAGTATAAAACATGTTCTAGAGCTTTTGGTGTACCTGCATTCTATCTTCAGCCACAGGTAAACTTTTAAAATACGGGAGAAACTGAGCCACATAAGTCATGATGGATTTTTCATCTGGACTGCTGACATCAACATCTGTGGAATGCCAAGAGATTTGAATATATTCCAAAGTACAAACTTCTAATAATACAATCCACTATGTATATTACTGATTAGATCTGCATTGCCCATAATTGTGTTAAGTGTTGGGTTTCAAAATTGCCTGGTCCACATGTAAATTATTTGTTTCTGGATTTCAACTTAGCATGATTTATGAACCATTCATTCTAGTTTAACAATATGTATACATTAGACCAATATAGCATGTTCAACAACAAATATTGTTATCTGACAATACATCCTTTAACTGTGATTATTCCCGCAGTGGCTCAGTTAGTTATGGGCAAACTATTATATGACAGGCAAAATATTTTTATTTTATTTTACCTCCTCAAATTTGTGCAGATGCAGGAGACAGAGTCAATGTGATGGAGAGTCTTTAACTCCCCAGTCCTTCTATCTCCTGCCTGCTGTCTTATTTCTTTTTTTTTTAATCCCATTTATATCCTGCCCTTCTCTGAAGACTCAGGGCGGCTTACAATCTAAAGCACTATGTGCTCAGCAATAGCCTTCATTCTATGTATATACCTGCTTATTAGGGCTTTCTCCCCCCCCCCCAAGCGGCATTATTACAAAGTCAGCTTATTGCCCCCAACAATCTGGGTCCTCATTTTACCTACCTGGGAAGGATGGAAGGCTGAGTCAACCTTGAGCCTGGTGGGACTCGAACCTGCACTAATTGCAGGCAGCTGGTGTTCCTTAAGGAGGCATTAGCCCACTGCTCCACCAAGGCTCTTGGGAAACAGTTTTGGTAATTCATATGTAAGACAGCTCCTTCAAAGTGTTTGAGAGACTACAGGGATTCAGCCTGGTATTTCCTATTGGGAAATTATGTTATCAGCCCTTCCTTTTAAATAGCAGGTCGAGAAGGAAATCATGGGACAAATACTTCTAGCAAGAAGGAAATGCTATAGTCTTTCTCATCTTTGAGTGAAATCTCTGCCACCCAATACTCCTCAGCAACCTTTCCCAATGTGAAAGTAGGGCAGAATCTCCAAGTAGAAGCTTCCAAACATCATAGGTGTTGCCCATCTTGCTACTTTTGGAAATGCAGCTATCAGCCTGAATAAGTTTCTTGGGGGTGGGGGGATAAATTATCCACTGAGAAAGTCTGTAAACAATATGTTTACAGTATTAGACCTAGCTCCAAATCCAATCCAGAGGAACCCAGTGAAAAACTCTCGTGGCTGAGGAGGCTGCAGAGGTCTCCTTAACCCCATGCCAACTTAAATATCTTATGGTAGAACTCCAGAATTAGACCATCCTGGGGCAAATGGATCTGTGGTTTGACCCAAAATAACTGCATATATTTTATATTTAAGCTAAAAACAATCAAAAGGATTATAGAAATGTACACTTGATAGTGATATTAAAGAAAATTGCAAAGCACATGTTTGGTTATATCTGTCATTGCCACTTTTAATATGCATAATGTTGATTTTCTTTAAGAGTCTTATCATTTTATCTGTTCCAATACAATATAATTAATAATAAACTAATATTAATAAAATGAAGGCAAGGCAAAGCAAGGCAAGACCAAAATTGGTATAATAAATCAGCACAATTAAGTAAGCACTTCTGGGTTTAAAGATGCTCAAAACTGAACATCAAGCAGATTGAAGCTAAAGTGCATATAAAAATCTATGAGTTACCTTCAGGTTCAAGTAGCCGGGGTATACTGAGTTCCTTCTCTGCAACTTGAAACGCCTCTCTCAGATTCTCCTTATTTGATCTCTTTTTTGCTTTCTCCACATCAACAAGGCCTGGCCTTAATGCATGAATGATGGCTAAGAAAGCCAATCCATTTCTCCAACTGGATTTGAAATCTGCAACATTGATAGACCCATGCCTATGATCAAAAACATTTAAAACACACACAAAATTAAAGTAAGAGGGGGAGAAATATTATGCTGGACAAGAAAATAAAAATTTGTATACCAGTCTGTTCCCTCATCCTGGTTTTAAAACTAGCTATAAACCTTCTGCCCTTAGCTTAAACACCAAAGAGGCTCCATTAACCAATGTATGGATAGATGTTTTTAAAGAAAGAAAATAGCAAATGTGGGAGGCGATGTATAGCTTGCCCTGATTTTCAATAAAAACTCTGAGAAATTATAACTTAAAAGTTGGAGGAAGGAGAGTTATTTTCTATGACATAATAAACCGATTACTGACATAATTCCAATATATAATGAAAGAAATGTTACACCATTTGTTCCTTCAAGCACATTTCCTTTCTATGCAGTTCAAGGAAGGAATGCTACTTGTATCAGATAGGTTTCTTGTTTAGCTACATATATTAAACCTAGGCAAATGAAATAAATTTGTTAGTTAGAAGAGTAAAAGCTCCTTGCAAAATGGGAAATCAGTTCTGTCTTCTGTCTGCATGAAAGAGAATCACAAACAGACTCAGCAAATACTAGCTGCACTTCCTAAGCCCCCTTAGCCCAACAATCCCACAGGTTCATAGTTTTAGGAGCTCTCCCTACCCTGTACATAATTTCCCTCAAAAGCAGAAGACAGGCTTAAAACTAAAAAAGCTCCACACAGGTAGAGAATAGGTTGTATTTATGAAAAGTGATGTTTCCTGGGTGCAGAAAGGTGAAATGACTCATTGATCGAACACAGATATCATTTGCTGCATTTATTGGAGGAGCTTCAGCTGTGCACAGAGGGAAGTAAGAAATCAGCTTGCCATTTGTTTCAGCATAACTTACCCAACTCTTTTGATCTCCTGGACAGAGTCCCAAAAGCTATTATCAGTTTGATTACAACTATGCAAGAGTTTGGAAGGACAGCCACCTACCTCTCAAAAAAGATTTGTTTACAATGCTACAACACCAATCTGTAATTACCTCTGTCAACTCACCCTGCATTCATTATAAAGTCAAGCTGCATGCTATCAATATGTTTAGATTATGCATAATGAATTTATTCAATCCAGTCTTCCTCAACTAATGTATAGCAGATATTTTAGATTCTGACTCCCATAAGTTCCAGGTAGTTATAATGGGCAGAGTTTATTGGAGTTGTCCACCCAAACGTCTGGAAGGAATCAGGAAAGCCTCCCATAATCTTTCTTTAAAGTCATCTGTAGTAGAGTACATTTATTCCTTGCAAATTCTGAACTACAGCTGCTATATTGCAGCTTTCTAATGTCAGGCCAACATCAGTTTATAGTATGCAACACAAAGAAACACTTCTTTCTCTTCCTCTTTTGGTATTCCTTATTTCCATCTATCACTCTTTTCCTCTACATTTTTAATTTAGATTTAGCACCGAGTCCTATAATATGGCTTTATTAAGTGTTAAATACCCGCAGGTACTGTTATATTTCATACTATGAACTTTCCATGAAGAAAGAGCAGCTGAAAAATGCATCTTAATATGCCTGTTGAGGTACATTTTAAATACTATATTATGCATTTAGAAATCTTTGAAGAATATAATTTTTGTGAATTCTGACACAAACTGGATACATAAGACTAATATGCTGATATAGATGTAGCTGCTTCTCAGATCTGCATTTACACTACAGCTCAAAGTTTAAAATAAGCAAATAAAGGCGGAAACCGATTTAAAACTGATTTTCCTATTCTGACATACTTGTCACACTGTTCCTTAGCCCATAGCAGGACAGCCTTCTTTGCTGATATCTTCCACCGTTCCTTTGCTTTGACATTAGTTCTAGCTGTTGGGCTTGTTGCTGGTGATAAATCCACTGTGCTTGGACTATCCAGAGATGAATAACTGTATCCACAAGAAAGAGCCTTGGCTAATTCTTCAATCTATCCATGGAAATCAAAAAGAAAGAAAAGATGCATTTGAAAATGTCTGACTGTACCTAAAAGAAAGGGTTAACTCAAATGGCTGGTTTTGATATGATCTGCTCCAGCCAGAAAAACCATGCAGAAAAAAAAGACTACCAAAAAAATCTAGTTAGACATAATTTTGACAACACACATTTTTCACGCAGGATTTGGGTTCTCTATCACATTAAATAAGTATAATCACCCAATACATTGAGCTTAGTATCCTGCTAGGAACTATTCTATCTCAACACTATGAATTTGAGTTGAAAAAAATCTGTAACTAAATATTCAATATTTTCCTTATCAACCATATGGAGGAAAACATTCAAAAAGTAACAAGTATAAATAACATAATATTTGAACTTCAATTTGCACTAGCCATGTTAAAATATGATAAATAACCTCCCGAAATGATTGAATGTAGTCAAAAGATCATAATTTAAACAGAGATAATAAAACAGTAAGAAAAATTATCATAATTTTACATTACAAGTTACATGTTTAAAATAGTTTCTTGGTTTAGCCATGGTAGAAGAAGCAGAACTGACAAAGTCAGTACTGTATTAAAATTGTGGGACAACCACTAATTGGAATAAAATTTGAAATATCTTTTTCTTTATGTTGATTAGTACTTACATGAAAATGCAATATGATGATCCATATGAGACCAAGCACGATGGATGGTTTTCCTTCTATGATATCAGCAACATGGATGTTTATAAGTTTGAGCTGGGAAAAAATGAGGATTTATTGTTTTGATGAACTGGGAGCCTCCAAATGTGCTGAGATTATTTCCCAAAGTTCTCAGTCAACTGAAAGAGGAAAAATCCTTTGAGTTACAATCCCAGGACATTTGGAGGACAGCCATAGGAAATAGTGGCTTGTGTCACAAATCTGCAATGTTTAGTGTATGATTTACACAACAACAATCTTGATCCATTGCTAGTGGTGGAACAAACTGCAATAGTATAGAAAGAAAATAAACTTGTTTTAAGATGAGAACACAGTGCCCCAAATCCAACTATTGATGGGCACAGATATTTGCTTCTCTTCCTTGAAAAGTAACAACTAACTTGTTCAATTGTGATTCAGGCACCAAAAAAGGACTACCATGTGTGCTTGTTGCAAAAAGAAGATACAATAAAAATACAAAATATGCAAATATCACAGAGACCTAGCAATCAATCTGGATGTCCTTCACATGTAGGAAAATGTTCTTATATAGCTGAGATCTGTAACTAATTTTATAGTGAAATTGCTGGAAATAAATACTGAACAATTCATTTAATAATTCCTTTAATGCTCTAGCAAGTAAGTAAACTCGGGCTCCTTTCAAAGCTGGAATACTAACTGATCTATTCTTCAGGAAGGTTAAGGCATTTTCAATGTTGCTTCTGCATTGGAAAGTGTTCGATCCCTTTTCACGTGGCTATAAAATATAAAGAAACAGAAAAAGAACAGTTTGACCAATATAAACAGTGACAATGTTTCACTATTTGTAAATATATATTCCTGATTGAAATCTTACAAGACAAACTGACAATTATAAAAGGAAATTCATGTAGTATATTCATGTAGGTAGGATGTACTAATAATAGATTATATTTGCAGATGGCTGGATTCTGAAGTTATTTTCTACTTTGATTCTTTCCCCTTATATGTGCTACTACTGTTCTTGTAAAAATTGCAGAAATATCTATGTGCAGTATGTGTAATGCTTTACAAAGACTGAAAGTAAAGTTCATTGCCCCAAGGGACTTACCCTCTTCAAGGAGTTATATAGGAGGGAAGAGGGAAATTGAAACACGAAGAAAAACAAACATATGTTCTGAGACAGTTATCATCCTAAACCCTTTTGGCACAAAATACTTTGCATTTTGAAAAATAATACTAACACAAAGTCTTACAAACAAGAAACTGTGTTTAACGGACTGGTGAACTTTATCCATTTTACATAATTTGCTTTTGTGATTCAGATATTTCAGACTAGTTGAGGAGAAGCATATCTTTGTAGGAGCCACTTTGGTCTAGTGTTTAGGACATGAGGTTAGAAAGCAGGAAAATGTGAGTTCAAGTCCTCCCTTAGCCATGAAAGCCAGTTGGGTGACCTTAGGTAACTCTCTCTCAGCCCAACCTCACAGGGAAGTTGTTGTGGGGAAAATAGGAGGAATGTGTGTTGGATATGTTCTCTGCCTTATGTTTTTTGTAAAAATAAGAGAGACTGGATATAAATAAAATAAATAAATAGTAAACAAAAGATTTAGGAAATGCATCTATGTTTTTCTCAGCTGAGAAACTTGGGCTATTTGGTTAAGTGACTGTTGAGAAACATGAGAACTACTCCTATGTACACAGTCTTTCTATGAATTCTTTTGATTGAGTTAACCATGATACTCTTACCAATTGTTGTCCAGAAAGGACCTCCAGCAGATCCAAAAGCACATGTCCCTTCCCAATGTCTGAATACAAGTCCAAGATAAGAGAAGGTGACGGATGCTGCAGAATAATTATTTATATTTGGTTATATATACTACAGTGCTTTTAGTATGCATTACAACAAAATAATATGCATAACTGAATGCATATTTTTGACCTAAGGGGCTCTTGTACAAATACTTTAGCAACCAGTTCTCAGTGTGTTAGTCTCTGCATCATCCTAAAAACCTGCTAGCAGATGGGGCTATTGTCATACTGTCAACTATAGGTTAAGCAACACTTTCTTGCTAGGCTTCATATTCCATGAAACTGTAGTACTTTTTAAAAAATGTTTATAATTAGTAGCACTAATAATGATAGTCAGTGCTTTTTTTGTAAAAGAAAAAGGTGCCGGAACTCACACATGTCATACAACCCGCCTTGCCTACTCTACAAGGTTCCATCCAAAAAAGGTGCCAGAACTCCGTTCTGAGCGTTCTATGAGAAAAAAAGCCCTGATGATAGTAAAGAATCTGCCAACTTGAAAAACAAAGCATCAATGTTTACCATCATCTCTTTATTTACAGATTTCTAAATCAATTTGTCAACAGGCATTCTGAGAAAATAAAATTAGTAGGGGCTTGTCCTTCGCCTACCCTTCAAAAGACAAAGCTACCGCAAACTGCTGAAATAGGGACCATCTTAGGAGACCACAGGGAATGTTTGGGCAATATCACCATCCTGATCATTGGACATTTTGTGACTAGACATTTTGTGACTTGTCAGCAATTTAGTGAAAGTGCAAGGAAAATGTTCACTGTTCCAAATGGCTAAAACAGGTTGCCCATTCTTGGATCTGTTGAGCTGAGGTGCCACCAAGGCAGCTACCCAAAAATGTGCTGAGTCATACTTCAATCTAGTGCTGTTTAAGTGGCAAAAGATGACCAACTGAGCCAATAAATCCACAATGTTGGTTTAGTTAATAGTTAGCTTTGACAGTTTTTTTACATGCATGGAAAAAAGATACTATCAGTTCTATGCCCTATATGTATACCCTACAAACAATTCACAAGCAATTCAGACATTTCACCAAGTTTTGATACTTGCTGTAAATACTTTCTGTTTCCATTTACTTTTTCCTACTGAGATTCAAATGTTTAATCAGATAAAAGGGACTGAAACATTATTATACTTTACATATATATATTTTTTTTAAAAATCAACATCACCACCATCCCATTACCTTTTCTAGCTGTGAGTTCACCCAGCTTGTGAAAGTTCTTTTTTGAATATCCTCTTGCTCAGCTATTTTGTAAAATAAAAACAAAATTATAAAATTACTTATAAATTTAACCTGAGGTTATTAATATATTTACTACTCTTAATGCTTATTTTGTATACAAGTGAAAACAAGATACATAAAACACTTTCAGATAGCCAGGCTATCATTTGTGGAATTCAGGAAAAATCAGTGCTGACACAGATGCTAAATATATGCAACTCTATGAAAAATACTATGAGAGATGCAGACTTGAAAGTTAGACAATAATTACAATTCTTGAGAATGCATTGTTTGCAATGGTACAGATCTATCTTCTGCCTCATGATTGTATCTGTATTTTGAAACAATCTATAAAATCTAATTGTCAGAGAAAACAAAATATATACATTAATTATTTTGACATCAGGTTCAGTCCATTTTTAAAAAGTTGTCTGCTATTTTAGCCTTCCTTAGTCTGATGTTGTCCAAGGATTTGAGCTCCAGGTTTGGGAAAGTCTGTTTAAGTCTTATTTAAATATCCACATTTAGTTTAAAAACCAAAAAACTCAAGAAAAGGAAGGCCCTTCAAATAGCACTTCTCCATTCAAAGGTCTGAAAAACAAGCACAGCATGCATATATATTATCTGGTCACGGCATGCTATTTAAATAGAGACCCAGTTTGGCATTGTGGTTAATGCACCAGACTAGAGAGAGTTCTAGTCCTGCCTTAGGCACAAAGCCAGCTGGGTGACATAATAATGGAGGTCATCTAGTCCAACCCCCTGCTCAGGCAGGAAACTCTATACCATTTCAGACAAATGCCTGTCCAGTCTCTCCTTAAAAACTTCCAGTATTGGAGCATTCACAGCTTCTGGAGGCAGGTTGTTCCACTGGTTAATTGTTCTAACTGTAGAGGAAATTTCTGCTTAGTTCTAGGTTGCTTCTTTCTTTGCTTAGTTTCCATCCGTTGCTTCTTGTCCTGCCTTCAGGTGGTTTGGAGAATAAGTTGACCCCCTCTTCTTTGTGGCAACCCCTGAGATATTGGAACACTGCTATCATGTCCCCCCTCATCCTTCTCTTCATTAAACTAGACATACCCAATTCCAGCAACCGTTCCTTATATGTTTTAGCCTCCAGTCCCCTAATCATCTTTGTTGCTCTTCTATTGGACCAGTTGCTCTCTCTTAGGCCTAAGAAGAAGGCAATGGCAAACCACTTCCAAAATCTTGTCCAGGCAAAAAACCCCAATTAGATAGATAGATAGATAGATAGATAGATAGATAGATAGATAGATAGATAGATAGATATAAAATCAGTATCCTTTTCTTTTTGATGTGGCCATATGATTTGAGCCCTATCCTCCACAGCAAAAAAGAAATGTATCATATAACATATGTAACAATGTTTCAAATGCATGGAAATAGTGACTGTATTCAGTGGTGGAATTCAAATATGTGAACAACTGGTTCTCTGTGTGGATGCCGCTTCCAGAAGTCCGTTCTGGGCCTGGGCAACAAAAAATTAGCTACTGGTTCTGCCGAACTGGTGCAAACCGGCTGAATCCCACAAATACTGCCTCTGCGTATTACTTCAAAATACACAGCTTCATACACAGGATTCTTTGCAGAGGCATGTGTGCAATTTCAGTGGAAAAATGGAGAGATTCCTTTACATTTGGCTTAACATGTACATTTTTTAAAAAATAACAATCTTAGTCTTGTATCACATTGAGCTATACTCTTTATTAGCGCCTTGACTTAGTGCTCAGTGAGACTGTAACTTAATCAAGCATATGTGCTCTGGAGCTATAAAGGTTGCACAAAAAACAAAATACCCATTGACCTGCAGGTGTATGCTGTGAATTAATGCTAATATAGAATTTAGCATCCATAAAACCTGAGCGGAAAACTAGAGACATCTAGAAGTGCAGACATACTAGGCAATGTTGTTATCATTCACAGGCAATTTTTGCTGGCTGGAGACACTGAATTCTAGAATCTTCTTCCTTGTCCTCAGGTGTATTTTGGAGAAAGGAGTAAGGGATCTTTTGTATTTTCATTGTTATAGGTAGATCTTGCAGTATTTTATTTGTATATGGCAGTTCATATTTCCCTTCTCCTATCTCCTCCACCTCTAGGTCCATTTCTTCTGCTTCATCCTCTGGTTTATGGTTTATTTGTTCATACTTTGTAATCGTTATCTAGGAACTTCTCAGTTGTAGCTTCAATTTGGAAATTTGGTCATTTATATTATTTTTAGTTATTTTTATGGTTTCTTTTTATGTCCTCTTTATGTGCAACATTTGTTTGATGAATTAGCTGTAGCATGGAAAATATTTCCTTCTGAAAGGTATTTGTTTTTTCTTGAGGCATCATTCCTAGAAATCCTCTTGTGTCATCAGTCTCAGTAAGAGTGGAACAAAGTTTCCTCTAGTTTTCTAGTCTTTATATGTAGCCTTTATAATCCAGTCCTAATGGCAGTATTTTATAGTAATCCTTTGTCTCAAGTATCCTGAAAATTGTCAGGCAAGGTTGTAATCCACAATGTTCCAAGTATTCAAAATGTTTAACCTCCCTCCAGCTAGACATATACAAAAGTCGTTTTTTTTCCTTCTCTCCCACTAGCTGTTGAGATTAAAAGTCCAAGCTCAGTAGGTATTTATAGTCCAAGAAGGTCAGGATGATAAGTATGCCAAAATATTTTCCTTTATTGCCAGCTGTTCTCCCTTCAGCTGAAAGTCACCAAACAGCCAAGGGACTAATTATAGTGCTGTACTCAAATCCAACACTTGATGTCATCCAAAGTCCATTTTCCACTCTTAAAACAAAGGGCTGATTTCTTATATTTCACCTCAGTGATATTTTTCCCAAAGAGAAAATCTTAACAATTATTTCCGTTCTCAAATTTATCAAAACTGTAGCTTTGCATTACTTTCACTTCAGTATTGTTTTTCTGTCCCCCATAAAAATTTTAAAACACCAGTTCCGTTCATATCCAGAGGTTTTTATCTTCTTGGGAGCCTTTCCCAGGAAATTCAGTTGTAAAATAGTAAAAAAAAGGATTAATATCCTCGCCCAGTGCTTTTTATGATGTGCTAATGCAGACATGTCAAACACAAGGCCCGGGGGCCAGATCCGGCCCACGAAGTGGTTTCATGTGGCCCACAAAGCCATCCTGGAAACAGTGAGGGAACGGCCCCCACTGCCTTGGCCCTGGCCCAGAGACCCTCCTTCTGCTAGAGACCCTCAGATCTGTCCCACTCCTGCCCAGGCCCCCATAGGCACCCTTGATGCGAATGATGTAGAGCTGGCCATGCCCACCCAGTAGGCCATATGCACTGTAGCCACGCCCACCCAGTAGGCCACGCCCACCCTGGCCACACCCAGATGGCCCCCTGAGGGCAACCTTAATGCTGATGCAGCCCTCAATGAAATTGAGTTTGACACCCCTGTGCTAATGGAAGCTTTTGCTCTTCGGTTGTCAGCAGCTAATGGCTGGCCACAGAGGTGTAGCTGGTCTTTCCCCTGCCAGTTTAGAGGGCTTTCCTTGGATCAAAAGGAAAGACCACCATCTCTCCATAATCAACAAGGCACCCCTCCTTCTTCATTGTCTCTTCGGGCTGACTTTAAGCCCTTTTCAGGGTGCGGAAATTGGGTGCGGAAGGCAGAGCCCTGCCTTCCTGCGTCCGTCTTACTGTGACACAAAACCAGAAGTCCTGTCTGTTGCTCCTTGTGCAAAACACCAAATGCATATTGTTCCCATATGTGAGTTTTTATCAATTTTCCCCATTTTTTAAAAAATGGATGCTTCTCCCAAAGCATGCAAAAGTGCAATTTCCTTTCCCAACAATCTAAGAAATGCTCTCCCAGATATATATACTGTGGTGAATTAGAGAGCAATTTACTTTTACTTTGTCTCAAAGGTGCTTTTTCAAAAGACAACTGGACTTTGTTTTTTCCTTGAGGAAGAAGACCTTTTGCTTCTCATCCAAGTTCTAACTGTACTAATGACCAAATGACTGCAAAGAAATATGATCCTTCCATTCACCACCACCACCATCCAGTCAGAACTTATGAAGCTTCTTGTATGAGAAGTGAAACATCTTCTTCCTCAAAGGAAAAAAACAAAGTCTAGTTGCCTTTTGAGACAACCATGATCTAGATGACTGAGAATTTCCATGGACACTCCAACTTTGTACTTTCAAAAATATTCTTTTCTTAAAAAGAAAAAAATGCTACCTTATATCACCAAGTTATATTAAAATCCCTGTTTACAATCAGAAATACTCATACTGTACTTCATGAGTAAGAAAGGGTTTTTTTAACTTTGAATTCCTTTTTAAAATGCTTGCTAGGTAGATACTTATCAACATTTCTAGGATGTCTCAAGGCAGCATTAAATTTGCATTTAATTTACATTTCACCAGTATTTGTTATCCAAAGAGTCACAAGGGATTACCTTGTTCCTCATTCAAACTAAGGATTAAATTATTAGCATAGGCATTTTCAACAAGAAACCTAATATTCTCAAAACCATTGCAAAGAGAATTAGACAAGTAAGCTCTAAACATGGTGTACCCCTTGTGCTAACACTGTGTCGGTCCTCCCAAGTAAACCAGACGGGACACAGAATTAGATGAACTAATTCTATTTTATTGTAAGGCTGCATAAGTCTTGCAAGACTGAAGCTGCAAATTTTCCTTTGCCACTGTTAGCTGCTTGGTCCATTAAGATGACTTCTTCCTAAATTTCTATCTCTGACTTTTAAGGCACTGGGCTTCTGCCTCTCTTGTATGATTGTTTCCTAAGCAGCACATTTTCTCCTTTTTCCCCAAGGTGACCCATACATTCCATTACAGTTAGGCTATACTGTATAGTACATATCCAGCGCATTGTGGGAATCCAATTCTTAGTAGGATGGAAACCCATAGTTCATGACTTGCAATAGATAAACCCAGCCACTATATCATATTCAACAAATTACTGCCAAAACAATAGTTAAACATGATATATGATCCAGCCATCATGTGACTAAAGTTGCAAACAGTGTTTTGTATTCTTTATGAGGGGAAGATGATAGCAGCCAAGGAGAGCAAGCCTGAATCCCTTTGATCATAACATTCAGGGTTTAAAGATACCTTAAAACACTCTATAACTGTTGGGTTTTCTGTATGGCAGAATTGCCCTAGTGGGCAATTAACAATATTGGCTTTGTCTTATCCATACCCCACAGATGAGCTAGGTTCAAGTTGCCTTTAGTTATTCCAGTTTGTACTGTTTTCTCTCTTCACCGAATACAGGTTTGATCACTGACATGATTGATGATGCTTCCTTAAACAAGCAATCGATGACACCTATGTATTGAGATCTGCCAAGCTCCTACGGGCATTTTAGGCTTCTGAGAATATGCATTACCCTCCATGGGTTTTGTTGGGGCTGCAGAGAGATGGGCACCTAAATTCTGTTGAGGCAATTATTTGCATAACACCTGATTGGCACCTTGGAAACTGTTTACAGTGTATTAAATAGCAAACAGTAAAAGTTAAACACGGTGGCACATATACCTTCAGTAATTGGTTACAGCAGAGCATAGCAGATGACTATTAACAATTTCTGATATGATCAAGGCAAAAAAGAAAAAAACAAAAGGAAGAATGAAGACTACCCTCTCAAGGTTAACTAACGAAAAAGCAAGTGCAAGGTTTCCTCCTTAACAGAATTCTGGGCATACTTTAAGGACAATGGCTGCAACAAAGAGATCTTTTTCCCGCAAAGGAAAGCAAAATGGAAGAAGTTAATGAAGTGATCAGGGTGTTGATAGAGGAGCCTAAGAGCTTATTACCTTACAGTAGAAGGATTAATTGGCTGAACAGCTTTCTCACAGGAGGGTAAACTTTGGTGTAACTGAAGATAAAGCAAACAAATTTCAAGGATGACAAGGCAGGAGGCAAGCCTAGGAGATCTTGCTAGTTTGCTTTAATGATAGGCTCAGGTCAAGTTAGAGATAAGGGAAGGGGGGTCGTACTCATACTATCAGTGCCAAAACAATTTCACTGCTGAGAGGCCCTCTGCAAAAGAGATGAATGGGATAGATAGATAGATAGATAGATAGATAGATAGATAGATAGATAGACAGACAGACAGACAGACAGACAGACAGACAGACAGACAGACAGACAGACAAGATTAATGCAGTATATTGAGGTAAATGAGGGCAGAATTCAGGTAAATGAGGGCAGATATGATATTGTTGCCATTACGGAAACTTGGTGGGATGAAATCCATTCTCTGACTGGAGGCCTCCTCAGGGTGCCTCCAGTCAGAGAATGTCGGCTGGTGGCCCCCAGGGGGAGGGCCTTCTCTGTGGGCGCTCCGGCTTTGTGGAATCAGCTGCCGGTTGAGCTCCGGATGGCACCGGATCTCCGCTCCTTCCGGCGCGGGTTAAAGACCCATTTATTTGAACAAGCTGGCCTGGCCTGATGGGGAATTACTTACGGTTTTAATATTTATATATATTTTTATTATTTTTATTGTGGGCAATAATTTAATTTTTTTTAACTTTTGTACTTTTGTAGTTTTAAGATATGCCCTGTTCACCGCCCTGAGTCCTTCGGGAGAAGGGCGGTATAAAAATTTAATTAAATAAATAAATAAATAAATAAAATGGAATACACAGCTAGAGGGATTTAAATTGTTTAAAAGAAACAGACCAAATAAAAGAAGAGATGGAGTTGCTCTCTACATAAGAAATAACTACATCTCTACAGATGTAGATGGCATAGACAAGTATACATAAAGTCTTTCAACCTCAATCAATCAAACTGTTCACAATTCAATGAAGTCTGTGGCAGCCAAAAGACCGTATAGTCTGCCACTAATACTCTGCAGGCAGTAATTATCTATCTAAGGTACCCAATGGCATTTCACTCCCCACTGCAGCTGCTTCCACACTCCACAGTTCCCCCTCATTTATTTTCAACATGAGGCTATTCTTTTTCCATACCAGACAACTCCAGGATATAATAATTTTGCAAAAGCTCTCATTCTTCTACCATGTGGTTCATTAAAACAGGCTTTTCACATTTAAAGGAATGATGAATAGACTCTTTGTGTCAGAGGATTTTAATAAGACTGTAGATTATCTTGGATTTATCTTGCTCCAGTTGCTTGCTTAGAGTAACTGATTGGCCTACAGTACATTTTACTCAAGATATTGGATTAGAAACGAGACATTTCCTTTTTAAAAGTACTACAATGCAAGGTTATCTTTTTTCTAAAGTTAAATAACTATTGATCATACACATCAGAGGAAGGCAACATTACATCTGCAGTATTTTGCGTGAAAACTCCCCAAATCGCCAGTAACTTTTGTTAATGTCTAGAGCAGGGGTGTCAAACTCAATTTCATTGAGGGCCGCATCAGCATTGCGGTTCCCCTCAGGGGGCCAGGTGGGTGTGGCCTACTGGGTGGGCGTGGCTAGAGTGTGTATGGCCTACTGGATGGGCATGGCCAGCTCTACATCGTTCGCATCAAGGGTGCCTATGGGGGCCTGGGCAGGAGTGGGACAGATCTGAGGGTCTCTGGCAGAAGGAGGGTCTCTGGGCCAGGGCCAAGGCAGTGGGGGCCGTTCCCTCACTGTTTCCAGGATGGCTTCGTGGGCCACATGAAACCACTTCGCGGGCCGGATCCGGCCCCCGGGCCTTGTTTGACATGTCTGGTCTAGAGGGATTGTAGCCCATTGCATCTGAACTGCCTTCCCCATTTGGATGCTCCCCAGATGCATGAAAGTCAATCCCCAGAATTCTCAGCAGAGATCAAACTAGCAGAGAATTTGGGGGGGGGGGCTGAGGTTTATATACCTGGAGTGTTCAAGTTTTAAAATCCAAGTCTACTGGAACACTGGTGTAAGTCATATGCCAATGCCCTTGTTTTCACTGCTAGATATCATCCATTATTAGAAGTCTGCCTGCCATTTTTTGGTTTTGCTTTGGTAGCTTTATTCTAATCTGGATATCTTATTTATTTATTAAATTTATTGGCCACCCATCTTACCAAAGGGTAATAACTAACATGAACATGTTGCTACAATTTTTTGTGTATATTTCCTTTCCCCCATCTTTAATTTATCAATGTATTTACACACACACACACACTCCTTTATAACTGTCTTCTGCTGTGATTTAATTTGGGAAGGGCTCAACACATCTGCCAGGCACCAAGCTGGATAAGACTTCCATAGATCATTGCTAACCACAAGTTGATTTCTATTCTGCCAAATGCCACTGACAAGTCAGCAGGATTAATTTCAAAGTCTATATACCTGGGACTACAAAATGGATAGGTGTAAGGAGAACCAGCTGATGGACCAAAGGAACAGTTTCTCATATTTTAATTTACCTGTCCACCACATCTGCCATACGCACTCATTTATAGTTTGTTGCCAACTTTCCTTCATTAACAAGAAACCTTTGGTTTAGTTAAAATAAATCTCATGTGTACATGTTTCTTCATATTCATACACTGTCAGATTTTTCTCTTTCTCTTGAGCCGTGGTGGCGCAGTGATTAGAATACAGTATTGCAGGCTAACTCACTGCTCATTCCAAGAATTCGATTCTGAGTTGCTCAAGGTTGACTCAATCTTCCATCCTTCCAAGGTCAGTAAAATGAGGATCCAGACTGTTGGAGGCAATAAGCTAACATTGTAAACCGCTTAGAGAGGGCTGTAAAGTACTATGAAGCGGTATATAAGTCCAAGTGCTATTGCTATTTCTCACTGCTCACCTGAAATATGCCCAAGCCCCAATCAAAAGATAGTGTTGGTGCTGCAAGAATGAAAGCCTTAGAATCACATACCCTGGATTATTGCACATGATAATAATTGGGCAAGCTACACTGAATATGTGAATAACTCACCTATCAGTGCGATACAGATAAAGATCCCCACTGTGCTTTTAAATAGGGGATGGATCTTACTAAATACTCAAGAATTATTTGAAACTCCAAGAACATTAAATGATCATGGACAGAGATTTTAAAACAGATGTACAAAAAGGGCAATCTGTGCATATATTTCATTAAAAATAAAATGCAACTGTAAGTTGAGTATATGGAATTTAGGTTCAGTCTAGCTTTCCCAGAACTGTCCACTATAACTAAAATGAACTATGAGATTTGCAGAGGTTATATATAATAAAATTCTGAATTAACATGGTTCTTTGAAGACACCACTCTATCATCTATTCCAGGGATCCTTTAATACGTCAATGCTGGGAATTGAATGAGGGGCCTTTTGCATAAATTAAAACTTTTCCTGACAAGAAGAAAACTACTGATGTTATTATGGCATTTTTAGTTTAACCCAAGGCTGGGAAAAGCTGCTATGACCCAACTTCTAACCTATTATCTATTACATGAAAATTTACAAAATATCTTTCAGAAACTGAATGGAAATATTATATTTCCAAGGACATGGTGATGCAATTAAGTCACAAGATAAACTGTGACAAATAGTCTAATTTTTAGAAAACACAGCCCTTTCCCTATAAGTAAAGGACAAAGCTGCAACTTTTTTCTAGGTTATGTTTCAATGTTTTCATTAGCTCTTCTCTGATATAAGGTATGAGTGTGGCCTGTTCAATTAAACAAGTACCTGCTTTAACAACTGATCTATCCAAATGTCCATTGAATCAGGTCCTGAGCATGAGAACTAAGTAGGTTAAGAAAGGGAATTGTGCTTCGGCAGATGGGGTGCAAATTGGATCAGCATGGAAAGTAAATTCTGCACAGACTTGTTCAATGGGAGTTCACACCCACCTCTTCCCTCTCTCCCAGATGCACACCTCATTCCCTTTCCTGGTCTTTCAAGCTTAGTATCCATGGGAACTGGGGGCCAGAACAGGTGTGATGGAGGGAAGATCAGCAATTACAATCTTTGTCACCAAATCTCTGAAGAGTTCTTCTTTCTGTCCATAAGGTCGAATAGATGCTAAGCAAAATTAATTTGCTTTCAGGTAAATTCATGTAAAGCAGCACTGCTGATAAACAGCATCATCCAGGTTCAACAATAGACAGTGAACTTCTAATCAACACTGCATCATAAAACAATGTCTACCTTTAATCTGTCTGCTGCCTATTACTAACTTTGGCTGGTGTACACAGGTAACCATACACTGAGATTACCGTAGAGTAATATGTTTTGTTTTGGAGCTGCAATTGATGCAGAATACAATTACTTATTTGCTGAATAGGGGATCAGTTACAGAGATGTTACTGCTGTGTTCAAGCAACTGCATTAGTGGCCAATTCCCAACCCAGGTCCAAATTTCTTCTTTCAGCTTATAAAGTATAAAACATTCTCGGAGTAGGCTATCTTCCAGATTGTTTTTGACCATTACAGAACCAGATGATCTATAAGCTTATGAGGTCTTATTGTGTGTGCTGTGATTGGCAATGTTCTCGTATGGTTACTGATAGGGGACCTCTCTATGATGTTACCTGCTGACTGGAATGCTCTTTCCCCTAAAATTCATGAGAACTTACTATATAGTCGTCCTTGACTTATGACCACAATTGAGCCAAAAAATTCTGTTGCTAAGTGAGACATTTGTTAAGTGAATTTTGCCCCATTTTACGACCTTGCTTGCCACAGTTAAGTGAATCACTGCAGTTGCTAAGTTAGTGACACAGTTGAGTGAATCTAACTTTCCCACTGACTTTGCTTGTCAGAAGTTTGCAAAAGTTTGCAAAATGACCCCGGGACACTATAACCATCATAAATATGAACCATTGGCTAAGTGTCTGAATTTTGATCACATGACAATGGAAATGCTGCAACGGTCATAAGTGTGAAATACTGTCATAAGTCATTTTTTTCAGTGCCATTGTAACTTTGGATGGTCACTAAATGAACTGTTGTAAATCGAGGACTACCTCTAATGCCTTTCAGATAGTTATTGAAGATTTACCTTTCCACTCAGGCCTTCCTTGTTAGTATGCTATGGATGAATGTTCCTTCTTTTCTATTCATTTTTTAAGCACAGTACTGCAATATTGTTGCCTTAACAATTTTTTATATTTGAAGGTCACTTAGACTTATATACAGTTCCACAGTGCTCTACAGCACTCTTTGAGCAGTTTACAAATGTCAGCATTTTCTCCTAATTTTACTGACTTCAGAAGAATGGAAGGCTGATTCAAACTTGAGCCGGTCAGGATTAAACTCCTGGCAGTGGGCACAATCAGCCTGCAGTATTGCATTGTAAGCACTGCACCACATTAGTAGTATTTATAATATGTATATATAATGTGAGAATGTGTATATGATGTTTGACTTTGACATACAGAAGTTTTTATAGC
Organism: Vipera ursinii; assembly: GCF_947247035.1. Taxonomy (NCBI): domain Eukaryota; kingdom Metazoa; phylum Chordata; class Lepidosauria; order Squamata; family Viperidae; genus Vipera; species Vipera ursinii. Next base: position 28,955,960 of record NC_139512.1, on the reverse strand, counting down.
TGGTCATAAAAAGATTTTCAAGGGAAACATAAAGCCTATGCATTTCTATTCATGAAAACACAAATGTGTTTGGGTGAATTAAGAAGATACCTGGGGCATCCAAGAAGGAAGCAAGCGCTTCATTAGTCCCATTGCACAAATGGATATCCATACCCATAATGTTAGGTGTAGCCTGGCTTTCTCTCCCTATTGATGCCTCTTGGATTTTCATATATCAGTAAGCTGTTGGCATCCATATTTTAGCTCTCTGTCTCTAGAAAGGACATACAGACTAAGGAGAAGCAGATTAAATCACACTATCTGTCTTTCAGGTGATATTTCCCTCAATTCAGTGTGGTTGCACAGTAATTCAATCAAATGGAAACTGCCATGAGTCATCACAGAATTTGTTGACTGTTTCTTCATCCTTGGCATTTATGATTGCTTTGTTAAGGAGAAGGGTGTGGTAGTAGACACACCTAAACTGAATTCCCTTTCTAAAGAAAAATATTAAACTGTGGTGCTACTGCACGATAGCAAATTACTTCAATAGCACTTAGACTTATATACAATTCCATAGTGCTCTACAGCACTCTTTGAGCAGTTTACAAATGTCAGCATTTTCTCCCAATTTTACTGACTTCAGAAGAAGGGAAGGCTGAGTCAAACTTGAGCCGGTCAGGATTAAACTCCTGGCAGTGGGCACAGTCAGCCTGAAGTATTGCATTGTAAGCACTGCACCACATTAGTAGTATTTATAATATGTATATATAATGTGAGAATGTGCATATGATGTTTGACTTTGACGTACAGAAGTTTTTATAGCTGGTCATAAAAAGATTTTCAAGGGAAACATAAAGCCTATGCATTTCTATTCATGAAAACCAGCGAGGAAAATCACTACCAACAGAATTCCTAATTGATACCATTATACAGCTCCTTCACATTTTTGCAATAAAGTGGGATATTCATAACTAGGGCTAAAGTTTTTCTTTGAATATAGCAAAAAAAATTGATTTATTAAATCACTTTGAGTAGACTTGTGCTTATCCAATTTCCTAGCCAACCACAATTCCAGGAAAGTGACTAATCAAGGTGCCTTTGCTCTGTTTCTTCATTGTTAGCATGTAGATACAGGCTTGTAACTTGCCTAAGAGCCAAGAGCAACTAGAATTCCATGCAGGTGAGCAAGCAAGCTGTCAAATATTTTATAGATTGCCCCATCCTTCTTTGCAATTACTAGCATAAAATTTTAAATTCCTAGCTTCTGAACTAATAATAAAACAAGCTCAGAAGAGTAAATTTTTGTAAGCTTATTTATGTATACTGGATTCACATTGTTTTATCCATAGTTTATCAATCAAGCCACAATTGTTTATCTTATAATGTCATATAAACCTCATGTCATATAAACTTCATCAAGTGGTTTTCATACCACTGCACTGCCTTCACATAATACAGTAAATTGGAAAAAAATGATTTGCCACGTTGAGTGATTTAAGTGATATTTCTGTCAATCTGTTCAAAATATCTTGTTTATCTAGTTATTTTAGCCCAGGGTATTGTGCAAGTCCAGTTTCTGTTGACAATTCAGATATAGAATGAATTCAGTAAACCAATGTTAATCACAGAATACAGCTAACAAATATAATCATTATCTTGCACCAATCACATATGTTTTGGTTATGAAACCAATTAATTGTAGTTATTCACTAGATCATCTTTAAGCAAACCATATTTAGGCACCATGTACGAAGATAGCCATGACCTGGTATAAATTTGTCCATATATTAAATCCATGATTTTGGCAGCAGGAATGAAAGTTGCGATTTGATTAAAGGAGTAGCCAACATGCATCTCATATTCTTAAAGTTAAGAGGGTACTGATTTACAATACAGTAGTAGACCATTCATCTGTATAGCACAGCATTCTCTGCAATGTTTGCAAAAGTTCCCCAGGTTTATGGTCAGGGGTCTTTTTCAGCGCTAGGTGACAGGAACTTAACTGGTGACATTCTGTCATCAGTATGTATGCTTTACTGAACTATAGCTCAGTAGGCTACAATGGCACTGAATGCCTACTGAGCATTCAGAAATAAACAAACATCCCATTTTCCAATCTGCTTTTTCATATTAAGTGAGCACCCTCACTCTATACATTTAGCAAAGTACAAAACAGGTAAGTATTTGGGCTAAGGATTTCTGAACATCAAAAAATTTTCTTGACAAGTCTTCACAAAAGCAAGAGAATGAAAGCAAAATTATTTCTATCAAGGTTGTGCAAAACCTTTGAAAAGAACACTTTACAAATTTTATTGAAGCAATGCACAGTTTAGGCATGTCCTGTGGAAGGTTCCCACTTGAGACACACACACACTGGTTTGGATATATCAGAGACACCACTTCCAATGGACTGGAATTGGTTCACCAATTTGATTTGAACATCATTCTTCTTCCAAAGACAAATTAGGTTTTTCAACTAATGAAATAGAACAATCAATACATTCTAAACAAGAGGAAACAATTGATACTAATGCTATTAAATGAAGGTTCAGAGCATAAATCCATACATTTACAATTTTGTGAAATTCATTCATAGAAATGAATGAATTTCAATGGAGATTCTATGTCTATGGAGATTCTCAGTCATCCAGGTCATGGTTGTCCCAAAGGTGCTTTTTCAAAAGGCTACTGGACTTTGTTTCTTCACTTGAAAATGTTTCATTTCTTATCTAAAAAGCTTCTTCAGTTGAACTAAAAAAGCTTCTTGGATCTTCAAGCAAGATATCTTGGTCTTCAAGCAAAAAACAAGTCCATTGCCTTTTGGGAAAGCACCTTTGCTATAACCCAGGATTTATTAAACTATGCTCAGTTGTAAAATAATGGATTGACTTGTATATAATGTATATAATTTTAAAGGCCTGTAGTTGCCTCATCCCCTAAATGATTTGGGGATATCCCCTCACTAATCCAAACTGTAGTTTTTAATGTGGCAGAAGAATAAAAATACATGACTAGAGAATATTCAATTACATGTAGCAATATATTAACATTTCATTTCAACTCCAGATATATTAATTTTAATATTTGACCTCAGTTTACCCACTATTTTTGGAATAAAATTCTTGGCATATCTTCAGAGACAAGTAGCTCTTAGCGAAGGATAAAATAATGTCTATGTTGTGATCTCAAAACAAACAAACAGCAATGTAGCTTAGCATGGCACCAGTATTCAGATGACAACATATTTCTTTGCTGGAAGAATCCAGCTGATTATGAACAGAAGCAAGGCACCACATTAGATTAATATTATTCATTTTACTTTATTTCAAGTCTATCCTGTGGTCTGAAATAATCTAATGAGGCTATGACCATAAACATCTGTTGCATAAAAATTATATATGTGTATGTGCGTGTGTTTGTGTGTATGCATTTAAACAAAGCCTACCTTGCAATGAATAATGACGATCATCAATCTCGGTAGATGATTGTTCTTCAGATACCAATGAAGTTTTAAGAGGCTCCATGCTTTTATGGCCAAACAATTACTATAAGCTCATTTCAGTGGCCAAACTGGAAGACAGAAACCTAAAAGAGAAACCAACATTAACAGCAGTCAGCATGACTTCTCTTGTAAAACTGATGCTTTCTGAAAAAGCCTCTGGACTTAGAAAGGCAACAACTCACTTGCTTCTCTCTGCTAAGAACAATGTTTACTTAAATTATCTGGATCTGGAACTACTCCTTTCTGAATCATAAATCTATCAGTTAGCTTTCTAGGCTGTACTCCTGTTGGCTCACCTCCATTTTTGCAAAGGTCGCAGCCAAAAACCAGAGATATATTTCTTGAAAAATCAAAAAAAACATGAAGCATAGATTGGAAAGAGTGAAAAAGTCAGACTGACAAGTTTCCCGGGGCCCAAGCTACTTTGAGAGAAGTTTCTTTTATTTCACCCTTTTGCAAGATGGGATCCTTTTCTTGCTCAGCAATTATTACAGCAGGTTGGATACAAAAGTAGCTGAACCAACAAAAGATTAAAAGGTAGCTATGAAAGTAAAGTTGCCTGACACAAGAACAGCCTTTCTTGTCCTATCTGTATCTTAGCTACCACAGTGTACCCATGCACATTCCTTTTGCAACAGAGTTCATGTTTCAGCCCTGAACTTGGTAACTTGCCTAACATTTGAATGCTAACACTTTTTAATAAAAAAACACATTTTGAGCTGCTAAAGACATTGCAAACTCATCTAAATGAAAGAAAACTTCATGGACTTGCAATAGATCTCTGCTATCAGTTAGTGAAAGCTCAAAAAAAGAAACAAACTAAATGTAAAAATCTAAACCCAAAAAAGAAACGAACAAAAAAGCGGGGAGAAAGTATAGGAGCCAAACAAATCTGCCCTTCACTCACCACAAAAAAATGGCAATAAATTTACATTATTTCCTACTGAGGTATAGTAGATGTCCAGTCCATAGAATTTTGTCACTCTATACTGTTTTGGATCAAAATTCCTCAGTCCTGAGAAAAAACACCTCTTCACTGCTATTTGTTTAAAACTTTAAAAGCAAATCTCTCTAACACCTTACCTCATGATCTAATGGAAAAACAGAAAGGCAAGATGAATACATGGAGGGTAGATCTGTCAGCAGTAATTTGGTGCAACAGAAGTGAAGTCTCTGGGATTCAGTTCACTCATAATAGTAAGCCAGAATGGGGTTTGTTTGGTTTATGGCTTAAAGTGTTATGCAAAGCCAGCCAATTATGGTTTATTTTTGTGCTATGAAAAGACAAAACTTAATTCAATGTGCAAACTTAACCTAAATCTAGTCTACGCTTTGTTCCAAAACTAAACATTGGGAGGAAACCGATAAATCTGGTGAAACAATTGTTCATAAATATTTTTTTCCGCAGAACATGGAAGCTTGTTTGTTGGGCTGGATTAGATTGGATTGGATTGGATTCAACAGGAGGCCAGTTCTCCATCCTCTAAATTACATTGTTTTTACCTTATGTTTGTTTTAATGTTGTTGAAACACAGTAATTTCCACAGTTAGGCATGTTCCATTCGATTCTCCAGAGAGTATTTATTTATGATCTCGCCAAGAATTCTGAATCATTTTATATCCTTATATGGCCAGAGCTTTTTAATATAAGCAAATGAATACTTCCAGCAATACACTAGTAATTTATAACAGAGGTCAGATGAGAGAAAACTCCCTTGGAAAATATATAAGATAGTACAGGCTTTATGTAACTAGGTTTCACTTTCCTTTTTAAGTACTGAACAGAAACTTTGATTGTTTAACATGCTGGAGGAATCAGGGACATAAAATTCCTGCAAGCACTTCTTAGGCCCAAACAAGTTTTCTTATTCCATTATCACTTCTAAAACTGATCTGTATGCAGCAGGGGCAGTTTTCTTGGTTTTTCTAGAACAGGGGTCTTCAAACTTGGCCCTTTTATGACTTGTGGACTTCAACTCCCAGAATTCCTCAGCCAGTGTGTCTGGCTAAGGAATTCTGGGAGTTGAAGTCCACAAGTCATAAAAGGGCCAAGTTTGAAGACCCCTGTTCTAGACTGTACCACTGTTCTCCACAGCACCTGAAGGTAGGACAAGAAGCAATGGATGCAAACTAATCAAGGAGAAAAAATTCCTGACAGTTGGAACAATTAATCAGTGGAACAACCTGCCTCCAGAAGTTGTGAATGCTCCAACATTGGAAGTTTTTAAGAAGAGACTGGACAGCCATTTGCCTGAAATGGCATCAGGAGAGTTTTGCCATTGCCGGCAATGGGGTGGGCGCGGCTTCCAGATGACGCATCCAGCCCGCTGGCAGTTTGACACCCCTGGACTAGAAGACCTCCAAGGTCCCTTCCAATTCTGCTATTCTGTTATTATGTCCCTGGAGAAGGGAGAACTGAACATCTGAATGCTAAACCACTCACATACCAAAAGAGATTATTACAAAATCCTGCTTCTTAACACAATAATTGTCTACACTTTTAATGAAAATGAGTTATTTTGATGAAAATACATTTAAACTCTTCATTGCATATTAGCTACATGATAGTAGAGTTCAGGGGAAACAGTACCATGTGATTCTGATAGTTGTATGTTGAAATTTAATGGATACTAAAACAAAATGACACGGTAAGGCCTAACTCTCCCCCTTAACTGAGATTATCCCAGAGAAGGGAAAATAAGTTTAGAAATCAAACATCAAAAGAGCAAGATGTTGGTTCCCAAAAAGTGAGAGAGCCACATATTATATTATGTTTGGCTTGGAAGCCTGCCACCATTATATAAATAGAACCACGGCTCAAATCTCATAGAGGAAAAAGAAAAGGCCCAACTTAGTTTGTCCTGAAAATAACACTTGGAAAGATTTCCAAAGCAGAAAGTGAAAAATAGCAGTAGCCATATTGTGTTTATGGTTTGTTTGTTTCTCTGTCCTTCCATTCCAAGTTGTTTTAAGTGATACATGAGAAAAAAAGACAATACTTCAAAAACAATATTGGTACAAAAGGTACCAATTAACATTCCCCCCAACCCCCAACCAAGGCTGCTGAGTCTTGGGGGTGGGGGGAATAGAAGCTTTGCATATCTTAAAAATCCTTCACAGTGTAATGTCTGGAATATGCATAGACATGGTAAGTCAGACATGTCAAACACAAGGCCCGGGGGCCAAATCCGGCCCACGAAGTGGTTTCATGTGAAGCCATCCTGCTGCCGGTATCAACTTCCCTCCGCCCTGTGCGTTCCCACAGAGAGGGCCTCCTCAGGGTGCCACCGGTCAGAGAATGTCGATTGGTGGCCCCCAGGGGGAGATCCTTCTCTGTGGGCGCCCCGGAACTATGGAATCAGCTACCGGTTGAGCTCCGGATGGCGCCCGATCTTCGCTCCTTTCGCCGCGAGCTAAAAACATACTTTTTTGAACAAGCTGGCCTGGCCTG